>NC_053028.1:269093358-269410098 GCF_003073215.2 Triticum urartu
GGCTGCGCACCCCCCCCTTGGCCCTCCTATATATAGTTGAGGAGAGGGAGGATTTTAGACCTCAGCCTTTGGTGCTTCCTCTCTCCCCGTTACGTCTCTCTCTCGTAGTATAGGCGAAGCCCTGCTACTGTGATGCCCTGCATCCACCACCACGCCGTCGTGCTGCTGGATCTTCATCAACCTCTCTTCCCCCCTTGCTGGATCAAGAAAGGAGGAGACGTCATCCGTTCCGTACGTGTGTTGAACGCGGAGGCATCGTCCGTTCGGTGCTAAGATCATCGGTGATTTGGATCACGTCGTGTTCGACTACATCATCCCCGTTCTTTGAACGCTTCCGCTCGCGATCTACAAGGTACGTAGATGCATCTAATCACTCGTTGCTAGATGAACTCCTAGATGGATCTTGGTGAAACCGTAGGAAATTTTTTGTTTTCTGCAACGTTCCCCAACACAGAATTAATCAAATTTGTATAGAAAGATTTCACCGTAAAAATCCCAGTCTTAGTTAACCTCCATTGTGACGCATCCGGCTTGTCGAAGAGTTGAACATTTATCAGTCTCCGAACCAAATGCATCCAGGCGGTCCATCTCTCACCAACTAACACCCGTCTGAACTGGATATTCAAGGGAATAGTTTGAAAGAATGTGCCTACGTAATCCTCCTTACGTTGCACAATATTATATAGCGTAGGGTATTGGACGGCCAGGGGCGCCTCTCCTAACCATGTATCCTCTCAAAATCTTGTTGACATCTCATTGCCCATCAAGAATTTGACCCTACGAAAGTACAAGTCCTTCGTTCTCATAAGTCCCTTTTAGAATGGCGAATCAGTCGGTCGCATGGCAACCTGAGCTAGTGTCTTCGAGTGTAAATACTTATTGCGCATGATTTGTGACCACATACCCTCCGGCTCAGTCTCTAGTCTGTATAACCATTTACTCAAAAGACATTTATTCTTAATTTCTAAGTTCTCAATACCTAGACCCCCTTGGTCTTTAGGTCGGCAAAGGATATCCCATCTCGCGAGGTGGTATTTTCTTTTGGCCTCATCAGACTGCCAGAAGAAACGAGATCTAAAAAAATCAAGTCGCTTCCGAACCCCTTTCGAAATTTTGAAGAACGAAAGTAGGAACATCGGTATACTAGTCAGTACTGAGTTAATCAGGACTAACCGACCTCCATATGACATAAACTTGCCCTTCCAGTAGTTAAGTTTTTTTTTTCAATTCGTTCTTCAATACACTTTCATTCTTTATTAGATAGCTTACGGTGATGGATCTGAATACCCAAGTAACTGAATGGTAAAGCGCCCAATTCACATCCGAACAATTGTCTGTAAGTGTGTTCTTCGTCTTTGGCCTTCTTAAAGCAGAACAACTTGCTCTTATAAAAATTAATTTTTAAACCAGATAATTGTTCGGAGAGGCATAAGATAAGTTTCATATTATGTGTCTTTGCCATGTCATGTTCTATGAATAAGACAGTGTCATCAGTATATTGTAGAATGGATACTCCACCATCGACTAGATGAGAAACTAAACCCTCTACATGGCCATGCTGCTTAGCCCTGTCAATAATAACGGCCAACATATCTGTCACAATATTGAACAGAAGAGGAGAGGTATAGACCAAAAGTAAAGCAACACCGTGATGATCATTGTTAAAAACGTCAAAGCCATCAGAAAGTCGTTTTCCTTCATCCTTGCCATGTTTTTAACGATCCATGACGCCGGGACAGCGAGGAACAAGGTGGGGATCATAACCATGAGATAGCAGTACACGTCCATGATTCTCTCGCCCTCTATGATCCGACGGGAGTGCCATTCAGGGTGAGCAGGCCTGTCAACCTGCAGGCTCCCAGCGCTCAAGCCTGTACGTGGCGACGGAGTGCCCGAAGCAGGCCGCCGCCCATGCCGTTGTGAGGTGGATCGCCGCCCTGCCGGCGACGGGGCCGCTGTGGCTGTGGACGGCGGAGGCGACCAGAGGCCCGTAGGAGATGGCCAGCACCAGAGCGACGGTGCTCCCCAGCGTCCGTGGGAGGCAGAGTGTGAGGACGGTGAAGCCGTAGACGAGGTTCAGCGATTAACCTGACGCCTACACCTACGCGGGCTAGTACACGTAGCCATCACATGGCAAGCCTGATTAACTTTCCCAAACTAACACTTAACTTGCCTTACTAACAAAAGACTTGCTATAACTCAACACGTACTTTAAAAAAAAAAGAGGATGGCAGCCGGACTTTGCATGATGATGCATATAATCATTTTATTGATTAGAGCAACTTCAACGGGCCGACCCAAACAAACGGCGATTTCGTCCGCTTTTTGTCCGTTTGGATTGGTCACCCGCTCGGCTTCCGCTCTGTTTTTCATATGAGTCGGCAGCACGCCCAATGCGCCGACCCATATATGCAGGCGTGGCCGGCTGGCCGCCTGATACGTCTCCAACGTATCTATAATTTTTGATTACTCCATACTATATTATCTACTATTTTGAATATTATTGGGCTTTACTATCCACTTTTATATTATTTTTGGGACTAACCTATTAACCGAAGGCCCAGCCCAGAATTGTTTTTTTTGTCTGTTTTAGGGTTTTGAAGAAAGGGAATATCAAACGGAGTCCAAACGAAATGAAACCTTCGGAAACGTGATTTTCTTATCAGATAAGATCTAGGAGACTTGGACCCTCCGTCAAGAAAGTCACGAGGCGGTCACGAGGGTGGAGGGCGCCCCCCCCCCTAGGGCGCGCCCCCCTGCCTCGTGGGCCCCTCGATGCTCCACCGACGTACTTCTTCCTCCTATATATATATCCACGTAACCCCAAGTACCCCCAAACGATCAGATACGGAGCCAAAAACCTAATTCCACCGCCGCAATTTTCTGTATCTACGAGATCCCGTCTTGGGGCCTGTTTCGGAGCTCCGCCGGAGAGGGCGTCGATCATGGAGGGCTTCTACATCATCATTCAAGTCTCTCCAATGAATTGTGAGTAGTTTACTTCAGACCTACGGGTCCATAGCTAGTAGCTAGATGACTTCTTCTCTCTTTTTGGATCTCAATACAATGTTCTCCCCCTCTCTCGTGGAGATCTATTCGATGTAATCTTCTTTTTGCGGTGTGTTTGTTGAGACCGATGAATTGTGGGTTTATGATCAAGTCTATCTATGAATAATATTTGAATCTTCTCTGAATTATTTTATGTATGATTGGTTATCTTTGCAAATCTCTTCGAATTATCAGTTTGGTTTGGCCTACTAGATTGGTTGTTCTTGCCATGGGAGAAGTGCTTAGCTTTGGGTTCGATCTTGCGATGTCCTTTCCCAGTGACAGAAGGGGCAGCAAGGCACGTATTGTATCGTTGCCATCGAGGATAAAAATATGGGGTTTTTATTATATTGCATGAAACTATCCCTCTACATCATGTCATCTTGCTTAAGGCGTTACTCTGTTTTTAACTTAATACTCTAGATGTATGCTGGATAGCGGTCGATGAGTGGATTAATAGTAGTAGATGCAGAATCGTTTCGGTCTACTTGTCTCGGACGTGATGCCTATATACATGATCATACCTAGATATTCTCATAACTATGCTCAATTCTGTCAATTTCTCAACAGTAATTTGTTCACCTACCGTAGAATACTTATGCTCTTGAGAGAAGCCACTAGTGAAACCTATGGCCTCCGGTTCTCTTTCTCATCATATCAATCTCCATCACTTTATTATTGCTTTGCTTTTACTTTGCATCTCTATACCAAAAATACCAAAAATATTATTTATCATCTCTACCAGATCTCACTTTCGTAAATGACCGTGAAGGGATTGACAACCCCTAAGCGCGTTGGTTGCGTTGAGCTATTGTTTTTGTGTAGGTACGAGGGACTTGAGCGTGGCCTCCTACTCGATTGATACCTTGGTTCTCAAAAACTGAGGGAAATACTTACGCTACTTTGTTGCATCATCCTCTCCTCTTCGGGAAATCCAACGCAGTGCTCAAGAGGTAGCAAGAAGAATTTCTGGCGTCGTTGCCGGGGAGTCTGCGCAAAAGTTAACATACCAAGTAGCCATCACAATCCATATCTCCCGCATTACATTATTTGTCATTTGCCTCTCGTTTTCCTCTCCCCCACTTCACCCTTGCCGTTTTATTCGCTCTCTCTCTCTCTCTCTATCCTCCCTCTCTTTCTCCGTTTGCCTTTTTGTTTGCTCGTGTGTTAGTTTGTTTGCTTGTCGTCATGGCTAGTCTCATATCTTCTCCGTTGTCTCCCGAAAATGAAGTTCTAAATTTTAAACAAAGGGAGGGAGAAAATATAAAAGATGCTTGGTATAGAATTTGCAATGCTTAAAATAGATCTACCAGGAAGCAATCTACTTCAGTTCTTCTCCGTAATTTTTATGTAGGTGCTAGTCCTTGGTATAGATATATCCTTGATACCATTATCGGAGGGAATTTTTTGGGTAGCCATACTTTTGATTCTTATAATGCTATGTTATATTTATTTGGCTCACCACCTCTTTTGGTTAATGGAACTATGTTAACTTTGGAGCATGTTATGCAAAGACTTGAAATTATTGAAAATAAAGTTGCTACTATTGAATTAATTGAAAATATAGATAAAAAGATCCACAATCAAATTACCCAATATGGATCTAAGGTAGGAATGACTTTGAAAAATATTAAGGAAAAGGAACCCATAGTTAATGAGAAAATAAATCTAGACTCCACTAGAATCGATAAACTTAAGGGTATCATTACAAACTTGGGAACCACTTTTTCTTCCGTAAAGAATACTCCAAGTCCTCCTACTAAAATTGCCAAGCTTATGTATGTTCCTAAAAATAAGGGTGAATTATCTAGTAAGGAAACTGCGGATCTTAAATCTATAAGTATTCATCCCAATCTTTTTGCTATCATTAAGGAACCAATTGCTACAAATGAATTTTTCGATCTTGTGCCTAAGAGTTTGATAATCACTAGAAAGAAAGAAATTCCTAAGGAAGATAGGTGCCTCATTGAAGAATTACCTACCAAAGATGGCAATATCTAGATCTATTCTTGCGTGTTATGCCTAGGTAGGGGCGTTAAACGATAGCGCTTGTTGGGAGGTAACCCAATTTTATTTTTATTCCTTGTTTTTTGCTCCTGTTTAGTAATAAATAATTTATTTAGCCTCTGTTTTGGTTGTGTTTTTTGTGTTTAATTAGTGTTTGTGCCAAGTAGAACCGTTGGGAAGACTTGAGGAAAGTCTTGTTGAACTTGCTGTAAAAAACAGAAACTTTAGCGCTCACGAGAACTGCTGTCATTTTTATTTGGAGAGTACTATTGAAGGAAATATGCCCTAGAGACAATAATAAAGTTATTATTTATTTCCTTATATCATGATAAATGTTTATTATTCATGCTAGAATTGTATTAACCGGAAACATAATACATGTGTGAATACATAGACAAACAGAGTGCCACTAGTATGCCTCTACTAGACTAGCTCGTTAATCAAAGATGGTTATGTTTCCTAATCATGGACAAAGAGTTGTTATTTGATTAACAGGATCACATCATTAGGTGAACGATCTGATTGACATGACCCATTCCATTAGCTTAGCACCCGATCGTTTAGTATGTTGCTATTGCTTTCTTCATGACTTATACATGTTCCTATGACTATGAGATTATGCAACTCCTGTTTGCCGGAGGAACACTTTGTGTGCTACCAAACGTCACAACGTAAATGGGTGATTATAAAGGTGCTCTACAGGTGTCTCCAAAGATACATGTTGGGTTGGCGTATTTCGAGATTAGGATTTGTCACTTCGATTGTCGGAGAGGTATCTCTGGGCCCTCTCGGTAATGCACATCACATAAGCTTTGCAAGCATTGCAACTAATGAGTTAGTTGTGAGATGATGTATTACGGAACGGGTAAAGAGACTTGCCGGTAACGAGATTGAACTAGGTATTGAGATACCGACGATCGAATCTCGGGCAAGTAACATACCGATGACAAAGGGAACAACGTATGTTGTTATGCGGTCTGACCGATAAAAGATCTTCGTAGAATATGTAGGAGCTAATATGAGCATCCAGGTTCCGCTATTGGTTATTGACCGGAGACGTGTCTCGGTCATGTCTACATTGTTCTCGAACCCGTAGGGTCCGCACGCTTAAGGTTTCGATGACAGTTATATTATGAGTTTATGCATTTTGATGTACCGAAGTTTGTTCGGAGTCCCGGATGTGATCACGGACATGACGAGGAGTCTCGAAATGGTTGAGACATAAAGATTGATATATTGGAAGCCTATATTTGGATATCGGAAGTGTTCCGGGTGAAATCGGGATTTTACCGGAGTACCGGGAGGTTACCGGAACCCCCCGGGAGGTATATGGGCCTTAGTGGGCTTTAGTGGAAGAGAGGAGAGGTGGCCAGGGCTGGGCCGCACGCCCCTCCCTCCCCTAGTCCGAATAGGACAAGGAGAGGGGGCCGGCGCCCCCCTTCCTTCTCTCTCTCCTCTTTCCCCCCTCCCGAATCCTATTCCAACTAGGAAAGGGGGGAATCCTACTCCTAGAGGGAGTAGGACTCCTCCTGGCGCGCCCTCTCCTGGCCGGCCGCACCCCCCCCCTTAGAACCTTTATATACGGAGGCAGGGAGCACCCCTAGAGACACAAGTTGATCCACGTGATCATATTCTTAGCCGTGTGCGGTGCCCCCTTCCACCATAGTCCTCGATAATATTGTAGCGGTGATTAGGCGAAGCCCTGCGACAGTAGTACATCAAGATCGTCACCACGCCGTCGTGCTGACGTAACTCTTCCCTGACACTTTGCTGGATCGGAGTCCGGGGATCGTCATTGAGCTGAACGTGCGCTAGAACTCGGAGGTGCCGTAGTTTCGGTGCTTGATCGGTCGGGCCGTGAAGACGTACGACTACATCAACCACGTTGTGCTAACGCTTCCGTTGTCGATCTACAAGGGTACGTAGATCACACTCTCCCCTCTCGTTGCTATGCATCACCATGATCTTGCGTGTCCGTAGGAAATTTTTTGAAATTACTACGTTCCCAACAACTATTTAGTTACTTATTTTTGCAGATGATTAATAGATAAATTCCTCACGTCCAGCAATTTATTTAGAATTTTTGGGGTTCCAGATCTTGCCCTAGCTACAGATTACTACAGACTGTTCTGTTTTTGACAGATTCTATTTTTCATGTGTTGATTGCTTATTTTGATGAATCTATGGCTAGTAAAATAGTTTATAATCCATAGAGAAGTTGGAATATAGTAGGTATAACACCCATATAAATAAAGAATTAGTTCATTACAGTACCTTGAAGTGGTCTTTTGTTTTCTTTCGCTAACGGAGCTCACGAGTTTTTCTACTTTAAGTTTTGTGTTGTGAAGTTTTCAAGCTTTGGTTAAAGATTTGATGGACTATGGAACAAGGAGTGGCAAGAGACTAAGCTTGGGGATGCCCATGGCAGCCCCAAGATAATCAAAGGACACCTAAAAGCCAAAGCTTGGGGATGCCCCGGAAGGCATCCCCTCTTTCATCTACTTCTGTCGGTAACTTTACTTGGAGCTATATTTTTATTCACCACATGATATGTGTTCTGCTTGGAGCGTCTTTTATGATTTGAGTCTTTGCTTGTTAGTCTACCACAATCATCCTTGTTGTACACACCTTTTGAGAGAGCCATACATGATTTGTAATTTTATAGAATACTCTATGTGCTTCACTTATATCTTTTGGGTTATATAATTTTGCTCTAGTGCTTCACTTATATCTTTTAGAGCACGGTGGTGGATTTGTTTTATAGAAACTATTGATCTATCATGCTTCACTTAGATTATTTTGAGAGTCTTAATAGCATGGTAATTTGCTTAATAATAATATGCTTGGTATTCAAGATTTGTAAAACTTTCTTTTGAGTGTGTTGAATACTAAGAAAAAATTGATGCTTGATAATTGTTTTGAGATATGAGGATGGTGATATTAGAGTCATGCTAGTTGAGTAGTTGTGAATTTGAGAAATGCTTGTGTTAAAGTTTGTGATTCCCGTAGCATGCACGTATGGTGAACCGTTATGTGATGAAGTCAGAGCATGATTTATTTATTGATTGTCTTCCTTATGAGTGGCGGTCGGGGACGAGCGATGGTATTTTCCTACCAATATATCCCCCTAGGAGCATGCGCGTAATACTTTACTTTGATAACTTCTAGATTTTTGCAATAAGTATATGAGTTCTTTATGACTAATGTTGAGTTCATGGATTATACGCACTCTCACCCTTCCACCTTTGCTAGCCTCCCTAATACCGCGCACTTTTCGCCGGTATCATACACCCACCAAATACCTTCCTCAAAACAGCCACCATACCTACCTATCATGGCATTTTCATAGCCATTCCGAGATATATTGCCATGCAACTTTCTACCATTCCGTTCATTATGACACGCTCCATCATTGTCATATTGCTAGCATGATCATGTAGTTGACATGTATTTATGGCAAAGCCATCGTTCATAATTCTTTCATACATGTCACTCTTGATTCATTGCATATCCCGGTACACCGCCGGAGGCATTCATATAGAGTCATATTTTGTTCTAAGTATCGAGTTGTAATTGTTGAGTTGTAAGAAAAATAAAAGTGTGATGATCATCATTTTTAGAGCATTGTCCCAAGTGAGGAAAGGATGATGGAGACTATGATTCCCCCACAAGTCGGGATGAGACTCCGGACGAAAAAAAGAGGCAAAAAAAAGAGAAGGCCCAAATAAAAAAAGTGAAAAAGAGAGAAGGGACAATGTTACTATCCTTTTACCACACTTGTGCTTCAAAGTAGCACCATGATCTTCATTATAGAGAGTCTCTCATTCTGTCACTTTCATATACTAGTGGGAATTTTTCATTTTAGAACTTGGCTTGTATATTCCAATGATGGGCTTCCTCAAAATGCCCTAGGTCTTCGTGAGCAAGCGAGTTGGATGCACACCCACTTAGTTTCTTTTGAGCTTTCATATACTAATAGCTCTAGTGTATCCGTTGCATGGCAATCCCTACTCACTCACATTGATATCTATTGATGGGCATCTCCATAGCCCGTTGATACGCCTAGTTGATGTGATACTATCTTCTCCCTTTTTTTCTTCTCCACAACCACCATATATTCCACATATAGTGCTATATCCATGGCTCACGCTCATGTATTGCGTGAAGATCGAAAAAGTTTTGAAAATGTCAAAAGTATGAAACAATTGTTTGGCTTGTCATCGGGGTTGTGCATGATTTAAATACTTTGTGTGGTGAAGATAAAGCATAGCCAGACTATATGATTTTGTAGGGATAGCTCTCTTTGGCCATGTTATTTTGAGAAGACATAATTGCTTTGTTAGTATGCTTGAAGTATTATTATTTTTATGTCAACATGAAATTTTGTCTTGAATCTTTTGAATCTGAATATTCATATCACAATTAAGAAGATTTATATTGAAATTATGCCAAGTAGCACTCCGCATCAAAAATTCTCTCTTTTTATCATTTACCTACTCGAGGACGAGCAGGAATTAAGCTTGGGGATGCTTGATATGTCTCCAACGTATCTATAATTTTTGATTGATCCATGCTATATTATCTACTGTTTTGGACGTTATTGGGCTTTATTATCCACTTTTATATTATTTTGGGACTAACCTATTAACCGGAGGCCCGGCCCAGAATTGATGTTTTTTGCCTGTTTTAGAGTTTCGAAGAAAAGGAATATCAAACGGAGTCCAAACGGAATGAAACCTTCGGAAACGTGATTTTCTCATCAGATAAGATCCAGGAGACTTGGACCCTCCGTCAAGAAAGCCATGAGGCGGTCACGAGGGTGGAGGCCCCCCCCTAGGGTGCGCCCCCCTGCCTCGTGGGCCCCTCGAAGCTCCACCGACGTATTTCTTCCTCCTATATATATCCATGTACCCCCAAACGATCAGATACGGAGCCAAAAACCTAATTTCAGCGCCGCAACTTTCTGTATCCACGAGATCCCATCTTGGGGCTTGTTCCGGAGCTCCGCCGGAGGGGGCATCGATCACGGAGGGCTTCTACATCATCATCCAAGTCTCTCCGATGAATTGTGAGTAGTTTACTTCAGACCTACGGGTCCATAGCTAGTAGCTAGTGTTGGAAATATGCCCTAGAGGCAATAATAAAAGCATTATTATTATATTTCTTTGTTCATGATAATTGTCTTTATTCATGCTATAAATGTATTATCCGGAAATCGTAATACACGTGTGAATACATAGACCATAATATGTCCCTAGTAAGCCTCTAGTTGACTAGCTCGTTGATCAACAGATAGTCATGATTTCCTGGCTATGGACATTGGATGTCATTAATAACGGGATCACATCATTAGGAGAATGATGTGATGGACAAGACCCAATCCTAAGCATAGCACAAAGATCGTGTAGTTCGTTTGCTAGAGCTTTTCCAATGTCAAGTATCTTTTCCTTTGACCATGAGATCGTGTAACTCCCGGATACCATAGGAGTGCTTTGGGTGTGTAAAACGTCACAACGTAACTGGGTGACTATAAAGGTGCATTACAGGTATCTCCGAAAGTGTCTGTTGGGTTGACACGGATCGAGACTGGGATTTGTCACTCCATATAACGGAGAGGTATCACTGGGCCCACTCGGTAATGCATCATCATTATGAGCTCAAGGTGACCAAGTGGTTGATCACGGGATCATGCATTACGGTATGAGTAAAGTGACTTGCCGGTAATGAGATTGAACAAGGTATTGGGATACCAACGATCGAGTCTCGGGCAAGTAACATACCGATTGACAAAGGGAATTGTATACGGGGTTGATTAAATCCTCGACATCGTGGTTCATCCGATGAGATCATCGTGGAGCATGTGGGATCCATCATGGGTATCCAGATCCCGCTGTTGGTTATTGACCGGAGAGTCGTCTCGGTCATGTCTGCTTGTCTCCCGAACCCGTAGGGTCTACACACTTAAGGTTCGGTGACGCTAGGGTTGTGAAGATATGTATATGCAGTAACCCGAATGTTGTTCGGAGTCCCGGATGAGATCCCGGACGTCACGAGGAGTTCCGGAATGGTCCGGAGGTAAAGAATTATATATAGGAAGTGCTGTTTCGGCCATCGGGACAAGTTTCGGGGTTATCGGTATTGTACCGGGACCACCGGAGGGGTCCCGGGGGCCCACCGGGTGGGGGCCACCTGTCCCGGGGGGCCACATGGGCTGTAGGGGGTGCGCCTTGGCCTACATGGGCCAAGGGCACCAGCCCTACTAGGCCCATGCGCCTAGGGTTTCCACCACGGAGGAGTCCAAGTGGTGGAAGGCACCCCGAGGTGCCTTGGGGGGGAGGGAACCCTCCCTTTGGCAGCCGCACCTAGGAGATTGGATCTCCTAGGCTGCGCACCCCCCCCCTTGGCCTCCTATATATAGTTGAGGAGAGGGAGGACTTTATACCTCAGCCTTTGGTGCTTCCTCTCTCCATGTTACGTCTCTCTCTCGTAGTATAGGCGAAGCCCTGCTACTGTGACGCCCTGCATCCACCACCACGCCGTCGTGCTGCTGGATCTTCATCAACCTCTCTTCCCCCCTTGCTGGATCAAGAAAGGAGGAGACGTCATCCGTTCCGTACGTGTGTTGAACGCGGAGGCATCGTCCGTTCGGTGCTAAGATCATCGGTGATTTGGATCACGTCGTGTTCGACTACATCATCCCCGTTCTTTGAACGCTTCCGCTCGCGATCTACAAGGTACGTAGATGCATCTAATCACTCGTTGCTAGATGAACTCATAGATAGATCTTGGTGAAACCGTAGGAAAATTTTTGTTTTCTGCAACGTTCCCCAACAGCTAGATGGCTTCTTCTCTCTTTTTGGATCTCAATACAATGTTCTCCCCCTCTCTCGTGGAGATCTATTCAATGTAATCTTCTTTTTGCGGTGTGTTTGTTGAGACCAATGAATTGTGGGTTTATGATCAAGTCTATCTATGAATAATATTTGAATCTTCTCTGAATTCTTTTATGTATGATTGGTTATCTTTACAAGTCTCTTTGAATTATCAGTTTGGTTTGGCCTACTAGATTGGTTGTTCTTGCCATGGGAGAAGTGCTTAGCTTTGGGTTTGATCTTGCGGTGTCCTTTCCCAGTGACGGAAGGGGCAGCAAGGCACGTATTGTATCATTGTCATCGAGGATAATAAGATGGGGTTTTTTATCATATTGCATGAAACTATCCCTCTACATCATGTCATCTTGCTTAAGGCGTTACTCTGTTTTTAACTTAATACTCTAGATGCATGCTGGATAACGGTCGATGAGTGGAGTAATAGTAGTAGATGCAGAATCGTTTCGGTCTACTTGTCTCGAACGTGATGCCTATATACATGATCATACCTACATATTCTCATAATTATGCTCAATTCTGTCAATTGCTCAACAGTAATTTGTTCACCCACCGTAGAATACTTATGCTCTTGAGAGAAGCCACTAGTGAAACCTATGGCCCCTGGGTCTGTTTCTCATCATATCAATCTCCATCACTTTATTATTGCTTTGCTTTTACTTTTTACTTTGCATCTCTATACCAAAAATACCAAAAATATTATTTATCATCTCTATTAGATCTCACTTTCGTAAGTGGCCGTGAAGGGATTGACAACCCCTAAGCGTGTTGGTTGCGTTGAGCTATTGTTTTTGTGTAGGTACGAGGGACTTGAGCGTGGCCTCCTACTGGATTAATACCTTGGTTCTCAAAAAGTGAGGGAAATACTTACACTACTTTGCTACATCATCCTCTCCTCTTCGGGGAAATACAACACAGTGCTCAAGAGGTAGCACCGCCCAATTTTACATTGATTTGCATTCAAACATATTGTGAAATGAAATAACAAGCAAAATAGTTTAGTCGCCCAAATAAATAGTATAGTTTTACAAGCCAAATACAAATAAAAATGTTTCACATAGTTTTGCAAATGAATAAAAGAAGATACATCTATTGGTTGACAACATGAGTCCACATATGCTCAACCAAATCATTTTGGAGTTGCACGTGAGTTTCCTAATCACGCATGTCTTCATGAAACTGAGTGAACTGCTCAAATGTTGCCGCTACTCCATGCTCAGGCACAACATTCTCACCCTGAAACTGAAAGCCTTGATCGTACAGACGTTCCGGGCGCTCGTTTTCTACTATCATATTGTGCATGATCACACAAGCAGTCATCACCTCCCATAGTTTCTACGTGCTCCAAGTATTAGCAGGATACCGAACGATGCCCCATCGAGATTGCAAAACACCAAAGGCACGCTCGACATCCTTTCTAGCACTCTCTTGCTCTTGAGCAAATCTTTTCCGTTTCTCTCCGACAGGGTTGGGTATTGTCTTGACAATAGTGGTCCACTGAGGATAGATACCGTCACCCAAATAGTACCCTTTGTCGTAGTTGTGGTCGTTGACAGTAAAGTTCACTGGTGGGCTATTGCCTTCGGCAAGCCTAGCAAACACCGGCGAGCGATGAAGCATGTTGATATCATTGTGTGATCCAGCCATGCCAAAGAAAGACTGCCAGATCCAGAGATCTTGAGATGCCACGGCCTCTAGCATGACAGTGCAAGCCCTGACATGTCCCTTATACTGCCCTTGCCAAGTAGAAGGGCAGTTCTTCCACTCCCAGTGCATGTAGTCTATATTGCCAAGCATCCCCGGGAAGCCCCTGCTGGCATTCATCGCCAACAAACGGGTTGTATCTTCAGCTGTCGGCTCTCTCAAGTACTCAGGGCGAAACACAGCAATCACAGCCTTGCAGAACTTATACAGGGACCCTAGGCATGTAGACTCGCTCATACGGACGTACTCGTCAATGAGATCACCGGGCACTCCGTATGTAAACATTCAAATGGCGGCAGTGCATTTTTGATAAGAGGAGAAACCAATCTTGCCGACGGCATCCTCTTTGCACTCGAAGTAGTCATCATAGCCGACCACTCCCTCTCTAATACGGTTAAACATGCCTACTCATACAGAACCGGCGGCGGAATTTGTGATGTTTGAACAACGGGTTTGTTGTATCAAAGTAGTCCTTCCAGAGAAGGAAATGCCCACTCTCTCAGTTACGATTCAACGCCGGAAGGTGGCCCGGAATGGAGCCACGGAACAACGGACGATGTTTGTTGAGGTGGTGATGGACCAACACGGCAGCCAATATCTCCTCCTCGTCGTCGGACGATGAATCGTTGGAGTCGCAAAGGAAATTGTGGAAAAAGAACTCGTCGGCGGAGTCCATTTTCATACCTTGGCAAACTGTCGAACAACTTGCGGGCGTCGAAGAAGGAGACGGCCGGTGAGGGGAGACGCGGCGCCCACAGACCAGCTAGCTGCCCTGCCGGCGTCCGACGAGGGTGACAACGTCCGGCGAGCGTGCCGGTCGGATGTGGCGGGGGCGGCGAGGCGTCTTCTTGGTCGTGGGCAGCTGTGCGATGGGGGAAGCGGCGGCGGGAACCCGTTTGCTCCCCGGTGGCAAAACGACGGCGGCGGGCGACTGGGGGCAAGGGCGCCGTGCTGGGCGGATGTGGAGGCGGCGGCAGCTGGAAGAGTCGCCGGCAAAAATGGGCGGCGACGGCGGTGACGGAGGAAGCGGGGCGAGGGTTGCTTGTTGGGCGGGGGGGTGAGAGGGGAGGCCAATGTGCCACAGACCAGCGGGCTCGGGGACAGGAGTAGGCGAGCGCGCGCGTGTCCGTCGCGTGTTCGCGCCGGCGCAAATCGGACTTAAAAATGGACCGGGAATGGGTCGCCCGTGAATGAAAAACGGACGCACGTCCGTTTGGGTCGACGCGTTGGGTCGCCTTTTCTGTCCCCGCCGACCCAAACGAATGGCCGCGGACGAAATGGGTCACCCCATTGGAGTTGCTCTTATTTATCAAGATCTTACAAAGTAATATATCAAGATATTACAAGGTAATATATTAGTAAGTTTGACACACAGGAGAGTTGTTCCGCCGCGTGCCTTTCCAATTCCCAGCGGCGTGTCCACACACGCTGTCGAGTCAATCCTCAGTCGATATCCACATAAACCTTTTAGGGCTGTTTGGATAGTGCCCGACCTAGCCTCAGTGGCGTAGCCAGCTCGATTTGCTAGGGTGGTCCGTAATAGAAATATTTGCGTAAGTATTGTTTATTTTCAAAGAAATATTTTTTACTACATTATACACAAGCTATTGGGGAATTCCAGGATGATCCATGGATCACCCTGTCTACCCCTGGCTACGCCACTGCCTAGCCTTGCCAATGCAAGGCGCGCCAATTATTTGGCGGACGTTTTCATCGCACCAATTCGCCCAGCAGTTGGCGCAAAAAATGAATGTCTTGCCACAAAGTTGACTCGGACCCAAAATTCGGCCTTTCATCCAAACGAATGTCCATGTCGCGGGTCAACGCCAAAAAATTGGTCGGGCAGTTGTTAGATCTCATCCAGACAACCCCTTTAGCCGCCGCACGCAACTCCGGGTGCGGCGTCCACCTACACTGCTCCTGGGTGTCACGTATGTCAGATTTGTAGTTTCAGTTGCCGATACTGCTTACAGTTCGGGCCAAATCCTAAGGAAAGCTGAAAAGCGATGTTTGATGAGCCTGCGTAGTATTAGATCGAACAAATTTTCACCGTTCTTGAGGAGCCTGTGAACAATTTG
This sequence comes from Triticum urartu, assembly GCF_003073215.2. NCBI lineage: Eukaryota > Viridiplantae > Streptophyta > Magnoliopsida > Poales > Poaceae > Triticum > Triticum urartu. The sequence continues at coordinate 269,109,083 of NC_053028.1, forward strand.
GGTCCTCTTTCTTAATCCTATTTGGATTTATATTATATTGTGCCAATCCAACATAAGTCCCCATCTCGCTCATGGTGATCTGTGGGTTTTGCCTCTTTGCTAGTAATCTTTGCAGCGTCTGTTGCCACGGTGTTTTTTCTCCATAGATGAGTTTTACTCCCTTTCTTGACATGCATCTTATCTTAGTTAGGTTGCATCATGCTCTCCCCTCTAGCCACTTTCTTCATGGACAATCCAGCACTTGTTCCTTAGTACAAGCATCATGTTCCGGATTCTCATCTTTATTGTTGGAGCCGGCCCCAATACAACAAGTCATTTATGTTTTGTTTCTGGTGAAAATCAGCTTCCTTTGCATCAACGTATTGGCCAAGTGTCGAGTGTCTTTGAGTTCATTGATTCCACCTCGACCTCCGATGTCGACAACAATTGTTGTTGCGGTGTGGACTTGTTGTGCTACAATACCATTGTATCCTCTATCTAGACCATTCAGATTGTGTCAAGATTCGTGCTATTCTTATATAGAAATTTCTCTTTTTTGTTTCTTCCAAAGAAAAGAACATTTGACGTTGAAACTTTGCAGGTTAATTATACACAAGTGACACTTTGTATAAAATGTTTCTGGTTTTTTCTTCTTCTTTTATGAAACATAATTTTGTCGAATTTCAAATGAGCTGTATCATTTTTTCAAATGTATATTGCGCCAAAAATCCGAAAGCATTTCTGCACATGATAGTACTTGTCTGATGTTGATCTGCAAAGTTTTGAGTTCCAATGTTCTTTCGTTTGGGAGAAACAAAAAAGATAAGTTTGATTGCACAAACTTTGATGCAAAAATGGAAGGTGTGGACAAAAGGTGCAGTGGTATGATAGTACAATCACAACTTTCCCATGTTGTTAATGTGTGAAAATAGTTCGGTGAACTAATGATGGCATGCGTTTCAGACTATCACATCCAAAAAGATAAAGATAAAGATGGAAGAGCTTCCTCGTGGTACTCGTATCTTCTGGTAAATCTAGTAGTTAGCAGTAAACATTGAGGATCAAAGATTGCAAGCTATACAACACACATACGGAATTTGGCAATCTAGCAATGCCACACTGAGAAAGGTTAAAACACCATAAATATTTTGAATTTAAGACATTGTTATGGATAATGGAAGGAACACAAAAATGCAACGCTCTTAGTGACATCGGTCTTAACTCCTATGTACATCCCTCTAACAAGGTGTTGACATGTTGTGCCTTTCAATAATCCATTGATTTGTTCTACTAGAGCCCGTGTAAAAATCTAAATGTGACGGGTATCTTTCATCCATGCCCTCTGTTGAATCAAGGCCTGCATGGTTGTGCATTCGTCTGTGACATCTTTCAGTAGGTCATACATTATGCATTTTACAACAAATTATCTTAAACCTTGTCCCACCAAAAAGAACTTCCTTCACTTTCACATCTTGAAGAAAGGATCTCCAAACCAAATAGTTAAAAATAAATTATCCTTTATGTGATAAATCCATTGCTCCGTCCTCTTGAATAAACCATTTGCCATCCATGGTTGGATCAGCATGTCTCCATGTCCCAATCCTTGGGGGACAATGAACAAAAGGCAAACGTTTGCTTCATTTCAGATGACAAGTGTCTATAGCTCAGTTTCAGTATCGATGATCTCAGCCGCAGGCACTATCCCCAATATTGCTTTGTTATGGCCTCCCATTCATGCACTTGTTGTTTAGAGCGCATCAAGCCACCAATCATCTTGATAACAAGAGGCGGCCCCTGCATTTATTGACAATACCTCTATGAGTGCTACCAACTCTGTTGGCTCCTTTACACCATTACTAAATGCTTTTCTGAAAAACAATTGACGTGAATCATCTTCACTCAGACATGTTAGCTCACGGGGTTTAGGGGTGATCATTACAAAGGCCACTTGTGGGCTTCAACATGTGACCACTAGTACGTATAGCATTTCCTTTTTCATCAATAGAATACAAGAGAGGTTTCAGACCATCCTCCCACATTCTCTTGTCTTCATTCTAATCGCCATTGAGAACAAGGAGAAACCTTCTTTGTCAAATAACTTGGTGAAGTTGCCTTCGCAACAGCCATGGTGTTGGGAATATCGCGAAAAAAAATGGATGGCCAATTCAATGACGCATTTCACAAGGTCATTGGCTTCAAAGTTTTCTGACACAGTACACATGGTCAATAAAAAAAGTTGACTGTCATATGTGCCAAGCATTTACTATAAAACAGCACGGGCATGACCACAAAGAGAGTGATGAAATAAATAACACAAGGGGAAAGTGCTCTTGTGAGCTCGAGCTCACACATGCTTTTTAAAAAAAATCCAAGAAGCTACTGAAGAAATTTGAAAAAAAAATGTATGGCAAAAAACATTGATGTGTTTTTTACACGCTTGCAAATTTTTGTGATGGGATGAAATTCATTGATGTCTAGGCAAAAAAAAATCGCTGCTTCAAACTGCTTCAAAAATAGTTTTCTTTTCTCAGACCAGACGAATGTCATTCCATCGTGAAAATTTGCACACTTGACTGTAGCAAAAGGGTGCATGTGAACTCAAACCCAAACTACATGTCCACACAAGAGCCGATACTTGCTTCTACGGACTAAGAGCGGGCAGGCGTACGTATGTACACGAGGGAAGAGACGGTGGCATGACATGGCGTCCCAAAACAAAAGAGCAGCAGCCTAATGAGTAATGCGAAGCGACAGGTCCATGTATTCTGCAGCTATTACTACATGTTTGCACGGTAGGGATTGGGTGAGGGGCGGGAAATGCCAAAGTGTGGATTAGGAGCTGCTTGCTTTGTGCGAAAGCACAGCTGCACAGGCTCAGTCATCCGGAGTGACGACTACTTGGCTTGCAGGAAGGGCAAGTCAGCAAGCACAGTCCATGCAACCCTCCGCTGTACCTCGGCGCGGTCAATTGAGCAATCTGTCGCAATTCTCACTAACAAGCGAACATTTATAATGGATGCTAGTTTTGTATGGGGACATCATAATAGAAGAGCTAGTACTCATCTTCGGCACGTAACCACGGACATTCGACGCAATCAATTCAAGTGTGCACCACATACACGGTTGCAAAACTTCCTCAGTATTTTTCTGATTCTGGGCTAGGATTTCAGGACAACTTGCCAAAATAAGGTAAAGAGCAATGCAGGCAGGCACTGTTATAAAGCAATGGTGCACAGCTAAATTTTGAATAATGAATTCAGCAGCATCTTCAGCCATTTGAAACCAAAACGCAACCAACTTGGACATGATTTGCCACTTCACCGCCCATTAAACCAATCGAACAACCTACAGTCAGAAAAATTGAGTATGTCAGCTCCATGCTGAGCTCCAAACAGAAAGCAATTGCACATTCGCTACTCCCTCCGTTCCAAAGTATGTACACGACAAGTAATTTGGAACGGAGGTAGTAGTATTTTAGCACCAGACAAGATATATCTCTAGACAATGTCAGCAAAGCTAAATCATTAACTATCTCGCAAAGGTGACTAAAGATAAAATGCTACTCCATCCGTTCATCAATATAAGATGTTTTGGATATTCCAATATCGACTGTATACGGACTGAAATGGGTGAACACACTAAAACATGTTATGCATTCAATTCACAAAAATGTTAGAACATCTTATATTTGTGAACTGAGGGAGTAGCTAACAACACATGTATGTACTTTAATCACGACATTATTATAATTTTTTCAACAACTGGACAATTCCACATATTATCTGATTTATACACTAGGTAATCAAAAGGCATTGCTTCCATTTCGTGCTGTCCTTCTAGTAAATGGACAGTGTTTGCTGTTTTCCTGCCTGCTCTTGGTTGGTGCAAGACATGAAGATGCAAAGTTCCAATTATTTTGGGTATCTACTACATTCTGGGGATGGAAATTTCTCAAATAAAGTAAATCTAGAAACGCTAAATCTTTTAGATTAAAACTAACAAGATTAGAATGCTAAAATAGACCGAGGTAGTATTAACAGTAACAACCATGAACGGTTTCAAAAGGGTCTAGGTGATCACCGAGAAACACTTTTTACATCAGAACATATGATCGTACCTCAAGACAAGCTACCAACTTATCTTCTTGAACTGAATTCGGTCCCAGCAGATCTGAAATACAGGAGTAATTTGCAGCAGATGAGCAATAGTATATATATCTGAGCTTTAACATCAAATCTGGAATAGACCATACCTGCCCTGTTGCTTTCCTCCATAACCATGTCTGGCACTTGGGATTTTTTCATGTGTTGTAGGGGGACCAACTCGTTCATGTCTTCCCCCATTGGCAGCAGCTGTGTGCCTCGATGACTGCCCAGCTCGAACTTCATCAGAAAAGCCATTCGCTTGGTGTTGATTGCCAAATTTAGCTGTATTAGAGCCATTTCCTGATGGCATTGAATTTGAAGATCTGGAATCAACAACAGGTCCTCTCTTTTGACGAGTGGTGTGTGCCACAGGAGTAACAGCAACTGAAGGCAGCAACGATGAGTAAGAAGCAGATGATGCAGCCGCAGCAGCAGCAGCAATTTTAGCAGCAGCTGTTGTAGCTGAAATGATCTGTTGTGCTCCTTCACGAAGGTGAATGAAATCTCCCTCAATCACAAAAAGCTGCAGATGCAAATTGGTTTATCAATAATAGAATATTAATACACTGACAAAATGTTTGACGAAAGTAATGCAGGGAAAATAAACCTCATTGTGACTAGCCACAAAATCATCTAGCTTCCCATAACTTTTCTTATAGTCATGCCAATGAAGAGGGGCCAACATTTTCCCAAGCCTATTTGGCAGCTGCAAAGAATGCGCAAGAATCAGAAAATGTTCCACTAAACAAAAGCAAAATCACAAAAGTGGCCACTCACAGTTGAACTTATCCTGATTCGGTTATCAGATCCAGCAGGGACTGCACGAACAATGCAGGCTAGCAGACATCTTTCATCTAGAAGGACAGGCTCCTTTGGTAACAGTGAACCCACACCACCACCTGCGGATGTAAGTGTGTCGGACTGATTCACAACATTAGACTTTAACTCTGGCGCCATATTGTTCATGTGGATCTGGGTTGTTGACCCAGCAGAATCTGAAGCTTGATTCTGCTTCCTAGGTACATGCTCCACAGGCTGCTTGCCAGATGCAACTTTCTCGCCCTGGTTGTACATACAGTGTGAGTGATATAAGAGGCTTACACATCAATCGAATTTTATTAAGCAAACAATAGTAAATGCTAGATAGAAACCTTTGATTCCGATCTTTCTTCTTGGCGTTCAAACTTTCCAGTAGAGCTGGCATTCGAAGATGAATCATGGGCTTTTTGCTCTTCATTGTAAAAATGTTCAGTAACATTGGATTCCATGACCTGTAAACATTTCTTTTTACTTCAGCAAGAATTGAATTAAGAGGAAAAGATTAAAGGAACACAAACAAAAACAAGTAAACAGACTAACCTTTGGTTCTTGAGTTGATTCAGCAACCACACTCGTGGAACGTTGTTCTTGCTCGCCATGAGCTGTAAGATTCTCTGGATGGGTCACCTGACTCTGCCCAGACGACAGCTCAACATTGTTGCTAGCAGCTGGTTGCAATGCAGCTGGCTGTAATGCATTCTGATCTGATTGTGATGGGTGATAGTTTGTGGCATCAGGTGTTTGTGAGGCAGCTTGTGCTTCCTACATGAAAGGAATCATTTCAAAATTAGAAAGCAGTGTCACTGTCAGTAAAACAATGATAGAATAAACAAAGTGCTTGTGAGTATAATAAATTACCTGTTGATTAGGCCAGTGCATGGTGGGTTGGATTGTAGGCTGAAAAGTACCAAATTGAGGAACACCAGAGTTGGGTGAGGCTAAAGATTGAGGAATGCCTTGAGGATGCAGCATATATGAATGCATCCCAGCCATCTGCCCAGGAGGAACAAAACCACTTAGTCCCAATAGTGATGGAACAACAGGTACAGCATGGGCATTATTTCCCTGAAAAAAAAAATCAAAGCATGCTTAGGAATTATTCATAAGCAAAAAAATAGAACAATCAACAAAACCAATATGACAGTCTAAATAAAAATACTAGGGGGAACAGGAAAGAGTAAGAAACACCGACACACAAGGTAGTCACGGTACACTAAATAAAGTAACGCAGCAAATGTTGAACAATATTTCGTATCATTGGTGACACACTGACAACTCTACTGAAGTTGCTCAAAATGAGTATATAATACCTTAAAGGAGTCATTTGTGGACTGATTTCCATCTGCTAATGCACTACCATTTGCAGCCATGTTGCTTCCCTTGCTTTGAACATATGACGCTTCAGCTGAACCCTCCTGAGCAGCTTGCGAAACATCTTCTTGTTCTCCAGTACGGTCTCTTAACTCAATAAGTTCTAGCTGGAGTCGTTGTATTGTATGCAGAAAACCTTGCTGCATTTCAACATACTGGGGACGAACAAGAGAGTCAAGTAAAGAGAAGGCTAATATTGCAGAATGAACAACTGAACCATGAAATACCACAAAAAGAAATTCATAGTAGCGCAAATGAGACATGAGTAACATAAAGAAGGCATCTACTGAACAACTGACCTGTTGCTGGAAAGTGGCCCAACATTGACCAAACTGATCAGTACGCTCACGCAACTCAGCTTGTAGTGACTGAGACTGCAAGATATCCATTTCTTGAACTCGTGTAATCCAAGCATGAGCATCCCTCAACTGTTCATCTTTATAAAGAATGTTGTCTTGAGCAACCCTATGCTGGAAAAAATAAGATGTTCATTCGTGAACGCCTGGACATTAAAATGCCTGAACGCTAACGCTGGTAAAGAAATGTCCCCACAAACAAATAGCATATTTCATTGCTCAGGTATGAATATAACAAACTAACACAACCAAAATAATGCCCAGGAGCCGCTCAACACAAGATAATTTTTATTTCTGTACCAAGAATAGGATATGGGGAAACCCTGCAATTATAAACGATGAAATATTGGAAACGGGGGTAACATCCAGCGCATTCTATTATGATTTACTGCCATGCATACATTTTAAGAGACAAGCATGTTAATTATTACAGGATTATATTCATTTTATGACACTGCCATGTGAATATTTTGAAGTGGACTTGAAACAGTTATTAATGGAGATCAAGCAAACTATGATATTGTAATCCATACACAATCAGTAAAAATGTTTTTGGTTTTAATTCAATGGAAGCTTAGTACATAGTGCATGGATCATCGAAAATACAAATGAAAACCAAAAGGGTAGAGAAGAATACCTGTTCCTCTAATGCAAGATACTGGCTTTCCTTTTCTCGCAGATGTTCTTGCAGATCATGAATTTGTTTAAGATGTTGGGCTCTTTCAGCTTCAGAATTATCACGCTCCCTTCTGCACAAAATAATAAACCATCAGGCATACACTTTTTGGGTTATAAATTGAAAAAAGGCAGCAAATTAAAGTATGTGGTGGTTTATTTTTAGTCAAAAAGGATGAGATCTGGTGATGTAGCTTGACACAACAGCAGACCGTAGAGGAATTGTATAATTCTGATGCATGATCATTGATCTATTACTCTGGATTGATGCTAGGAAGTTTCAAGGTGTGCAACTTCACAAATGTATTTCCATCTTGAGATATTGTTCCATGCATAAACATCTACAAGGTACCAATGATACCTGAAACTTGCGATTTCCTTGGTCTGTTCTCTAAGAAGATCCTGATTAGCCCATACCTGCCGAAAAGAACAAGGCAGCGATAAATAACATAAGCACTCAGTGTTAATACTGCAGAATGTAACAGTTAAGACCACCAACCGTTTGATGGTCAATCTTCAAAGCATCCAATTCCCTATGTGTATCATCCAATTTCATTTCCAGCTCAAGAATGTACTTCTCACGTTCATGTAGTTGTTCCTGTTCAATCTGGACATTAATTTTGTTTCACACGGCAAGGGCAACACAGGGTCTGCATCAATTATATCATAAGGTCTGAAACAACTCAAGGTAACACCCAAGAAAAGGTGTGGTTGAAATCAAACTAGAAGGCTAGATAAGCTAATCTGAAGCTACCTTGCATGAGTTGCATCCTACTGCCTTCGAATCAAAAAGGAGGGCTCACATGCTTCTTGAAATTTAATTTTGACCACTAATCAAACCAATAATGCGTAGATAATTTAGGTTGAAAATTATATCATTGGAAAATTCTTTCGGATACAGAAGCAATGGTATAAATTTTGTGACATGTAACCTACATTTTATATTGGTTAAATTCATGGTCACAGTCAAATCAAAGCATGTGCGCCCTCTTTTTGAAGTCAGGGGGAGTGCCTATATAGCAGTAATGAACCTACATATGTACATCACGTAACTATCTTAAGAGCATTAAGCCATTAACCACCATTCAATTTTCCTCATCAGCAGAAAACCACACAAAAAATGTGAAAAATACAAATACAAGAAATGAGTCCTACAGAGCTACACCAGCTCTGTCAACATAAACAGAACTAGGCTCTTGGAGAAAACCAAAATGACAGTGAGCTACAGCGCAACCACCTTTGGTGGTAGCTGTCCTGTCTGCCAATCATGGCTCTCAAAATAATCAGTAGCATGTACTACTTCCCAAGCAACCACTAAACAGTATATATCATGCCGTCTGCAATTAACAAAGTCAGAAGTTCGTGTTGCAGCCTAGTGAGTAGGGAAACACCCAGCATATAAAAGGGAAAGAGACACAACCTTGAGCTTTTCAGCTGCTACTAGATGCTCCTTGGTAGCCTCCCCGAATCGGCGCTGCACCTCAATGATCTGTGGGTGGGCGATGGCCTGTGCACGCAGGTCGATCTCCACCTGCTGCAGCTCCTCCCGCTGTCGCACGATGCTCTGCAGGCGCTGCTGCAGGATGTCCTCGCTGAGCCCACCGGTCCCATCAATGGTGATCGAGCAGAAGTCATCCAGCCCTCCCGACTCATCCTGCACCAATAACCCAATCCGCAGCCGGTTCAAACCACGCCAAAATCAACCAGCGCCAAGTGCAAAAGCACACGTGCATTGCTGGGAGGGGGAAGATATCGCGCGCGCGCCCACACACCTGGTAGATGGCCCTGCCCTCGGACTGCGCCATCTTCACGCGCTCCGCAGCATCCTAAAGAAAAACAGAAGAAGACGGAGACGCGGCGTGAGTAAGGGCAGCATAGACAGACGGACGGCGATGAGGGGAAAGAAAGGGTTTTTGCCGCGCGGGTGGACCGACGCGGCGCGGGGACGACCTCGGCGCCATTGGTGCGGAGCGGGGCGTCGGGGACGGCGCGCCACTCCTTGCGCGCCGCCGCGGCCTCCATTTCGCGTCGCGGTCGGGGTGAGGACCGGCTCCCACCGCGCCGGATCGGGATCTGGCGGCGGGGCTAGGGTTTAGTCCCCGCGGCGCGGTCCGCCGTGAGGAATCCCGAACGAACGAAGCGCGGCTGGAGGCCGATGAAGGGGAGGGGGAGGAGGCCTGCGGGGCTAGGGTTTACGCGAGCTTGCGGATGAGGCGATCGGAAATTCTCGGGGGGGATTTGTGCGGGGCGTGCGATTTGGGGCTTGGGGGAGGGGAGAGGAGGCGGCGGAATGGAAAGCACGGGGAGTGGAGACACCGAGAGGAAGAGCGTGTCTTTGTGCTTCGTACCAGTAATCTGGTGGTGGGGTCATTCTGTCAGGGATTCAGGGTCACGACCGCGGCCCGTGACATATTTGTGCCATGTTGCATGATTGCCTCTTGCCTCTTGTAAGAAATGTTTATTATTATTATTTTTGCATGGTAATACGTGCCTCTTGCCTACTATAATAAAAATGTTTATTATTATTATTTTTGCATGGTAATACAAGTCACTTAAACACCGACCTGAAAAACTGAAAAAAAATAGTAGTTAGTCTTTGCACAAAGGAACATTAGCCAAGAAAGAAAATTACAATTATGATCGAAGAATCCTCTAAGGCGCGCTGGATTCAAACACTAGCCAAGAAAGACACCTAGGACTACACCTGCAGATGCAGAGGGACGGGCGACAACAGGTGTTGGCACTATAGTCTATCCAGCCAAAGTCCAAGGCGTGCTGGTCTCAAACACGGCAAATGGGTCGAAGGCGTCAAGGCCCAAGTGAGCAAAGAAACTACCAGTATGGTTTCTGACCCAACTTGGGCAACGGTCATTTCCTTTAAATAGCTATCTGTAGGTGAGGTAGAGGTTGAAAGGAACTGGACGGCGGCTTCGGATGATGTTGTACTATCTCTTGTAGTTGTGTGGATTGGTGGGCGGAGCTACAGAAAACTCAATTCCCCATTCGATTTGGAGATGAATCCTAGCACAATTTTGTAGATCGAGCGAGTGCCTTACAGTTGGTATCAAATTCGGTGGTCCTGGAGCCTCCCGATCACAACTACAACACACGGTGGCGGCATCGACGTCAAGAGATGGCCATGGACAAGTTATCAGATGAGGGGTGCGGGGTCTATGAGCTCCTCCGCGCTGATTTTGCGTCCGGTCTGATTCAGCAACTCAAGGATCAAGGTGTGACTCTCCTTGGGGCTATGTGAAAGGTGATTGAAGCCAACACCGAGCTCTGAATGGTTTGATTTTGGCAAGGGTTGATGGTGTTTGTGAGGGGATGAACATGGAGCTCGAGCAAGTGCATGCGGAGCAGGTGAAGGACTCTACGCCAAGGATGGAACGGTCGTCCATAGTGTGCTCGAATGGTTGAAGGCATTGGCAAAGTTGCTTTTGGTGGTGGCGGAGTTGAGTCGGATTTCAGAGGAAAAGGTCAGTCGTATGTTCCCCTTTGTTTCGTGGTGTGCGTTAATTGCAAGTATCTGCTTGATGCTTATTCCTTTAGAGTTCATTATGATTTGCCTCGGTTTGATGGTTCTAACCCTCGTTTGTGGTAATCTCTTTGTGAGGGTCAGTTCAAGTTATGGGGAACTCCGTCTCATCAATTGATTTCATTGGCAACAGCGTAATTCGAGGGTGCGGCTTCGCGTTGGCTTTGAACCGATGCAGCATGGGCAGCCACATGACACTTGGACTGAATTTTGTTGTAGTTTGCATAGTCGCTTTGGCCGAAATCAACATCAAACACTGCTCAAGCAATTGTTCCTAATTTCTCAAACTAGCATGGTGGTCAATTTGTGTTGATAGATTTGTTGATTTGTATGACTAGTGATCCGCATATGAGGACACTTGATATGTCTCCACGTATCTATATTTTTTTATTATTCCATGGTATTATACTATCAATATTGTATGCTTCATATGCAATTTTATATCATTTTTAAGAGTTAACCTATTAACCTAGTGCCAAGTGTCCGTTTTTGTTTTCCCCTATTTTATTGTTTCGCGGAAAAACAATACCAAAGGAAGTGCAAACACGATGATACTTTACGAGGAATTCTTCTGGACCACAAGGGACCCTAAAAGCTTCGGGAGGAGACCACACGCCTCACGATAAAGGCACAAGATCACACGGCGCGCCCCCTGCGGGGCGTCTGAGCTTGTGGCCCCCTCACAACTCCATTTGACCTAATTCCAGGCCCGTGAATTCCCTAAAATCTAGAAACCAATAGAGCAAGACCCGAAAGAATTATTCTGCCGCCGCAAGCCTATGTTCTTCCGTGATCCCATATGGAGGCCTCTGTCGGTACTCTGCCGGAGAGGGAATCGATCATGGAGGGCCTCTGCATCAACCTTGTTGCACCTCTCAAGAATAATAGGTACGAGAACTCTAACTCAGAACTACTATGATGCTCAACCACTGTCTAAGTTTTGGTTCTTGGTTTCATCTCGGTGGATTTTAAACTCAAATCACTTAGAGAGGGGATGCTCAATCAATCTTCGCAGAAATCTTAAGCAGAGCAGTCAATGGACAACGTTGGAGCGGGGTGGCTATTTATAGCCGCAGCCTTCCCTGATGGGAAATGACCAAAATGGACATGTACGTCAACCCGAACGACAGAGTCCAACGATCAGAAATTGAGCACAATGGTAACATTCCTTGTGGAGCAAGAAATGCTAACTCCTCGTTCCGAAAGATATCTCATGCAGCACTGAAGAACTATGTCTTCTGCTGACAGGCAATCATTCAAAACATAAAGAGATTTCTCTCATACTTGCATAGGTTTGGACTAAGCATCACGTCGGATCTAAGCTTCGAGAACCTATACCCCTCTTAATAGTACGGAGGTCCTAAGACTCAAGAAGGAGAAGAAGAATAACAAACTAAATTCTACGGCTTTGCTTCGCCTTCGATCTTCTGAGACACTTTCCTTCGGATGAACTTCGAACCAATTGCTTCACATTAGCAATGGATTTTAAGGGCTCAACTTCTTTGCATCAATCTTCTCACCAGAACGGCCTCGAGAGATATGACACGACATCTCTGTATCTCAAATATCCTTCAGTGAAGTTCCTCGAACTTGACACCAAAGTTGGCATTCTTCTTCGGTTCTGCATGGACTATTTCTCTTTGCGTGCATTAGGAAACACATCAGTCCATGCCTATTTCTATCAACAATCGCCAAAACACAGGGGGCAAGAATTGCACCAACAATCTCCCCCTTTTTGGATGATTGTTGACAAAAAAGAATACATCGAAAGATAGATGAAGTGAAATGAAATAGGCTATGAATGAACCAAGAGATACGAGGTTAATAATATGAAGATAAACATGCTCCCCTCTAAATGTAAGCATTCTATTGAAAATGTCCCATTTGAGGTTAATGCTAGAGAGATGATCTGGAGAGAAGCAATGTGAATCTTCGTGTGAGGAGCATTGCTGTTGTGTAGTATTTGTATTGATGAACAATGTTGTCGTCTTGTCTGAGATGTTTTCCTGTGACACACAATCTTGAAAAATATTTGTTAAAGATTAAGAGTACTTTGAAATGATTTGTCATAGAAATAAGTCATGAAGATTTACTCAGAATAGAATTGTATCCACACGAAGCATAGAAAGTCTCTGCAGATTAGATATGCAAGATATATCACAGCAAGGGATGTTTTATCTCGAAGTGAATGAGCTTCGTATGAAGTTTTCCTTCAAATAAACAACAAAGAAAATGTAGCTGACGAAGGAAAAATTATCGCATCGGAATGGCTGAATTGAAATAAAGTTCGAGAATCGAATAGATTCAGTCGTAAGACATGTTTCTACAATGTTAGACAAAGAATATCAAAAGCCAGGAAAGGAAATAACGCAGAATGAGACAATGGATGTCTCTTTTTAGGGAGATAAGCTTGTCAATCGCTCTCAAAGTATTATTACTTCACCTGCAACATCAGTGAATAAGTATCGAAGTTGATTATTGCACAGAAAGTAAATTTCAGTAGCACCTGCATCCAAATAATACAAAAGCAAATAACATTGCAGGGGTTATTAACGGTACATGACGACGAGGTTTACCAACGCCATATGCAGAGTTTTAAACTTTCATAGCCAGAAGCAAATAGTTCAACAAAGGAAACCAAATTGTTTGAGGAAAGCAAGTGACGAATGCTGCAAATATCCCTCTCATCTATCCTCTCGATATTCTTCTCGCCCTTTTGTCAATAAGTGTAAAAAAGGAAAGAGAATGCATATGAGGAACTACTCATACAAAGAACCCTCAAAGCTCGAGCTGTTTGGAGAAACAGTAGGAGGAAAAGTTGTAGCTGAGGCAGGAGCAAGGCTTGTAGCATGGGCTTCAGGAGCAACTTTAGGAGTGGAGCGAGGAGAATCAAGTTTGAAGATCACAGTGCCAGCAATATCTTCAATCACATCGCCTGGTTCCACAAAGAGGAGGTCAATTGAGCCAAACTGCCGAGGAAGCATTGGGGTTTGCCTTCGAATGTGGGGAACTTCAAACAGATTCAGATAGTCATATTACTTTTCAATTCCCTTCGCAAAGAGTTGCTTGCGATCATAATGCTTGTGCAGAAGAGTCCAAGTGCACTTATGAGTTATTTCTCATGGATCAAAGCTTCACAAGTGTAATTGTGAAGCAAATTGATTTCAGCCATCATTTCCAGCTTTACTTTGGGATCGAGCCTGATTTGGCTCTCCAGGGCCTGCTGGGTCCGGAGACAGATCTCATAAATAGATGGATTTTCATCCCGAGGGATTTCCATAGTGGCCTTAGTGACTTTGGGAGCAACCGCATGAGTAGAAGCACTTCATCAATTAGAGTTTCTCCTTTCCCAATATCCTTCACGATTCGAAGAGTGTCACGAACCGGAGGCATGAAAACTTTCGGGACATGTGGGTAGAAAACCTTCTTTTCTGTAACCTGTTTGATGGTGATTGCTCGTATTGGCATTGGTAATTCCCCGAAGAGCAGAGGATGATGCATCACAGCAAAGGTAAGTATTTCCCTTAGCTATGAAGCCAAGGTTATCAATCTAGTAGGAGAACCAAGCAACACTATGCAAACAACACCTGCACACAAACAACAAATACTTGCAACCCAACATATAAGAGGGGTTGTCAATCCCTCAACGATATTGAGAAGATTAAATTGTATGAGATTAGATAATTAGATTTAACTAAAACACAAAATAAAAAAAGTTCAACAAGGTATTTTTAGATTTAATATGATAGAAAATAGACTCGGGGCCCATAGTTTTCACTAGATCTCGCAACCAACTCATGGCTCGGGCACGTCTAGCCTACCCCAACTTTTTTGGGACTAAAGGCTTTGTTGTTGTTATATAGATTGCAATCCGTCTTGTCCTATAATAGTTGATAGATCGTTTTTACAAACTATAGGTGTCGTGATTGATATGAAAGAAGGGAATATTAAATCTCAGTTTCCATTGAGAAAGGGTAAGGAACACTTCCCTAGAACTAGAATTAAGCCATCATATGAGTCAATCATGAGGGCAACCTATGGAGCAAAAACTAAAGATGGCAATACTTGAATCTATGCATTATGCCTAGCTAGGGGCATAAAACAATAGCGCTTGTTGGATTGCAATCTATATCAAGAACAATCAAATCTATGGGCATATAATTCCTATTTGCACATATAAAAACATGATTAATTCTTACCAAAGGCTTTTTAATAGTAGAATGCGCCAAGTGCAAATTAAGAGAACATTCTTTTGTATTGGTAAAACCTAGCACATCTTATAGAGATTTCGGAATTGTGGAAACACTAGCACCCAAATCACATAAAGCATTGCACTCATAGTTTTTTATGTTGACTTTAATAGTGGGTTCCCATTCATCATATAATTTTCTTGGAAGTGAAATCTCTATTTCTAGCTTTTCTTCAAAAACTTTTAGCATCGCTTCTACAATATGTTTATTAAAAGCTTTATTTTGTTCATATGCATTAGGTGAATTTAGCATGGATTGCAACAAAGAAATGCATTCAATAAAAGAAGAACTATCATAGTTAAAATCTTTGTAATCTAAAAGAGTGGGCACATCACTAGTTAAAGTTTTTACCTCTCCAAACCCACTTTTATCAATTTTTTCAACAAGATTTTCACCCTCCGAATTATGAGGACACCTTCTAACTAAAGTTGACTCTTCTTCAGTCCTCTTATAATCAATTTTAATATTACTAAACAAGGATCCAATAGAAGAAAAACTAATCATCTTAAGATCTTCATCATTACTATGAAAGCAATCGGGCGAAAACGCTCTTTCTAAAAATTCTCTTTTAGCTCTAAACATAGCGGTTCTTTTCTTACTTTCATCCGGGGGAACATATAAAGCTTTAATTTATTCATTGACATCAACCTTGGGTGGAAAAAATTTAAACTTAAGATTTTCTACATCATGAGTAATTCTATCAATGCTCCTAGACATATCATCAGTCTTATTCAATTTTTCTTCTATCGTAGTGTTGAGAACTTTTTGAGCATCAATGAATTATTTAGTATTACTCTCAATATCAGAGGGAATCATATTATTATTATTATTATTATTATTATTATTATAAGAATTACCATAGGAATTGCCATAATTATTAGAGGAATTTCTAGGAAAAGGCCTAGGATTAAAATTACCTCTATAAGCATTATTATTGAAGTTGTTTCGCGAGACAAAATTCACATCTACGGGATCATTATTTTTCTCAATCAAAGTAGACAAAAGCACATCATTAAGATCAATATTAGCATTTTTACTAGCAACAAATTTCATAAGTGCATCAACTTTTTCACTCCAAGTACTATTTTCTTCAATAGAATTCACTTTTTTTACTAGTAGGAGATCTTTCGGCATGCCATTGTGAATAATTTTCCATAATATTATCAAGCAATTTAGTAGCTTCACCCAAAGCAATTTCCATAAAAGTACAACCTGTGGCGGAATCTAAAAGATTTTTAGAAACAAAGTTCAATCTCGCATAATTTTTTTGTATAATCATCCATAGATTTAAACCATGAGTAGGACAATTTCTTAGCATTAATTTCATTCTTTCCCAAGATTGCTCAACTTGTTCATGCTCAGGTTGCCTAAAATTCATGATTTGATTTTTGAGGGAAATAATTTTCGTAGAAGGAAAATACTTAGTAACAAAAACATCTTTGCACTTATCCCAAGAATCAATACTATTTCGTAGCAAAGATGAAAACCAAAATTTTGCACGATCCCTCAAAGAAAAAGGAAATAATTTCAGTTTCCCAATATCATTGTCCACATATGATGTGACCGAAACTCAATGTGAGGTCCGATCCGTTGTTGCGGCCCGACCTTTCACAACACTCCACCACCAGCAGTAGCAACCTCTCGCTCGCGCACGCGATATGCACGAAATAGAGGGTTTGAACCTTACGGCCCAACACGAGAAAATCAATCTCGACGATGATACTCACGCGCAAAAACAATTTCTACAAAGAAATCGCAACACAGAGGTTTTCTAAAGATCCCTCCAAAACTTGATACAGGTGTCTACCCTGAAAAACACATCGTGTCTATTTCATAAAACAATAACCTGCCGTACAATGCCTCGTATCATGGCTTTATATAGTAGCCGACCAAACCTTGACCTCGTACACGCACAAAAAAAAATAAAGTAACTCCTAAACAAATCTGGACTCTCATTAAAGATACTTGGCCTAGTAATTTTGGTACAAGCGCTCCCGACTTGTGCAATCAGGAGGGCCCCACCCGACATCTCTTAGGCTTAAAAACTCCCAAATACATGTAGTCCTTTTGTTGATCTTTTCCTTGCGTGGCAGAAATAAAAACAGAAAGGATCTACTCCTAGTAGTTTTAATCCTTCCGTAGCATGCAAAATTGGATAGGTGAGCTTGGCCTGTAGCTTTATTCGACTCCTTCCCATACACGAACTGGTCCTGTTCCGGTGTCCATGACAATATAGATAAATATTCAAAGTGAACACCATCTGGACTCCAACCGAAAATTGGTGGCAGCTGAACTTGTTTTATATCTGCTCGCACATCAACGACTGCTTGGTCATCAATACGAATGCATGCATTGTTAGACATGTTTTGCATACCTAGTGCATGGTTCATGGTCTTTCTCACGCCTAAACATTACAAAACAGTAACATGGTCTGTAGTACTTGGTAGTAAATCTTCTGCATCATTGTAAGTAATGGACAAATATGTTGGTGTATAAGCTGCATATTTTGGCACAACCTCGACAACAATAGGATCAACAACTACACTGGTATTTGGTATAGTCATGGACCTATCAACATATTTTTTCCTTTGCATATCACACAATTCCATGAAAGTGTTTAGATGGGACGTGACATCCTCATTAGGATTGCCGGAAAATTGCTCTTTCATAACAAGATTCAACAAAGCGGCATTAATATCATAAGACTCCGCACTAGCGACGGGAGGAGCAATAGTAGTACCAATAAAATCATTATTATTAGTATTGGAAAAATCACATAATTTGGTATTTTCTTGAGACATCGTGACTACACAAAAAAGATCACACACAAACAAAAGATCAAACAAGAAAATGGCAAACAAAAAATATTTTTGTATTTTTGTAAAAACTTTTTAGAAGTGGGGATGAAAATGAGAGGTAAATGGAAAATTAAGTAATTGCAAGGAGATGAGAGTTTATGCGTAGGTACTTGATAGATGCTGATGATGTCTCCCCGACAACGGCACCGAAAATTCTTCCTTGTTGCTTGTATCTGCATTGGTAATTCCCCGAAGAGGAGAGGATGATGCATCACAACAAAGGTAAGCATTTCCTTAAGTTATGAAACCAAGGTTATCAATCCAGTAGGAGAACCAAGCAACAGTATGTAAACATCACCTGCACACAAACAACAAATACCTGCAACCCAACGCGTAAGAGGGGTTGTCAATCCCTCAATGGTATTGAGATAGACTAAATTGTATAATATTTGATAAAATAGATCTAACTAAAACACAAAAGAAAATGAATAAATAAGAAGTGCAGAAAGGTATTTTTAGATTTAACATGATAGGAAATAGACTCGAGGGTCTTAGTTTCCACTAGAGGCTTCTCTCAAGAAAATAGCTTACGGTGGGCAAACAAACTACTGTTGGGCTATTGATAGAAAAGTGAATAATCTTGACGACATCCAAGTCAACGATCATGTATATAGGCATCACGTCCAAGATTAGTAGACCGAAATGATTCTGCATCTACTACTATTACTCCACACATCGACCACTATCCATCATGGATCTAGTGTATTAAGTTCATGGAAAAACAAAGTAATGCAATAAGAACGATGACATGATGTAGACAAGATAAACTCACGTATGAATAAACCCCATCTTGTTACCCTTAATAGCAATGATACATGCGTGTCATGTCTCTTTCTATTACTGAGATTTGAGCACCGCAAGATCGAACCCGTCACAAAGCACCTCTTCCCATGGCAAGAAAAATCAATATAGTTGGCCAAACCAAACCAAAATTTCGGAGAAGAAATACGAGGCTATAACAATCATGCATATAAGAGTTCACCAAAGGCTCAAATAATATTCTGATCATAAACCCACAATTCATCGGATCCCAACAAACACACCGCAAAAAGGAATTACATCAAATAGATCTCCAAGAACATCGAGGAGAACATTGTATTGAAGATCAAAAAGAGAGAAGAAGCCATATAGCTACAAGCTACGGACATGTAGGTATGTGGTAAACTATTCATGCATCATCGGAGGAGCAACAAGGATGATGAAGAACCCCTCCATGATCGTTGCCCCCTCCGGCAGAGTGCCAAAAAAGGCCTCTAGATTGGATCTCGTGGTTTTGGAACTTGCGGCGGCTAGAAAAGAACTTCCTCAACCCCTAGGGTTTTTGGGATTTTAGAGTATTTATGGAGGTGGAGGTCGGTTGAGAAGCTTCCCGTGGCCTCCACTACCCACCAAGGTGTTGGGGATCGTAGCAGAAATTCAAAATTTTCCTACGTGTCACCAAGATCAATCTATGGAGAGACTAGCAACGAGAGAGAAGGGGAGTGCATCTACATACCCTTGTAGATCGCTAAGCGGAAGCATTCAAGAGAACGGGGTTGATGGAGTCGTACTCGCCGTGATCCAAATCACCGATGATCCTAGCGCCGAACGGACGGCACCTCTGCGTTCAACACACGTACGGAGCGGAGACGTCTCCTCCTTCTTGATCCAGCAAGGGGGGAGGAGAAGTTGAAGGAGATCCAGCAGCATGACGGCGTGGTGGTGGAAGTAGCGGGATCCCGGCAGGGCTTCGCCCAGCGCAAGCACGGAGGAAGAGGTGTCACGGGAGGGAGGGAGGCGCCAGGGCTTCAGGTGTAGTTGCCCTCCCTCGCCTCCACTATATATAGGGGCCTAGGGGGAGTGCCGGCCCCTTGTAGATCCCATCTAGGGAGGGGGCGGCAGCCCTAGGGGTGGCTTGGGCTCCAAGCCAAGTGGAGGCGCCCCACACCTTAGGGTTTCCAACCCTAGGCGCATGGGAGGCCCAAGGGGGGCACACCAGCCCACCAGGGGCTGGTTCCCACGCCCCTTCAACCCATGGGGCCCTCCGGGATAGGTGGCCCCACCCGGTGGACCCCCGGGACCCTTCCGGTGGTCCCGGTACTATACCGATGACCCCGAAACTCTCCCGGTGGCCGAAACTGGACTTCCTATATATAAATCTTTACCTCCGGACCATTCCGGAACTCCTCGTGACGTCCGGGATCTCATCCGGGACTCTGAAAAACTTTCGGTTAACTGCATACTAATATCTCTACAACTCTAGCGTCACCGAACCTTAAGTGTGTAGACCCTACGGGTTTGGGAGACATGTAGACATGACCGAGACAACTCTCCGGTCAATAACCAACAGCGGGATCTGGATACCCATGTTGGCTCCCACATGCTCCACCATGATCTCATCGGATGAACCACGATGTCGAGGATTCAATTAATCCCGTATCCAATTCCCTTTGTCTACCGGTATAGTACTTGCCTGAGATTCGATCGTCGGTATCCCGATACCTTGTTCAATCTCGTTACCGGCAAGTCTCTTTACTCGTTCCGTAACACATCATCCCGTGATCAACCCCTTGGTCACATTGTGCACATTATGATGATGTCCTACCGAGTGGGCCCAGAGATACCTCTCCGTTTACACGGAGTGACAAATCCCAGTCTCAATTCGTGCCAACCCAACAGACACTTTCGGAGATACCCGCAGTGCACCTTTATAGCCACCCAGTTACGTTGTGACGCTTGGTACACCCAAAGCATTCCTACGGTATCCGGAAGTTGCACAATCTCATGGTCTAAGGAAACGATACTTGACATTAGAAAAGCTTTAGCATATGAACTACACGATCTTGTGCTAGGCTTAGGATTGGGTCTTGTCCATCACATCATTCTCCTAATGATGTGATCCCGTTATCAATGACATCCAATGTCCATGGTCAGGAAACCATGACCATCTATTAATCAACGAGCTAGTCAACTAGAGGCTTACTAGGGACATGTTGTGGTCTATTTATTCACACATGTATTACGGTTTCCGGTTAATACAATTATAGCATGAACAATAGACAATTATCATGAACAAGGAAATACAATAATAACCATTTTATTATTGCCTCTAGGGCATATTTCCAACAGTCTCCTACTTGCACTAGAGTCAATAATCTAGTTCAAATCACTATGTGATTGTAATGAATCCAACACCCATGGGGTTTGTTCATATCTTGCTTGTGAGAGAGGTTTATCAGTTAATGGGTATGAACCTTTTAGATCCATGTGTGCTTTACAAATCTCTATGTCATCTTGTAGATGCAGCTACCACGCGCTACTTGGAGCTATTCCAGATAACTACTCTACTATACGAATCTGGTTTACTCCTCAGAGTCATCCGGATTTGTGTCAAAGTTTGCATCGATGTAACCCTTTACGACAAACTCTTATACCACCTCCATAATCGAGAAAATTCCTTAGTCCACTAGTTACTAAGGATAAGTTCGACCGCTGTCATGTCATTCCTGGATCACTCTTGTACCCCTTGACCGACTCATGGCAAGGCACACTTCAAGTGCGGTACACATCATAGCATACTATAGAGCCTACGTCTAAAGCATAGGGGACGACCTTCGTCCTTTCTCTCTCTTCTGCCGTGGTCAGGTCTTGAGTCTTACTCAATACTCACACCTTGTAACACAGCCAAGAACTCCTTCTTTGCTGATCTATTTTGAACTCCTTCAAAATCTTGTCACGGTATGTATTCAGTTGAAAGTACTATTAAGCGTTTTTGATCTATCCTTATAGATCTTGATGCTCAATGTTCAAGTAGCTTAATCCAGGTTTTCCATCGAAAAACACTTTTCAAATAACCCTGCATGCTTTCCAGAAATTCTACATCATTTTTGATCAACAATATGTTAACAACATATACTCATCAAAAATTCTATAGTGCTCCCACTCACTCCTTTGGAAATACATGTTTCTCATAAACTTTGTATAAACCCAAAATCTTTGATCATCTTATCAAAGTGTACATTCCAACTCCGAGATGCTTACTCCAGTCCTTAGAAGGATTGTTGGAGCTTTGCATACTTGTTAGCATCTTTGAGGATTGACAAAACCTTCTGGTTGTATCACATACAACCTTTCCTCAAGAAAAACGTCGAGGAAACAATGTTTTGACATCCTATCTGCAAGATTTCATAAATAATGCAGTAACTGCTAACATAATTCCAACAGACTCTTAGCATCACTATGAATGAGAAAGTCTCATCGTAGTCAACTCCTTTGAACTTGTCAGAAAACATCTTAACGACAAGTCGAGCTTTCTTAATGGTGACACTTACCATCATTGTCCGTCTTCCTTTTAAATCCATCTGCACCCAACAGCCTTACGACCATCAAGTAGTTCTTCCAAAGTCTATACTTTGTTTTTATACATGGATCCTTTCTCGGATGTTATGGCCTCGAGCCATTCATCGGAATTCGGGCCCACCATCGCTTCTCCATAGCTCGTAGGTTCATTGTTGTCTAGCAACATGACTTTCAAGACAGGATTACGTACCACTCTGAAGTAGTATGCATCCTTGTCGACCTATGAGGTTTGGTAGTGACTTGATCCAAAGTTTCATGATCACTATCATAAGCTTCCACTTCAATTGGTGTAGGTGCCATAGGAACAACTTCATGTGCCCTGCTACATACTAGTTGAAGTGACAGTTCAATAACCTCATCAAGTCTCCATCATCCTCCCACTCAGTTCTTTCGAGAGAAACTTTTCCTCGAGAAAGGACCCGTTTCTGGAAACAATCACGTTTGCTTCCGGATCAGAAATAGGAGGTATACCCAGCTGTTTTGGGTATTCTATGAAGATGCATTTATCCGCTTTGGGTTTGAGCTTATCAGCCTGGAACTTTTTCACATAAGCGTCGTAGCCCCAAACTTTTAAAAAAGGACAGCTCAGGTTTCTCTAAACCATAGTTCATACGGTGTCGTCTCAATGGAATTGTGTGGTGCCCTATTTAAAGTGAATGCGGTTGTCTCTAATGCCTAACCCATAAACGATAGTGGTAATTCGATAAGAGACATCATGGTATGCACCATATCCAATAGGGTGCAGTTATGATGTCCAGACACACCATCACACTACGGTGGTCCAGGCGGTATTAGTTGTGAAACAATTTCCACAATGTCTTAATTGTGTGCCAAACTCGTAACTCAGATATTCATCTCTATGATCATATCATAGACATTTTATCATCTTGTCACGACGATCTTCAACTTCACTCTGAAATTACTTGAACCTTTCAATAATTCAGACTTGTGTTTCATCAAGTAAATATACTCAGCATCTACTCAAATCATTTGTGAAGTAAGAACATAACGATATCCACTGCGTGCCTCGGCACTCATTGGACTGCACACATCAAAATGTATTACTTCCAACAAGTTGCTTTCTTGTTCCATCTTATTGAAAACGAGGTCTTTCAGTCATCTTGCCCATGTGGTATGATTTGCATGTCTCAAGTGATTCAAAATCAAGTGAGTCCAAACGATCCATCTGTATGGAGTTTCTTCATGCATATCTACCAATAGACATGGTTTGCATGTCTCAATCTTTTCAAAAACGAGTGAGTCCAAAGATCCATCAACGTGGAGCTTCTTCATGCGTTTTACACCAACATGACTCAAATGGCAGTGCCACAAATACGTGGTACTATCATTACTATCTTATATCTTTTGGCATGAACATGTGTATCACTACGATCGAGATTCAATAAACCATTCATTTTAGGTGCATGACCATTGAAGGTATTATTCAAATAAACAAAGTAACCATTATTCTCCTATGAATAACCGTGTGGCGATAAACATAATCCAATCATGTCTATGCTCCACACAAACACCAAATAACAATTATTTCGGTTTAACACCAATCCTGATGGTAGAGGGAGCGTGCGATGTTTGATCACATCAACCTTGGAAACACTTCCAACATATCGTCATCTCACCTTTAGCAGTCTCCGTAGCCTTTTATTTCGAGTTACTAACACTTAGCAACCGAACTGGTATTTATTACCCTGGTGCTACTAGGAGTACTAGTAAAGTACACAATAATATAATGTATATTCAAAATACTTCTGTCGACCTTGCCAGCCTTCTCATCTACCAAGTATCTAGGGTAGTTCTGCTTCAGTGTCTGTTCCCCTCATTATAGAAGCACTTAGTCTCGGGTTTGGTTCAACCTTGGGTTTCTTCACTAGAGCAGCAACTGATTTGCCGTCTCATGAAGTATCCCTTCTTTCCCTTGTCCTTCTTGAAACTAGTGGTTTAACCATCAACAATTGATGCTCCTACTTGATTTCTACTCTCGCGGTGTCAAACATCGTGAGTTGCTCAAGGATCATCATGTCTATCCCTGATATGTTATAGTTCATCACGAAGCTCTAATAGCTCGGTGGCAGTGACTATGGAGAATCATCACTATCTCATCTGGAAGATTAACTCCCACTCGATTCAAGCAATTGTAGTACTCAGACAATCTGAGCACATGCTCAACGATTGAGCTTTTCTCCCTTAGTTTGCAGGCTTAAGAAACTTGTCAGAGGTCTCATACCTCTTGACGTGGGCACTAGTCTAAAATCCCAATTTCAGTCTTTGGAACATCTCATATGTTCTGCGACGTTTCAAAAAACGTCTTTGGTGCCACAATTCTAAACCGTTAGTATTACGCACTGAACTATCACGTAGCCATCAAAACGTGTATGTCAGATGTTTCCCAACATCTACAGACGACGCTCGAGGTTCAACGCACTGAGCGGTGCATTAAGGACATAGCCCTTCTGTGCAGCAACGAGGACAATCCTCAGTTCACGGACCCAGTCCGCATAATTGCTACTGTCAACTCTCAACTAAATTTTCTCTAGGAACATATCTAAAACAGTAGAACCAAAGCGTGAGCTACGACATAATTTGCAAAGACCTTTTGACTATGTTCATGATAATTAAGTTCATCTAATCAAATTATTCAATGAACTCCCACTTAGATAGACATCCCTCTAGTCATCTAAGTGATACATGATCCGAGTCAGCTAGGCCGTGTCCGATCATCACGTGAGACGGACTAGTCATCATCGGTGAACATCTTCATGTTGATCGTATCCACTATATGACTCATGCTCGACCTTTTGGTCTTCCATGTTCCGAGGCCATGTCTGTACATGCTAGGCTCGTCAAGTCAACCTAAGTGTTTCGCATGTGTAAATCTGGCTTACACCCGTTGTATGCGAACGTTAGAATCTATCACACCCGATCATCATGTGGTGCTTCGAAACAACGAGCCTTCGCAACGGTGCACAGTTAGGGGGAACACTTTTCTTGAAATTTCAGTGAGGGATCATCTTATTTATGCTTCAGTTGTTCTAAGCAAATACGATGTAAACATGACAAACATCACATGCAAATCATAAAGTGACATGATATGGCCAATATCATCTTGCGCCTTTTGATCTCCATCTTCGAGGCGCGGCATGATCACCTTCGTCACCGGCATGACACCATGATCTCCATCATCATGATCTCCATCATCGTGTCTTCATGAAGTTGCCTCGCCAACTATTACTTCTACTACTATGGCTAACGGTTAGTAATAAAGTAAAGTAATTACATGGCATTTTCATTGACACGCAGGTCATAAATAAATTAAGACAACTCCTATGGCTCCTGCCGGTTGTCATACTCATCGACATGCAAGTCGTGATTCCTATTACAAGAACATGATCAATCTCATACATCACATATATCATTCATCACATCCTTTTGGCCATATCACATCACATAGCATACCCTGCAAAAACAAGTTAGACGTCCTCTAATTGTTGTTGCATGTTTTACGTGGCTGCTATGGGTTTCTAGCAAGAACGTTTCTTACCTACGCAAAACCACAACGGTGATATGCCAATTGCTATTTACCCTTCATAAGGACCCTTTTCATCGAATCCGATCCGACTAAAGTGGGAGAGACAGACACCCGCCAGCCACCTTATGCAACAAGTGCATGGCAGTCGGTGGAACCAGTCTCACGTAAGCGTACGTGTAAGGTCGGTCCGGGCCACTTCATCCCACAATGCCGCCGAATCAAGATAAGACTAGTAATGACAAGCAAATTGAAGAAATCATCGCCCACAACTACTTTGTGTTCTACTCGTGCATAGAATCTACGCATAGACCTAGCTCATGATGCCACTGCTAGGGATCGTAGCAGAAATTCAAAATTTTCCTATGTGTCACCAAGATCAATCTATGAAGAGACTAGCAACGAGAGAGAAGGGGAGTGCATCTACATACCCTTGTAGATCGCTAAGCGGAAGCGTTCAAGAGAACGGGGTTGATGGAGTTGTACTCGTCGTGATCCAAATCACCGATGATCCTAGCGCCGAACGGACGGCACCTCTGCGTTGAACACACGTACGGAGCGGAGACGTCTCCTCCTTCTTGATCCAGCAAGGGGGGAGGAGAAGTTGAAGGAGATCCAGCAGCATGACGGCGTGGTGGTGGAAGTAGCGGGATCCCGGCAGGGCTTCACCCAGCGCAAGCACGAAGGAAGAGGTGTCACGGGAGGGAGGGAGGCGCCAGGGCTTCAGGTGCGACTGCCCTCCCTCGCCTCCACTATATATAGGGGCCTAGGGGGAGCGCCGGCCCCTTGTAGATCCCATCTAGGGAGGGGGCGACAGCCCTAGGGGTGGCTTGGGCTCCAAGCCAAGTGGAGGCGCCCCCACCCCTTAGGGTTTCCAACCCTAGGCGCATGGGAGGCCCAAGGGGGGCACACCAGCCCACCAGGGGCTGGTTCCCACGCCCCTTCAGCCCATGGGGCCCTCCGGGATAGGTGGCCCCACCCAGTGGACCCCCGGGACCCTTCCGGTGGTCCCAGTACAATACTGATGACCCCGAAACTCTCCCGGTGGCCAAAACTGGACTTCCTATATATAAATCTTTACCTCCGGACCATTCTGGAACTCCTAGTGACGTCCGGGATCTCATCCGGGACTCCGAACAACTTTCGGTTAACCGCATACTAATATCTCTACAACTCTAGCATCACAGAACCTTAAGTGTGTAGATCCTACGGGTTCGGGAGACGTGTAGACATGACCGAGACAACTCTCCGGTCAATAACCAACAGCGTGATCTAGATACCCATGTTGGCTCCCACATGCTCCACGATGATCTCATCGGATGAACCACGATGTCGAGGATTCAATTAATCCCGTATCCAATTCTCTTTGTCTACCGGTATAGTACTTGCCCGAGATTCGATCGTCGGTATCCCGATACCTTGTTCAATCTTGTTACCGGCAAGTCTCTTTACTCGTTCTGTAACACATCATCCCGTGATCAACTCCTTGGTCACATTGTGCACATTATGATGATGTCCTACCGAGTGGGCCCAAAGATACCTCTCCGTTTACACGGAGTGACGAATCCCAGTCTCGATTCGTGCCAACCCAACAAACACTTTCGGAGATACCCGCAGTGCACCTTTATAGCCACCCAGTTACGCTGTGACGTTTGGTACACACAAAGCATTCCTACGGTATTCGGGAGTTGCACAATCTCATGGACTAAGGAAATGATACTTGACATTAGAAAAGCTTTAGCATACGAACTACACAATCTTGTGCTAGGCTTAGGATTGGGTCTTGTCCATCACATCATTCTCCTAATGATGTGATCTCGTTATCAATGACATCCAATGTCCATGGTCAGGAAACCATGACCATCTATTGATCAACGAGCTAGTCAACTAGAGGCTTACTAGGGACATGTTGTGGTCTATTTATTCACACATGTATTACGGTTTCCGGTTAATACAATTATAGCATGAACAATAGACAATTATCATGAACAAGGAAATACAATAATAACCATTTTATTATCGCCTCTAGGGCATATTTCCAACATAAGGCGTGCCTGGGCCTCATGGCGTGCCCTGGTGCCTAGTGGGTCCCACGGGCCTTCTCATGTGTGCTCCTTTGGCTCCCCGATTGTCTTCTACCCAAAAAATTCTCCAAAAAGTTTCTTGGCATTTGGACTTCGTTGGTATTGATATTCTGCAAAGTAAAAAACAAGCAAAAAACAGCAACTGTGACTAGGCACTACGTCAA
This sequence comes from Triticum urartu, assembly GCF_003073215.2. NCBI lineage: Eukaryota > Viridiplantae > Streptophyta > Magnoliopsida > Poales > Poaceae > Triticum > Triticum urartu. Next base: position 269,137,201 of record NC_053028.1, read on the forward strand.
TAGGTTAGTCCCAAAAAAATGATATAAAGTTGCAAATAAATGTATATAAAACATCCAAGATTGATAATATAATAACATGAAACAATCAAAAAATATAGATACGTTGGAGATGTATCAATGGCAAGCATGATCCATTTAGCATAGGGCTTCAAAAGTTGAGCACTGTTAGCCGCATAAGCCAAGTTCCTAATGAAAAGATTTGGGATATCAAAGCGGATGCCATTCGATATAGTGTTGGGAGAATTTGCCACGATGCCTTGAATGGATTCTGGCATGTTGGTTGGAGTGAGGGAATTGCACAGAATGTAAAACAAGACCTTGTTTTCATACGGCAGATTCTATTGGGGAACGTAGTAATTTCAAAAAAAATCCTACGCACACGCAAGATCATGGTGATGCATAGCAACGAGAGGGGAGAGTGTGTCCATGTACCCTCGTAGACCGAAAGCATAAGCATTATGACAACGCGGTTGATGTAGTCATACGTCTTCACAATCCGACCGATCCAAGTACCGAACGCACGACACCTCTGAGTTCAGCACATGTTCAGCTCGATGACGTCCCATGAACTCCGATCCAGCAGAGCTTTGTGGGAGAGTTCCATCAGCATGACGGCGTGATGACGGTGTTGATGATGCTACCGACGCAGGGCTTCGCCTAAGCACCGCTACGATATTACCGAGGTGGAATATGGTGGAGGGGGCACCGTACATGGCTAAGAGATCAATGATCAATTGTTGTGTCTATGGGGTGCCCCCCTTCCTCGTATATAAAGGAGTGGAGGAGGGGGATGGCCGACTCTCTCTATGGCGCGCCCTAGGGGAGTCCTACTCCCACCGGGAGTAGGATTCCCCCTTTTCTAGTAGAACTAGGAGCCCTTCCAAGTAGTAGGAGTAGGAGAGAAGGAAAGGGAAAAGAGAAGAGAAGGAAGGAGGGGGCACCGCCCCTCCCCCTAGTCCAATTCGGCCTAAGCCTTGGGGCGCGCGCAGCCTCCCCTCTCTCTTTCCCCTAAAGCCCAATAAGGCCCACATACTCCCCGTCGAATTCCCGTAACTCTCCGGTACTCCGAAAAATACCCGAATCACTTGGAACCTTTCCGATGTCTGAATATAGTCGTCCAATATATCGATCTTTATGTCTCAACCATTTCGAGACTCCTCATCATGTCCCCAATATCATCCGGGACTCCGAACTACCTTTGGTACATCAAAACACATAAACTCATAATCCCGATCGTCACTGAACTTTAAGCGTGCGGACCCTACGGGTTCGAGAACTATGTAGACATGACCGAGACATGTTTCCGGTCAATAACCAATAGCGGAACCTGGATGCTCATATTGGCTCCTACATATTCTACAAAGATCTTTATCGGTCAAACCGCATAACAACATACGTTGTTCCCTTTGTCATCGGTATGTTACTTGCCTGAGATTCGATCGTCGGTATTTCTATACCTAGTTCAATCTCGTTACCGGCAAGTCTCTTTACTCGTTCCGTAATAAATCATCCTGCAACTAACTCATTAGTTGCATTGCTTTCAAGGCTTATAGTGATGTGCATTACTGAGAGGGCCCAAAGATACCTCTCCGATAATCGGAGTGACAAATCCAAATCTCGATATACACCAACTCAACAAATACCTTCGGAGACACCTGTAGAGCACCTTTATAATCACCCATTTACGTTGTGACGTTTCGTAGCACACAAAGTGTTCCTCCGGTAAACGGGAGTTGCATAATCTCATAGTCATAGGAACATATATAAGTCATGAAGAAAGCAATAACAACATACTAAACGATCAAGTGCTAAGCTAACGGAATGGGTCAAGTCAATCACATCATTATCCTAATGATGTGATCCCGTTAATCAAATGACAACTCAAGTCTATGGTTAGGAAACTTAACCATCTTTGATCAACGAGCTAGTCAAGTAGAGGCATACTAGTGACACTCTGTTTGTCTATGTATTCACACATGTATTATGTTTCCGATTAATACAATTCTAGCATGAATAATAAACATTTATCATGAAATAAGGAAATAAATAATAACTTTATTATTGCCTCTAGGGAATATTTCCTTTAGTCTCCCACTCGCACTAGAGTCAATAATCTAGATCACATTGCCATGTGATTTAACATCAATAGTTCACATCACCATGTGATTAACACCCATAGTTCACATCGTCATGTGAGCAACACCCGAAGGGTTTACTAGAGTCAGCAATCTAGTTCACATTGCCATGTGATTAACACCCAAAGAGTACAAAGGTGTGATCATGTTTTGCTTGTGAGAGAAGTTTAGTCAACGGGTCTGCCAAATTCAGATCCGTATGTATTTTGCAAATTTCTATGTCAACAATGCTCTACACGGAGCTACTTTAGCTAATTGCTCCCACTTTCAATATGTACCCAGATTGAGATTTAGAGTCATCCGGATCAGTGCCAAAACTTGCATCGATGTAACCCTTTACGATGAACCTTTTGTCACCTCCATAACCGAGAAACATATCATTATTCCACTAAGGATAATTTTGACCAATGTCTAGTGATCTACTCCTAGATCACTATTGTACTCCCTTGCCAAACTCAGGGCAGGGTATACAATAGGTCTGGTACACAGCATGGCATACTTTATAGAACCTATAGCTGAGGCATAGGGAATGACTTTCATTCTTTCTCCATCTTCTGTCGTGGTAGGGTTTTGAGTCTTACTCAACTTTACACCTTGCAACACAGGCAAGAACTCTTTCTTTGACTGTTCCATTTTGAACTACTTCAAAAATTTGTCAAGGTATGTGTAACACCCATGATGCGGCTTTATCTCCCACGTGTCGGAGCACGACTTAGAGGCATAACCGCATTGTAGGCAATGTCGCAAGAAGGGTAATCTTTACACATCCCATGTACTGAATAAGAAAAGAGGTACATAGTTGGCTTACAATCGCCACTTCACACAATAACATAAATATAGCATTACAATCATCCAGATACAATCAAGGTCCGACTACGGAACCAAAATGAATACAACCCCAAATGCATAAGATCCCCGATCACCCCAACTGGGCTCCACTACTTATCGTCTGGAAAGGAAACGTAGTATCGTCCTGAGTCCTCATCGAACTCCCACTTGAGCTCAGTCGTATCTCCTGGAATGGTATCATCGGTCCCTGCATCTGGTTTTGGTAGTAATCTGTGAGTCATGGGGACTCAGCAATCTCACACCCTCGCGATCAAGACTATTTAAGCTTATGGGTAGGTAAAAGGGTATGAGGTGGAGCTGCAGCAAGCACTAGCATATATGGTGGCTAATCTTACGCAAAAGAGAGCGAGAAGAGAAAAGCAAGACACGGTCGAGAATCTATGATCAAGAAGTGATCCTAGACTACTTACGTTCAAGCATAACACGAGATCATGTTCTCTTCCCGGACTCCACCGAAAAGAGACCATCACGGCTACACACACCGTTGATCCATTTTAATTAAGTTAAGTTTCAGGTTTTCTACAACCGGACATTAACAAATTCCCATCTGCCCATAACCGCGGGCACGACTTTCAAAAGTTCAAATCCCTGCAGGGGTGTCCCAACTTAGCCCATCACAAGCTCTCACGGTCAACGAAGGATATTCCTTCTCCCAGGACGACCCGATCAGACTCGGAATCCCGGTTACAAGACATCTCGACAAAGGTAAAACTAAACCAGCAAAGCCACCCGAATGTGCCATCAAATCCCGATAGGAGCTGCACATATCTCGTTCTCAGGGTACACCGGATTGTCCAAACTTCCGGTAGGCCAACCCAGAGTTGCCCCTGGTGGCCACCGGCGGCTGACAAGTTGGACCAACACTCAGAGGAGCACTGGCCCCGGGGGTTTAAAATAAAGATGACCCTTGGAAAAAGGCTAGGTGGCAAATGGTAAAACCAAGGTTGGGCCTTGCTGGAGGAGTTTTATTCAAGGCGAACTGTCAAGGGGTTCCCATTATAACCCAACCGCGTAAGGAACGCAAAATCAAGGAACATAACACCGGTATGACGGAAACTAGGGCGGCAAGAGTGGAACAAAACACCAGGCATAAGGCCGAGCCTTCCACCCTTTACCAAGTATATAGGTGCATTAAAGTAAGCAAGATATAATAGTGATACCCCAACAATAATCATGTTCCAACAAGGAACATACTCCAATCTTCACCTGCAACTAGCAACGCTATAAGAGGGGCTGAGCAAAGCGGTAACATAGACAAACAACGGTTTGCTAGGACAAGGTGGGTTAGAGGTTTGACATGGCAATATGGGAGGCATGATAAAGCATGTGGTAGGTATCGAGGCATAGGCATAGCAATAGAGCGAGCATCTAGCAAGCAAAGATAGAAGTGATTTCGAGGGTATGGTCATCTTGCCTGCAAAGTTCTCCGAGTTGATGAAATCTTGATCCTCGTAAGCGTACTCAACGGGTTCCTCGATCACGTACTCGTCTCCCGGCTCTACCCAAAGCAAGAACACAAGCAAAGGGAAACACAATCAACCACGATGCAATACGCAAACAACATGATGCAAAACATGACATGATATACAGGATGTGATATGCAATGCATATGCGTGCTTCATAAGGGAAAGATTGAACCAGGCCTCAACTTGGAAAACCAAGAGTGCCGCTGGAAAGATGAGTTGATTTCGATTAGAATCGATATAAAGATCACCGGAATCGGATGCATGGTTTGCAAATGGCAAGCAAAACAATAATGGCACCAACCTGCGATTAACAGCACGATGCCATCTAGAATGCAACAAGAAATTAGGCTACTGCACTCTAACATAACAACAAAGCACATGGCAGGGATCCATTCAAGATGCTTGACAAAAGATGAACACTGAGCTATGGCTAAAACAAACAATAGCAAGTTCAAAAAAGTATGACAAAAGTGCAAAAGATATCAAGTTCACAGACTTAGAGAAAATAACAACATGTCAGGATTTAACATCAGGAAGCAATGTTTAGAGCAAGATAACAACATGCTACAGGAACATATCATGGCAAAGCAAGGCATGGTATGAAACTACACAAAGCATATAACAAAAATCCCTTACTGACCATAAGCCAAAAGGGATCAGAAAATACAATGGCAATCATGTAAACATAGCAAGTTTTTTTAACAGATTCTGACTTAGCAGAAAACTGGAACATGGCAAAAACAGAGTTACGTAGGCATGTTTGCGAGCTCGATGCACTCACCACAAGGCATTGCATGACAAACTAATCATACACCCAGCAAGAAGACATGATCAATAAGCTAACCATGGCAAGAACACTCCCATGGCATGCATGGATCAACTACAACAACCTCGGCAAAATTGAATAACATGTAAACAATCTGCCAGGAACATTTTATAGAAAAAGTAGAGCAAGATTGAGTCATCCTAGGTTACTCCATAATTGCAAACAAAGACATGGATGGATAGAGCATAACAATATCTCAAAATCATCCTTACTAAACATGCTCAAAAGAGACATGGATCACTCTGTAGCAACAAGAATATATGGCATAAAAATATCATCAGGGAAAATGACTTAGAAGAATTCTAAGTCCCTGAAATCAGCAACATCACGAGAGCTACTTTGCATGCTTGTGCTAGTCACCACAATGATCACAAAAATACATGGCATACACCCCTGTAAAGATGGCATGGCATAGCCCAAAACACATGTAGGGCTCAAGTTCATAGGAGGCACACATTAAACATGGCAAAAATGACAAATGTCCATAATCTATTAAGAAACAGAAACTAACATTACATAGCACTCTTGCAACAGCATTTAGGGCATCAAGATGAACTCAAATGAACATGATGCAATGGTATGAAATGAAGTGCACATCCAGACGAACAATTTGATATGCTACACGCCCAAAACGGAGTTACGGATGCAACGTTATGACATGATGAAGAATGCTAAAAATATGCAAACTTAGGGCAAAACGAGGTCAACCCTAGGGTTACGGTAGCAGATCTAGATCGGACACGCTTCACGAGGTTCGTCGCCGGAGCTCGCCGAAGACGACGCCGGAGTCGAGGAAGGGGCCGGCCGGGGCTTGCCGGAGTGTTGCTGGAGACGGGCTCCGGGTCACCGGCGACGGCGGGGAGCGGCGTGGCGGCGCCGGTCGGCGACGGGGCGGCGCGGCGGAGCGGTAGGCGGCGGGGCAGCACTCGGGCGGCGGCGCGCGGCGATTGGGCCTCGGGGGCTCGCTGCGGGCCGGGCGGGCCGGTGCGGGAGGCGGCGAAGTGGGTGCGGGTGGCGCGACGTGTCAGCGTCCGATTGGTCGGGCGGCGGCGGGCGGACGTGTCCGGCCCGATCCGGACGCGTCCGGCGGCGGGAGGAAGAAGAGGCTAGGGTTAGGGGTGGATTTGATCCGGGATTTTTGGGGGAAGGCACCTATTTATACATAAAGGGAGCTAGGAGGCTCCAAATTGAGCACGGTTTTCGGCCACGCGATCGTGATCGAACGACCGAGATGATGGAGGGGGTTTAGGTGGGTTTTGGGCCACTTTGGAGAGGTGTTGGGCTGCAACACACACGAGGCCTTTACGGTTCCCTGGTTAACCGTTGGGGTATCAAACGAAGTCCAATTGGCACGAAACTTGACAGGCGGTCTACCGGTAGTATATCAAAGCTGCTTGGCAAGTCTCGGTCCAATCCGAGAACGTTTAACACTCGCACACGAAAAGAGGCAAAAAGGGACACCGGAGGACATAGGAGTGCCGAAATGCAAAACGGACAACGGGGAAAATGCTCGGATGCATGAGACGAACACGTATGCAAATGCGATGCACATGATGACATGATATGAGATGCATGACAAGGACAAAAACAAAACGAAGACAAAACCCAACAAGGAGGAATATCATAACTTAGTGCCGGAAATGGCAAGAGTTGGAATACAAATATGGCAGGTTACATACGGGGCGTTACAGTATGTACTCATTGAAAAAAATTTATCAAGCGTCTTGATCTATCTCTATAGATCTTGATGCTTGATATGTAAGCAGCTTCACCGAGGTCCTTCATTGAAAAACTCTTATTCAAGTATCCTTTTATGCTATCCAGAAATTCTATATCATTTCCAATCAACAATATGTCATCCACATATAAGATTAGAAAGGCTACAGAGCTCCCACTCACTTTCTTGTAAATACAGGCTTCTCCAAAAGTCTGTATAAAACCATATGCTTTGATCACACTATCAAAACGTTTATTCCAGCTCCGAGAGGCTTGCCCCAGTCCATAAATGGATCGCTGGAGCTTGCACACTTTGTTAGCACCTTTCGTATTGATAAAACCTTCAGGTTGCATCATATACAACTCTTCTTTAAGAAATCCATTAAGGAATGTAGTTTTGACATCCATTTGCCCGATTTCATAAAATGTGGCAATTTGCTAACATGATTCGGACAAACTTAAGCATCGCTACGAGTGAGAAAATCTCATCGTAGTCAACACCTTGAACTTTGTCAAAACCTTTTTCGACAAGTCTAGCATTGTAGATAGTAACACTACTACCGGCGTCTGTCTTCCTCTTGAAGATCCATTTATTTTCTATGGCTTGCTGATCATCGGGCAAGTCAATCAAAGTCCACACTTTGTTCTCATACATGGATCCCATCTCAGATTTCATGGCCTCAAGCCATTTCACGGAATCTGGGCTCATCATCGCTTCCTCATAGTTTGTAGGTTCGTCATGGTTAAGTAACATGACCTCCAGAACAGGATTACCATACCACTCTGGTGCGGATCTCACTCTGGTTGACCTACGAGGTTCGGTAGTAACTTGATCTGAAGTTACATGATCATCATCATTAGCTTCCTCACTAATTGGTGTAGGATTCACATGAACAGATTTCTGTGATGAACTTCTTTCCAATAAGGGAGCAGGTACAGTTACCTCATCAAGTTCTACTTTCCTCCCACTCATTTCTTTCGAGAGAAACTCCTTCTCTAGAAAGGATCCATTCTTGGCAACGAATGTCTTGCCTTCGGATCTGTGATAGAAGGTGTACCCAACAGTCTCCTTTGGGTATCCTATGAAGACACATTTCTTCGATTTGGGTTCGAGCTTATCAGGTTGAAGCTTTTTCACATAAGCATCGCAGCCCCAAACTTTAAGAAACGACAACTTTGGTTTCTTGCCAAACCACAGTTCATACGGTGTCGTATCAACATATTTAGATGGTGCCCTTTTTAACGTGAATGCAGTTGTCTCTAATGCATAACCCCAAATCGATAGTGATAAATCGGTAAGAAACATCATAGGTTGCACTATATCCAATAAAGTACGGTTATGACGTTCGGACACACCATTATGCTGTGGTGTTCTAGGTGGCATGAGTTTGTGAAATTATTCCACATTGTTTTAATTGAAGGCCAAACTCGTAACTCGAATATTTGTCTCTACGATCAGATCGTAGAAACTTCATTTTCTTGTTACGATGATTCTCTACTTCACTCTGAAATTCTTTGAACTTTTCAAATGTTTCAGACTTATGTTTCATCAAGTAGATATACCCATATCTGCTCAAATCATCTGTGAAGGTCAGAAAACAATGATACCCGCCGTGAGCCTCAACACTCATTGGACTGCTTACATCGGTATGTATTATTTCCAACAAGTCAGTGGCTCGCTCCATTGTTCCGGAGAACGGAGTCTTAGTCATCTTGCCCATGAGGCATGGTTCGCAAGCATCAAGTGATTCATAATCAAGTGATTCCAAAAGCCCATCAGCATGGAGTTTCTTCATGCGCTTTACACCAATATGACCTAAACGGCAGTGCCACAAATAAGTTGCACTATCATTATTAACTTTGCGTCTTTTGACTTCAATATTATGAATATGTGTATCACTACAATCGAGATCCAACAAACCATTTTCATTGGGTGTATGACCATAGAAGGTTTTATTCATGTAAACAGAACAACAATTATTCTCTAATTTAAATGAATAACCGTATTGCAATAAACATGATCAAATCATATTCATGCTCAACGCAAACACTAACATTTATTTAGGTTCAACACTAATCCCGAAAGTATAGGGAGTGTGCGATGATGATCATATCAATCTTGGAACTGCTTCCAACACACATCGTCACTTCACCCTTAACTAGTTTCTGTTCATTCTGCAACTCCCATTTTGAGTTACTACTCTTAGCAACTGAACTAATATCAAATACCGAGGGGTTGCTATAAACACTAGAAAAGTACACATCAATAACATGTATATCCAATATACCTTTGTTCACCTTGCCATCCTTCTTATCCGCTAAATACTTGGGGTAGTTCTGCTTCCAGTGACCAGTCCCTTTGCAGTAGAAGCACTCAGTTTCAGGCTTAGGTCCAGACTTGGGCTTCTTTACTTGAGTAGCAACTTGCTTGCCGTTCTTCTTGAAGTTCCCCTTCTTCCCTTTGCCCTTTTCTTGAAACTAGTGGTCTTGTCAACCATCAACACTTGATGCTTTTCTTGATTTCTACCTTCGTCGATCTCAGCATCAGGAAGAGCTTGGGAATTACTTTCGTCATCCCTTACATATTAAAGTTCATCACTAATTTCTAGTAACTTGGTGATAGTGACTAGAGAATTCTGTCAATCACTATCTTATCTAGAAGATTAACTCCCACTTGATTCAAGCGATTGTAGTACCCAGACAATCTGAGCACATGCTCACTGCTTGAGCTATTCTGCTCCATCTTTTAGCTATATAACTTGTTGGAAACTTCATATCTCTCAACTCGGGTATTTGCTTGAAATATTAACTTCAACTCCTGGAACATCTCATATGGTCCATGACGTTCAAAACGTCTTTGAAGTCCCGATTCTAAGTCGTTAAGCATGGTGCACTAAACTATCAAGTAGTCATCATATTGAGCTAGCCAAATGTTCATAACGTCTGCATCTGCTCCTGCAATAGGCCTGTCACCTAGCAGTGCATCAAGGACATAATTCTTCTGTGCAGCAATGAGGATAAACCTCAGATCACGGACCCAGTTCGCATCATTGCTACTATCATCTTTCAACTTAGTTTTCTCTAGGAACACATATAAAACATAGGGAAGCAACAACGCGAGCTATTGATCTACAACATTATTTGCAAAATACTATCAGTACTAAGTTCACGATAAATTAAAGTTCAATTAATCATATTACTTAAGAACTCCCACTTAGATAGACATCCCTCTAATCATCTAAGTGATCACGTGATCCAAATCAACTAAACCATGTCCGATCATCACGTGAGATGAAGTAGTTTTCAATGGTGAACATCACTATGTTGATCATATCTACTATATGATTCACGCTCGACCTTTCAGTCTCCAGTGTTCCGAGGCCATATCTACATATGCTAGGCTCGTCAAGTTTAACCCGAGTATTCTGCGTGTGCAAAACTGGCTTGCACCCGTTGTAGATGAACATAGAGCTTATCACACCCGATCATCACATGGTGTCTCGGCACGACGAACTTTGGCAACGGTGCATACTCAGGGAGAACACTTTTATCTTGAAATTTAGTGAGAGATCCCCGGGTAATGCTACCGTCAATCAAAGCAAAATAAGACGCATAAAGGATAAACATCACATGCAATCAATATAAGTGATATGATATGGCCATCATCATCTTGTGCTTGTGATCTCCATCTCCGAAGCATCGTCATGATCACCATCATCACCGGTGCGACACCTTGATCTCTATCGTAGCATCGTTGTCGTCTCGCCAACTATTGCTTCTACGACTATCGCTATCGCTTAGTGATAAAGTAAAGCAATTACAGGGCAATTGCATTGCATACAATAAAGCGACAACCATACGGCTCCTGCGAGTTGCCGATAACTCCGTTACAAAACATGATCATCTCATACAATAAATATAGCATCATGTCTTGACCATATCACATCACAACATGCCCTGCAAAAACAAGTTAGACGTCCTCTACTTTGTTGTTGCAAGTTTTACGCGGCTGCTACGGGCTGAGCAAGAACCGTTCTTACCTAAGCATCAAAACCACAACGATAGTTCGTCAAGTTAGTGCTGTTTTAACCTTATCAAGGACCGGGCGTAGCCTGATAACCCACAAGTATAGAGGATTGCAACAGTTTTCGATAAGTAAGAGTGTCGAACCCAATGAGGAGCTAAAGGTAGAACAAATATTCCCTCAAGTTCTATCGACCACCGATACAACTCTACGCACGCTTGACGTTCGCTTTACCTAAAACAAGTATGAAACTAGAAGTACTTTGTAGGTGTTGTTGGATAGGTTTGCAAGATAATAAATAGTACATAAATAAAAAGTAGGGGCTGTTAAGATAAAGAAACAATAAAGTAAATATAGCGAGTGTGGAAAAGTGGTGGTAGGAGTTGCGAAATTGCCCCTAAGCAATTGACTACTTTACTAGACCGATAGCAAGTATTATGTGGGAGAGGCCACTGCTAGCATGTCATCCCTGACTTGGAATTCTATGCACTTATGATTGGAACTATTAGCAAGCATCCGCAACTACTAACGTTCATTAAGGTAAAACCCAACCATAGCATTAAGATATATTGGTCCCCCTTCAATCCCGTATGCATCAATTTCTATGCTAGGTTGAAGCTTCTGTCACTCTTGCCCTCTAATACATAGTCCTATCAACATACAACTAACCCTAGGGTGTGATCCACGCGCGCAATCATATGGTGGGCACCAAAGGACAACAACATAACCACAAGCAAATTAAATCAATCATAGCAATTCATCAACCACCGATAGGACAACGAAAATCTACTCAGACATCATAGGATGGCAACACATCATTGGATAATAATATGAAGCATAAAGCACCATGTTCAAGTAGAGGGTACAACGGGTTGCGGGAGAGTGGACCGCTGTAGATATAGGGGGGAAGGTGATGGAGATGTTGGTGAAGATGGCGGAGGTGTTGGTGTAGATCCCGGTGATGATGATGGCCCTCGGTGGCACTCCGGTGCCACCGGAAGCAAGGGGGAGAGAGCCCCCCTCCTTCTTCTTCTTCCTTGACCTCCTCCCTAGATGGGAGAAGGGTTTCCCCTCTGGTCCATGGCCTCCATGGTACGGGAGGGGTGAGAGCCCCTCCGAGATTGTATCTGTCTCTCTATCTCTCTCTGTTTCTGCGTTCCCAGATTCTTCCCTTTCACCGTTTCTTATATTCCCGGAGATCCGTAACTCCGATTGGGCTGAAATTTTGACATGATCTCTATCCAGAAATTAGCTTTCTTGCGGCGAAAGAAGGGCGCCAACCGTCTTACGGGGTGGCCACGAGGGTCAGGGGCGCACCTGACACCCTGGGGCGCGCCCCCCTACCTTGTGCCCCCCTCGGGCACCGTCTCGCGATGATTCCACTTCCCAAAATTCATAAATATTCCAAAACAAATCTCTGTCAGTTTTTATTCCGTTTGGACTCCGTTTGGTATGGGTTTTCCGTGAAACAAAAAAACATGCAACAAACAGGAACTTGCACTAGGCACTGGATCAATATGTTAGTCCCAAAAATAGTATAAAAAGTTGCCAAAAGTATACGAAAGTTGTAGAATATTGGCATGGAACAATCAAAAATTATAGATACGACGGAGACGTATCAGCATCCCCAAGCTTAATTCCTGCTTGTCCTCGAGTAGGTAAATGATAAAAAAGATAATTTTTGATGTGGAATGCTACCTAGAATAATCTTGATCACATATCTAATCATGGCATGAATATTAAGACACGAGTGATTCAAAGCAATAGTCTATCATTTGAAATAAAAAACAATAATACTTCAAGCCTACTAATAAAGCAATCATGTCTTTTCAAAATAACATGGCCAAAGAAAGTTATCCCTACAAAATCATATAGTCTGGCTATGCTCCATCTTCACCACACAAAATATTCACATCATGCACAACCCCGATGACAAGCCAAGCAATTGTTTCATACTTTTGACGTTCTCAAACCTTTTCAACTTTCACGCAATACATGAGCGTGAGCCATGGACATAGCACTATAGATGGAATAGAATGGTGGTTGTGGAGAAGACAAAAAGGAGAAGATAGTCTCACATCAACTAGGCGTATCAACGGGCTATGGAGATGCCCATCAATAGATATCAATGTGAGTGAGTAGGGATTGCCATGCAATAGATGCACTAGAGCTATAAGTATATGAAAGCTCTAACTGAAACTAAGTGGGTGTGCATCCAACTTGCTTGCTCATGAAGACCTCGGGCATTTGAGGAAGCCCATCATTGGAATATACAAGCCAAGTTCTATAATAAAAATTCCCACTAGTATATGAAAGTGATAACTCAAGAGACTCTCTATATGAAGAACATGGTGCTACTTTGAAGCACAAGTGTGGTAAAAGGATAGTAACATTGCCCCTTCTCTCTTTTTCTCTCATTTTTTGTCTTCTTTTTGTTTTCTCTTTTTTTGGGCCTTCTCTTTTTTTGGCCTTTCTCTTTTTTTTTCTTTTTTTTTTCGTCCGGAGTCTCATCCCGACTTGTGGGGGAATCATAGTCTCCATCATCCTTTCCTCACTGGGGTAATGCTCTAATAATGATGATCATCACACTTTTATTTACTCACAACTCGATATTACAACTCGATATCTAGAACAAAGATATGACTCTATATGAATGCCTCCGGCGGTGTACCGGGATGTGCAATGATCTAGCATAGCAATGATATCAAAAAACGGACAAGCCATGAAAACATCATGCTAGCTATCTTACGATCATGCAAAGCAATATGACAATGAATGCTCAAGTCATGTATATGATGATGATGGAAGTTGCATGGCAATATATCTCGGAATGGTTATGGAAATGCCATAATAGGTAGGTATGGTGGCTGTTTTGAGGAAGGTATATGGTTGGTTTATGGTACCGGCGAAAGTTGCGCGGTACTAGAGAGGCTAGCAATGATGGAAGGGTGAGAGTGCGTATAATCCATGGACTCAACATTAGTCATAAAGAACTCACATACTTATTGCAAAAATCTATTAGTCATCAAAACAAAGTACTGCGCACATGCTCCTAGGGGGGTAGATTGGTAGGAAAAGACCATCGCTCGTCCCCGACCGCCACTCATAAGGAAGACAATCAATAAATAAATCATGCTCCGACTTCGTTACATAACGGTTCACCATACGTGCATGCTACGGGAATCACAAACCTCAACACAAGTATTTCTACAATCCACAACTACCCACTAGCATGACTCTAATATCACCATCTTTATATCGCAAAACTATTGCAAGGAATCAAACATATCATATTCAATGATCTACAAGTTTTATGTAGGATTTTATGACTAACCATGTGAATGACCAATTCCTGTCATCTCTCTAAATAGGTATAAGTGAAGCAAGAGAGTTTAATTCTTCTTACAAAAGATATGCCTAGGCTCTAACAAATATAAATGAAGCAAAAGAGCATTCTACAAATGATGGTTGTCTAAGTGAAGAGAAACAGGCAATCCAAACTTCAATTGATATAAGTGAAGCACATGAAGCATTCTATAAAGCCATACTCAAAGAATATAAGTGAAGTGCAAAGAGCATTCTATAAATCGACCAAGGACTATCTCATACCAGCATGGTGCATAAAAAGAAAAATACAAACCTAAATGCAAAAGACGCTCCAAGACTTGCACATATCGCATGAACGAAACGAATCTGAAAACATACCGATATTTGTTGAAGAAAGAGGGGATGCCTCCCCAGCATCCCCAAGCATAGACGCTTGAGTCTCCTTGAGTATTTACTTGGGGTGCCTCGGGCATCCCCAAGCTTGAGCTCTTGCCTCTCTTCCTTCTTCTCACATCGAGACCTTCTCGATCATCGAACACTTCATCCACACAAAACTTCAACAGAAAACTCGGTAAGATCCGTTAGTATAATAAAGAAAATCACCACTATAAGTACTGTTGCAAACCAATTCATATTTTATTTTTGCATTGTGTCTACTGTAATATAACTTTTTCATGGCTTAATCCACTGATATAAATTGATAGGTTCATCAAAACAAGCAAACTATGCATCAGAAACAGAATCTGTCTAAAACAGAACAGTCTGTAATAATCTGAACATTCACCATACTTATGATACTTGAAAAATTCTACAAAAATTAGGAAAAATAAGAAATTTGTATAGTAAGACATTGCAAAAAGAATCAGAATCAGTTGACGTTCCAGCTAAAAATGTAAAATCGCGCACTACAGCAAAAGTTTCTGTCCTGCACTGTACAAACCATCAAGCAAATGTAAACATCCTAAAGGCAAACCTTGGCACATTATTTTTATAATACAATGGAATTGTACAAGGGGATAATTGTTTTGTTGAAAAGTTTCTGTAATCAAGATTCACAAAGTTGCCGTGAGCATGAACAGAGTTCAAGGAGCTCTCCCACTTCGACAGTGCTTGTCTTTCTCACTTTCACTTTCCTTTTTGAAAAGTTTTGGGTTCCCCTCTTTATTTTTGTTGTTTTTAAACTATATGAAAGCACTCAACAGAATAAATGACTCCCTAAAACTTCCGGGTTGTCTCCCTGGCAGCGCTTTCTTTAAAGCCATTAAGTTAGGCATATAGTGCTCAAGTAGTGAATCCACCCGGATCCCAAGGTATATCAAAGCCAATTTTAATTAACAATGATTTGTAATTTAGTAGTGAGCACAGAGCAACATATATCAAGCAATGACGAAGTCTAACTCTCTTCCTATGCATCGGCATGTCATAAAAGAACAATTCATGCACACCTAGTAAAGGCCAATGCATAGTATAAACAGTTTCTTGCAATTTTATCATGTTGGAAACATAGAGGGGTGGAGATATAGTTCCTCTCTCATAATAATTGCAAGCAGGAGCAGCAAGCACATGCGTATTATATTTATCGAAATCATCATGTGCAACGGTAAAGGGCAACCCATCAATATAATCCTTAATAAGTGCAAACTTCTCCGATATAGTGTAGTCGGGAGAATTCAAAAAGATAATAGGACTATCATGCGTGGGTGCAATAGCAACAATTTCATGTTTAATATAAGGAACTATAGAAAGTTAATCTCCATAAGCATAATTGATATTGGCATCTTGGCCACAAGCATCATCAAAAAGGGATATTTCAAAAGAATCCAAGGGATCATAACAGTCATCATAGCAATCATCCTTCGGTAAGCACGAAGGGGAATTAAACAATGTATGAGTTGAAGAGTTACTCTCATTAGAAGGTGGGCACGGGTGATCAATCCGCTCTTCCTCCTTTTGTTCTTCGCTCTCTTCCTCATCCTTTTCATCCAATGAGCTCATAGTTTCTGTAACACCCTCGATGCGACTATAGCTCCCACGTGTCGAGGCACGACTTAGAGACATAATCGCATTGAAGGCATATGTCGCAAGTTAGGCAATCTTCACAACATCCCATGTAATATGATAATAAAAGGGGAGATAACATAGTTGGCTTACACTCGCCACGTCAATCAAGTACATAAATAACATTACATCATCCAAACAATCATGGCCTGACTACGGCGCCAAAATAAAAGAGAACCCAACATGCGACAACGGTCCCGTTCACCCCCAACTGGGCACCACTACTGATCATCAGGAAAGGAAACATAGTAACGTTGAGAGTCTTCGTCGAACTCCCACTTGAGCTCATACGCGTCTCCTGGAGCGGAATCATCAGGCCCGGCATCTGGTGTAATAGTAATCTGTGAGCCACAGGGACTCAGCAATCTCGCACCCTCGCGATCAAAACTATTTAAGCTTATAGGAATGGCAAGGTAAAATATGAGTGGAGCTGCAACAAGCGACTAGCAAATATGGTGGCTAACTTATTCGCAAAAGAGAGCGAGAAGAGGAGGCAAAGCGCGAGCGAGAAACTAGAGAGCAACCTGCGCAAACATTACTCCAACACCGTGTCCACTTCCCGGACTCCGCCGAGAAGAGGCCATCACGGTAACACACTCAGTTGATTCATTTTAATTAAGTTAAGGTTCAAGTTATCTACAACCAGACATTAACAAATTCCCATCTGCCCATAACCGCGGGCACGGCTTTCGAAAGTTCAATCCCTGCAGGGGAGTCCCAACTTAGCCCATGACAAGCTCTCACGTTCAACGAAGGAATAGACCTCCTCCCAAGATGTTCCGATCAATCTCGGTATCTCGGTAACTCAAGACACTTCGACAGGTTAAAACAAGACCAGCAACACCGCCCGAATGTGCCGACAAATCCCGATAGGAGCTGCACGTATCTCTTTCTCAGGGCACACT
Source organism: Triticum urartu (assembly GCF_003073215.2). Lineage (NCBI taxonomy): Eukaryota > Viridiplantae > Streptophyta > Magnoliopsida > Poales > Poaceae > Triticum > Triticum urartu. Next base: position 269,154,507 of record NC_053028.1, read on the forward strand.
CAGATTGTCCTAGGTACGGGTAGGCCAGCCTAGAGTTGCCCCTGGTGGCCACCGGTAGCTGACAGGTGGACCAACACTCAGAGGAGCACTGGCCCCCGGGGGGGGGGGTTAAAATAAAGATGACCCTTGAGTCTGCAGAACCCAAGGGAAAGAAAAGGCTAGGTGGCAAATGGTAAAACCAAGGTTGGGCATTGCTGGAAAAGCTTTAATCAAGGCGAACTATCAAGGGGTTCCCATTATAACCCAACCGCGTAAGGAACGCAAAATCCGGGAACATAACACCGATATGACGGAAACTAGGGCGGCAAGAGTGGAACAAAACACTAGGCGAGAGGCCGAGCCTTCCACCCTTTACCAAGTATATAGATGCATTAAGATAACATGGCAATATAATGATATCCCAACAAGTAAATAAAAGATGTTCCAACAAGGAACGGCCTCCAATCTTCACCTGCAACTAGCAACGCTATAAGAGGGGGCTGAGCAAAGCGGTAACATAGCCAATCAACGGTTTGCTAGGACAAAGGTGGGTTAGAGGTTTGACATGGCAATTTGGGAGGCTTGCAATCAAGTGGTAGGCATCGTAGCAATGGCATAGCAAAAGAGCGAGCAAACTAGCATAGCAAAGATAGTAGTGATTTCGAGGGTATGATCATCTTGCCTGCACAGTTGTCAGAGTTGACTGGATCCTCGAAAGCAAACTCAATGGGCTCCTCGTTAGCGAACTCGTCTCCCGGCTCTACCCAAACAAGACAAACAAGCAACAAGGACACAATCAACCACGTGCAAACTAAAACAACACAATGCAAAGATGATATGCTATGCGGGATGCGATGCGGGATGCAAAATGCAAGATATGACAGGAAATGCATGAACCTGGCCTCAACATGGAAAACCAAGTGTGCCACTGGAAAGATGAGATGAAATCGCTTGAAAACGATATAAAGAACGCCGGAATCGGAGTTACGGTTTGGAAATGGCAAGCGATTCAAAAATGACACCGGTCTGCGATTTACAACAAGTAGGCCTCTGAATGCAATGAAATGAACATGCTACAGCACCCAAACATGACAACAAAATACATGGCAGGGATGCACACAAGATGCTTAACAAAAGTCTAGCACTGAGTTACGGCCAAATCATCCATTAACAGGTTCAAACAAGCATGGCAAAAATGCAAATGGCAAACAGATCTCAGACTTAGTGAAATCAACACTTTTCTGGAATTTCAGATTAGGTAGCCCTCTTCGGAGCAACAAAACTACATGCTACAGGATCTGAACATGGCAAAGTAAAGCATGTCATGGAGCTACTCAAAGAGCTTAACAAAAGTTCCTTAGTGACCTTGAGCCAAAAAGGACCAGAAAATACAATTGCAAGCATGTGAACATAGCAAAACATAATCAGTTTTCAGACTTGGTGAAAAACGGGCACATGCTGAAATATAACTCAAGTAGGCATGTTTACGAGCTCGATGCACTCACTATGGTGCAAGTCATGGCAAGACAAGCACACACCCAATAAGAAGGCACAAAATACAAGCTAGACATGGCAATAACAATAGCATAGTATGCACGGATCAACTACAACATCACCGGCAAAATTGCAAACAAGTTGACAATCTGCCCATATTCACAAAGTAGCAAAAGTAGAGCTCGATTGACTCAAGCTAGGGTGCTCCATAATTGCAAACAAAGACATGGATGGATAAAGCACTACAATATTAACAAGACTCCCTTACTGATCATCCTCAAAAGAGGCACGGATCACTAGGAAACAACATGAACATATGGCATCATGAGATAAACAGCTCCAGGACTTAGTGAAATCACTAAGTCCCTGAAAACAGACTTAGCAAGTGCACCACTTTGCAAGCTTGCACAAGTCACCACACACATCCTAAAAATACATGGGTTGCACCTCTGGAAAGATGACAAAACCCTTAACAAAACACATGTAGAACTCACGGGCATATCATGCACACAATAATCATGGCAAAAATGACAAAAATGCTAAACGGAGTAGCAGATATGACAATTAACTCAAGTAGCCCTCTTCTAACAGCATTTCGAGCATCAAGATGAACTCAAATGAAAATGATGCAATGGAATGAAATGATGTACTCTCTGAGATGAACATTTTGATATGCTATATGCATGAATCTGAGCTACGGATGCAAAGTTACGTAGCTACAAACAGAGGCACATGGACTGGAATTTCTGGGACTTAGACAAAAAAATCACCCCGAGATCTAGGGTTGCACGGGAACCGAGGCGCGGTCGGATCTCGCCGGAACAGTGCTCGCCGGCTCGGAGCTCGCCGGAGTCGATAGGGGGACGGCGGAGGGCGGCGGGGCCGGCGAGGAGCTTTGGGCGCCGGCCGGCAAGGGCGCGCGCGGCGGCGCGGTGGATGGCGGCGGCGGCGCACGGTGCGGGAGGAGGCGGCGCGCGGGGCGGCTGGGCCCGGAGGGCCGGCTGCGGGCTCGCCGGGCCGCGGCGGCGGCTGGCGGCGGAGACGCCACGTGGCGCGTGCTGAGAGGGCGCGGGCGGCGGCGGACGTTGTCCGGCCCGCTCCGGACACGTCCGGCGGCGGCGGTGGACGGATCTAGGGTTAGGGGGGAGAGTGGAACCGCGAATTTGAAGGAGGTGGGGTCTATATATAGACAAAGAGGGAGCTAGGAGAGTCCAAATGAGGTGCGGTTTTTGGCCACGCGATCGTGATCGAACGCTCTAGGTGATGGAGCAGAGTTAGGTGGGTTTTGGGCCAAATTGGAGGGGTGTTGGGCTGCAACACACACGAGGCCTTTTCGGTCCCTCGGTTAACCGTTGGAGTATCAAACGAAGTCCAAATGATACGAAACTTGACAGGCGGTCTACCGGTAGTAAACCAAGGCCGCCTGGCAAGTCTCGGTCCAATCCAGAAATGTTTAATCCCCACACACGAAAGAAAGCTAGAAATGACCACCGGAGGAGAATGAAGCGCCGGATTGCAAAACGGACAACGGGAAAAATGCTCGGATGCATGAGACGAACATGTATGGAAATGAAATGCACATGATGACATGATATGCAATGCATGACATGCAAGAAATGACAAGGCAACAACAGCGAATAACTGCACGACACCTGGCACATCGGTCTCGGGGCGTTACAGTTTCATCAATTTCTTCTTCCATAGACTCCTGCAAAATATTAGTCTCTTCTTGGACAGCGGAGACTTTCTTAATAAGAGCATTAATTTCGTAATTGTATTCATAATTCTCATAACAATATTTCAGGATAGCTAAATTTTTAGGTCTATAAACAGCATCATCAAAATCTTAAAACTCTTTAAACATAGATTCAATTTCATAAGCACCCTTAAAAGCAACAAATTCTTCTATTTGTTCCACATCATAGTAATCATATATACCATTAGCATAAGAAGCCAAGGTTTCATTATCATTAAATTCACATGAAAAGGGAAGGTGTGGAGCCTTCACCTTAGAGCAACAAGTATAATCATATCTCAAGCATAGTTGCCTAGCATACCAATTCAGTATATGAATTTGATCCCATCATAGTTTCCCTTCTTGTGTCAAGCGGTAATCCCTAAAGTATTCACGTTGATCCAACGTTACTCCCATTACATAATTGAATAGGGTTTTCTCAGGATTATTAAAGTAGTACATAATATCTTTCACATAACCAGCATCGAGGGTTTTAGGAGGTTCCCCATCTCCATGAGCAGAAAGTACACCTAATTTTTTTGGTATTTCGTGTTCCATATCCATAACTGAAGATAGAGAACAACTAAGAACAGCACATAAAAATTACTTAGTGATAAAGCAAACAAGCGCACACGAGAATATTCACCCCACGCTATTGCTCCCCGGCAACGACGCCAGAAAAAGGTCTTGATAACCCACAAGTATAGGGGATCGCAACAGTTTTTGATAAGTAAGAGTGTCGAACCCAACGAGTAGCTAAAGGTAGAACAAATATTCCCTCAAGTTCTATCGACCACCGATACAACTCTACGCATGCTTGACGTTCGCTTTACCTAAAACAAGTATGAAACTAGAAGTACTTTGTAGGTGTTGTTGGATAGGTTTGCAAGATAATAAAGAGTACGTAAATAAAAAGTAGGGGCTGTTAAGATAAAGAAACAATAAAGTAAATATAGCGAGTGTGGACAAGTGGTGGTAGGAGTTGCGAAATTGCCCCTAAGCAATTGACTACTTTACTAGACCGATAGCAAGTATTATGTGGGAGAGGCCACTGCTAGCATGTCATCACTGACTTGGAATTCTATGCACTTATGATTGGAACTATTAGCAAGCATCTGCAACTACTAACGTTCATTAAGGTAAAACCCAACCATAGCATTAAGATATATTGGCCCCCCTTCAATGCCGTATGCATCAATTTCTATGCTAGGTTGAAGCTTCTGTCACTCTTGCCCTCCAATACATAGTCCTATCAACATACAACTAACCCTAGGGTGTGATCCACGCATGCAATCATATGATGGGAACCAAAGGACAGCAACATAACCACAAGCAAATTAAATCAATCATAGCAATTCATCAACCACCGATAGGACAACGAAAATCTACTCAGACATCATAGGATGGCAACACATCATTGGATAATAATATGAAGCATAAAGCACCATGTTCAAGTAGAGGGTACAGCGGGTTGCGGGAGAGTGGACCGCTGTAGATATAGGGGGAAGGTGATGGAGATGTTGGTGAAGATGGCGGAGGTGTTGGTGTAGATCCCGGTGATGATGATGGCCCCCGGTGGCACTCCGGTGCCACCGGAAGCAAGGGGGAGAGAGCCCCCCTCCTTCTTCTTCTTCCTTGACCTCCTCCCTAGATGGGAGAAGGGTTTCCCCTCTGGTCCATGGCCTCCATGGTACGGGAGGGGTGAGAGCCCCTCCGAGATTGTATCTGTCTCTCTATCTCTCTCTGTTTCTGCGTTCCCAGATTCTTCCCTTTCACCGTTTCTTATATTCCCGGAGATCCGTAACTCCGATTGGGCTGAAATTTTGACATGATCTCTATCCAGAAATTAGCTTTCTTGCGGCGAAATAAGGGCGCCAACCGTCTTACGGGGTGGCCACGAGGGTCAGGGGCGCACCTGACACCCTGGGGCGCGCCCCCCTACCTCGTGCCCCCCTCGGGCACCGTCTCGCAATGATTCCACTTCCCGAAATTCATAAATATTCCAAAATAAATCTCTGTCAGTTTTTATTCCGTTTGGTATGGGTTTTCTGCAAAACAAAAAAACATGCAACAAACAAGAACTAGCATTGGGCACTGGATCAATATGTTAGTCCCAAAAATACTATAAAAAGTTTCCAAAAGTATATGAAAGTTGTAGAATATTGGCATGGAACAATCAAAAATTATAGATACGACGGAGACGTATCATAGCCACACTCGGTTCAACTAAAGTTGAAGAAACTGACACCCGCCAGCCACCTGTGTGCAAAGCACGTCGGTAGAACCAGTCTCGCGTAAGCGTACGCGTAATGTCGGTCCGGGCCGCTTCATCCAACAATACCGCCGAACCAAAGTATGACATGCTGGTAAGCAGTATGACTTGTATCGCCCACAACTCACTTGTCTTCTACTCGTGCATATAACATCTACGCATAAGACCTGGCTCTGATGCCACAGTTGGGGAATGTAGTAATTTCAAAAAAAAATAATCCTACGCACACGCAAGATCATGGTGAGGCATAGCAACGAGAGGGGAGGGTGTGTCCATGTACCCTCGTAGACCGAAAGCGAAAGCGTTATGACAACGCGGTTGATGTAGTCGTACGTCTTCACGATCCGACCGATCCAAGTACCGAACGCACGACACCTCCGAGTTCAGCACACGTTCATCTCGATGACGTCCCACGAACTCCGATCCAGCAGAGCTTTGCGGGAGAGTTCCGTCAGCACGACGGTGTGATGACGGTGTTGATGATGCTACCGACGCAGGGCTTCGCCTAAGCACCGCTACGATATTACCGAGGTGGAATATGGTGGAGGGGGGCACCGTACACGGCTAAGAGATCAATGATCAATTGTTGTGTCTATGGGGTGCCCCCTTCCCCGTATATAAAGGAGTGGAGTAGGGGGAGGGCCGGCTCTCTCTATGGCGCGCCCTAGGGGAGTCCTACTCCCACCGAGAGTAGGATTCCCCCTTTCCTAGTAGAACTAGGAGCCCTTTCCAAGTAGTAGGAGTAGGAGAGAAGGGAAGGGAAAAGAGAAGAGAAGGAAGGAGGGGGTGCCGCCCCTCCCCCTAGTCCAATTCGAACTAAGCCTTGGGGGGCGCGCAACCTCCCCTCTCTCTTTCCCCTAAAGCCCAATAAGGCCCATATACTCCCCGGCGAATTCCCGTAACTCTCCGGTACTCCGAAAAATACCCGAATCACTCAGAACCTTTCCGATGTCCGAATATAGTCATCCAATATATCGATCTTTATGTCTCGACCATTTCGAGACTCCTTGTCATGTCCCCGATCTCATCCGGGACTTCGAACTACCTTCGGTACATTAAAACACATAAACTCATAATACTGATCGTCACCGAACTTTAAGCGTGCGGACCCTACGGGTTCGAGAACTATGTAGACATGACCGAGACACGTTTCCGGTCAATAACCAATAGCGGAACCTGGATGCTCATATTGGCTCCTACATATTCTACGAAGATCTTTATCGGTCAAACCGCATAACAACATACGTTGTTCCCTTTGTCATCGGTATGTTACTTGCCTGAGATTCGATCGTTGGTATTTCAATACCTAGTTCAATCTTGTTACCAGCAAGTCTCTTTACTCGTTCCGTAATACATCATCCCGCAACTAACTCATTAGTTGCATTGCTTGCAAGGCTTATAGTGATGTGCATTACCGAGAGGGCCCAGAGATACCTCTCCGATAATCGGAGTGACAAATCCTAATCTCGATATACGCCAAATCAACAAATACCTTCGGAGACACCTGTAGAGCACCTTTATAATCACCCATTTACGTTGTGACATTTCATAGCACACAAAGTGTTCCTCCGGTAAACGGGAGTTGCATAATCTCATAGTCATAGGAACATATATAAGTCATGAAGAAAGCAATAACAACATACTAAACGATCAAGTGCTAAGCTAACGGAATGGGTCAAGTCAATCACATCATTCTCCTAATGATGTGATCCCGTTAATCAAATGACAACTCATGTCTATGGTTAGGAAACTTAACCATCTTTGATCAACGAGCTAGTCAAGTAGGGGCATACTAGTGACACTTTGTTTGTCTATGTATTCACACATGTATTATGTTTCCGGTTAATACAATTCTAGCATGAATAATAAACATTTATCATGAAATAAGGAAATAAATAATAACTTTATTATTGCCTCTAGGGCATATTTCCTTCAGATTCTTGGGATTTACTTCTGTGTAAGCATCACCGACGAGCTTGGGATCCATCAACATGCGTAATTCAACATCGGGTACTTCCCACCAGTGGAGTCTGTGTTCACAAGTTTCATCAAACTCACACCGAGGAAGATTCAAAAGAGCCAAAAACTGGTCAACTGAGCACATAATCTTTTATTCCCCAGTCATCCATTCGAGCACCCATGTACTTCTATCTGCAAGATCACCTGAGATGTAAAGTGTGGCATAGAACTGAAGGATAACTTCATAGTTCCAGCCATGATTGAAGCGGAGGAAACACTTCAAAAAAGCATGCTCAATCTTCTTGATGGTGTGGTGAAAACATTGCAAACTTTCAAGCTCAGCAAAATTCACAATCTTGTTCTTGAAAATGCGATTCTTGTAGAACATGATTCGAGCATAATATATGGATTATTCTTTGGTCTAGAACCTCGATGACATAGATGTTATTTCTCCTTCGTATGGACTGATGCAAAAGAAGGCAAGCTTCGAGCGAAGAAACTGCTCATTGAATGTTGGGCCATTTGGACCATCCTTCACAGGGAATAGTGGAAATGTTTTGAGTGGGTTCCTTGGGAGTTCTTCTTCGATGGAGCGCCTGGTCAGAGATCCATCAAGTATAGTAGAATATTCTTCGATTGGCTTAATAGGAGCGATGCGCTTCCTCGACCTTGTAGACTCAGATGGCTTTGATGAACTAGATGGACCAACATTTTTTCTCGCTAGCACTCCTTCAGCGACTTTCATTTCTTAGGGCATTGGGGCCTTATATTTCATAGAGTCAGGTGCCTTGGGTACATATACATGTTGTGCAATATCCATAACTTGAGAAAATGACTCAACATATTTCTTTTCTTCCTCTTCCACAAGTGGAGCTGTGGAAGGAGGAGCAGAGTCGACATCCATCGATGTAGGAGCAGCCGAGGGTGTGGCCGGAGTTGATTTTTCTCGACGAGCAGATTTCTCCCCCTTAATCTTGTCATCCTTCTTGCTTCAGGTGGTAGGGTCAACTTGCATCGACACAAGTGAAGGATTTGGCTTTCTACTTCAATTTCCTCATTAGTGTGGTCCTCATTGTGTTGCCATTGAGGTGGTGCATTTTCTTCATCAGGGTTGTCTAGAAAAATATCAACCACATCATTTTTCTCATCTTGAGCTGCCGACACTAGGACAATGACTACAGGTGCAACTTTCTGCTCGGGTTCTTCTTCAAGAGGTGGTGATGGTGGTACTTGCTGCAGAGGTGCATTTGAGCTAATCGGGGGCAACACTAGAGGTGACAATTTGAATGTGGCGATCTTTCTTTTCTTTTGGCTTGGCCGCTCTAGCCAAAGCCTTCTGACGTTTCTCTTGAATTCTCCTTTGGGCAAGTTTAGCCTTGCGATCAATTTCATCATTCTTTCTGTCACACAATTGAGAGATATCCGTATGCATACTGCCATGCCATTCAACTTTCTCATTTCTAATGACACTGAGAGACTTGGTGATATCAACAATTTCCTTGTTTAGACCTTTCCTTTCGTGCTTGGTCTTGGCATCTTTCCTCATTGACTCCAGTGCTTGCTTGTCCTTTATAACCTTGTTGATCTTCCTGGAGATTTTCTTCAGTTGACGAAAATGCTTGGCCACCATTTCAGTCGCATCTTCTGGCAGACCCAAATTGCTCACATCGTCAGTCTTTGCATCATATGCGGCACTATCAATAATATCAACCATCATTCTAAAGTCACATTTTTTGTCTTTGGAAGCAGGAATAGAGTGTTTGGCCTTCTTGGCAGAAGCATCTCCTTCGGCAGGCAACTTTCTCTTTGAGGCACTCTTCGAAGAAGTAGGTGGAGCTGAGTCAGAAGCTTTTTCAGCTATGCGCATAGGTGCATGCCTCAGAGGTCTCCTTGGAGAGAGCAAAACCTTCACAGGAGAAGGAGTTTGAGCTTGCATGTCTAGAATAGCAGGCTGGTCATACATGGGAATTTCATCACCCATCTCTTCGTTAGACGACTCATCAGATGAGTCAGACACAACCTTCGGTGTTCTCTTGGCAGTGATTTTCCTTCGGGGAGGTCGAGGGGAAACTAACTTCTTTGACTAGCTTCCCTTGGAAGCATAAGCTTGCTCTTTCTTCTTTAGGACATCTTCCTTGGTCATTTTGAAATTTTTAGCTTCAACTTGCCTTTTCTTCACTTCCCTGACTTCGCTTTTTTGCTTTAGCATTTGCCCTCTTGGCAACTTTCTAGGGGAAATCATCTATTGTCTTAAGGGAGTCAGGGTGAGCATTTGCGCGAGGAGGTGGCTTGACCATTTCATCATATGGACCAAGGCAGCCATCAACAATGCAATCATTCCATGGTGGATCGAAAGAAAATAGGATCTGATATTTCTCGCAAAGATTTTCATGTCTGAACCATTTGCCAGCCTAGTGACGACGAATGCGTTGCAACCTGGTGTTGTGATCATTTGTGGATTCTCCTTCAGGTGGAGTTCTGTAACCATTTGGGTCGGACATCTTAGCCGTCATGTTTTTCTTTCAACCATGATGACCTTTCTTGGGATTTCCATCGAAGAAGATGGTAAGTGCATCGGTGACTACATCATCATCATCTGATTGAGTATTTGCAGATGGAAGTTCTTCCTCAATTTCCTTGGATTCAAATTCTTGATTTTTCTTCAGCACCTTGGGAGATTTCGAAGATTTTCCTCCACCAGTCATGCGAAATCTTTCAGACTTGGAGGGATACCGAGGAAAATCACTATCAGAAACTGTGTGCTCCTTCGAACTGGAACTCATGACACCTATGAAACAAAATAGATGCGAGGGCAAAATAGACAGGGACACAAGTATGCATAGAAGGATCTTCGACAGAAAAACATTTTGCGAGGAAGGGAAACATAGAACAAAAAATAAAGATCTCATTGATAGATATCCTTATGTCCATAGTAAATGCCTAGAAGCGAATGGACAGATAAAGAGCTATCTAATCTTTCATGGACTGCCCTAGAACCCTAGACTGAGATCTATACGAGGAAAAAACTGCAAACCTTACATGGTAAATCCTAGAGATGCCTAAAGATCTACTACCATGACTAAAATCAAAGAAATATGCATTGGTAAGAACTGCTCTTATGAATGGAGGGCTAGAAAGATGCAGTTCCAGATTCAAGCGCCCTAACTTGGCCACAAGAATCAACTATGGCAGTGTGAGAGGGAGGATTACCGTACCGGCTTGATCAGCCATGACGAGGTTCCACCAAAGTTCCACGGCAAAGCTTCTCGCCGGAGTTGCTTCGAGCACGAGCTCGGACGGAGGTAGAGAAAGGGTTCGAGGGTAAACAAAGGCACACTAAGGAGGAAGAAGGAAGGATAGGGGTATATATAACCTGAGTGATAACCCACCACTCCGAGATCCATGGCCTAGAGATGCGGGATGTTCCGCATTCAACGAACACGATCGACAGGGATAAGATCATGGGCATGTGGCGATGGTTACTTGAGCAAATATCGGGAAGTGGAGCGGTCCATCGAAAGGTTTGATAGGGCATAAGAAAAAATTAGATAAAGTTCGAATATCATATCTTTCTCAACCAATTGATAGAAGAGCAAATAATTATGACAATATCCAAGGCAATAATCATGTATATAGGCATCACGTCCAAGATTAGTAGACCAAAACGATTCTGCATCTACTACTATTACTCCACACATCGACCGCTATCCAGCATGCATCTAGTGTATTAAGTTCATGGAGAAGCAGAGTAATGCAATAAGAACGATGACATGATGTTAACAAGATCTATTCATGTAGGAATTAGACCCCATCCTTTTATCCTTAATAGCAACGATACATGCGTGCCTTGCTACCCCTTCTGTCACTGGGTGAGAACACCGCAAGATTGAACCCATTACAAAGCACCTCTTCCCATTGCAAGAAAAATCAATATAGTTGGCCAAACCAAACCAAACCAAAGTTTTGGAGAAGAAATGTGAGGCTATAATAATCATGCATATAAGAGATCAAGGAATACTGAAATAATATTCATAGATAGAACCGATCATAAACTCACAATTCATCGGATCCCAACAAACACGACGCAAAAAGTCAGTACATCAAAAAGAGAGAAGAAGCCATCTAGCTACTGCCTACGGACCTGTAGGTATGTGGTGAACTACTCATGTATCATCGGAGGAGCACCAATGAGGATGATGAACCCCTCCATGATCGTGTTCCCCTTCGGCAAGATGCCGGAAAAGGGCTCTAGATTGGATCTCAGGGTTCTGGAACTTGCGGCAGCTGGAATTGTGTTTCGACGACTCTCCTAGGGTTTCTGGAATATTTGGGTATTTATAGAGCTAAGAGGCGATGGCGAGGACCTCTATGGGCCCACCACCATCAGGGCACGCCAGGGGCCTCTGGCGCGCCCAAGTGATTGTGGGACCCACGGGCCTTCCCTCGTGCACTTCCTTGGCTCCTAAGTTGTCTTCTGGGCAGAAGAAAAATCTCCAAAAAGTTTCACTGCGTTTGGACTCCGTTTGATATGGATATTCTGCGAAGTAAAAAACAAGCAAAAAAACAGCAACTGGCACTAGGCACTATGTCAATATGTTAGTCCCAAAAAATGATATAAAGTTGCTTTAAAATGAATGTAAAACATCCAAGAATGATAATATAACAACATGGAACAACGAAAAAAATTATAGATACGTTGGAGACGTATCACAGGGTCCCAAACTAAACACTCAGACACACGAAATCGAAATTAACACAATAGCTATGAGTGAGTTGTTGATCGGACAAAACACAAACACGGTGAACGAGAAACAATACAGAGAGAGAACAAACGAAAATAAAGAAAAACACACAACACCAACAAATAGCTTCTCAAGGTAGTGATACTGGCAGCTGCCCTTGAGAATATTCCTATAGAAGAGTTAGTTTGCTTTCACCACCCACACTTGCATGGGACGCAGGGACCTTGTCTAGGTCTTCGACGCATAATTTGTTTTCCTTTGATTTCTTTCATAGTTTAACTGTTTGCTGTGAGAGTAATCATATGAGTAAGCATTGAAGTTGTTTCCTAAGACATGTGTATAATGGTTTAAAGAAATACACATGTATTCCTCCTCTCAAAGATTAAGCCTATTCCCATTCGAATGAATAACTTCATTGTATTTCGAATGCTTATCCTACATGGTTAGGATTGGTACCACAGATAAGGCCTTGATGGAAGATTTATTTACCCAAATTTGCTTCTTTGGTGAACCAGACCTGCAGTTAGTCCCAATATACCGAGCAAAAACCTTACCATTCTGTTGTTTAAATAGTTTGTAGTTGGAATCATCTAACTCGTTGGGAACAATAGTGATGGAACAATCGTATCCAGAGATACATGCTGCTTTGAGAGTTTTGTTTGAGGCACGAACCCAGCTAGTCAGATGATATTGCTCAGGGGTCCAGTAAGTTCCACCGACATTGAGCTTTCTTTCGAAACCTACACCTTCCTTTCTAGGCTTTTTGTGCAGTATCGACTTCTTGAGAACAAAACACGACATTTGATGTCCTTTTATACTTTTCAGCATTCCTGTCTCAAGAAGAGTCCTAAGCCTGAAATTTTCATCAAAGATAGCACCAATTTCCTCAAAAGAGGCATTAGTGATAACATTCGTACTAGTTGCATTGTTCTTGATGATAGCAGAGGAAGTTTCAGAAGTGGAGTCAGCATTGCTGCGCTCTAAGCATTTTAGGCATGGAGGCAAAAAAATCATCAGGAAGCTTTTCAGACTGCTCGGCGAAGAGAGTAGCCTTTTCTTTAGTAAGAATGTTATAAGACTCTTTCATTGACTCGAGTTCTTGATTCCTGCTAAGGAGTTCATCTGATAATTCTTTGAAGTCTACTGCAAGAGAATTATATCGGTTGGAAAGATCATCAAAGGTTGAGGAAGGAGCATCATGCTCTTCGGTGAACTCTTGATTTTTCTCCATCTCTTCAACCAATTATCCTTCAAATTTCCTTAGACTTTTCTCAAGTTTCTCAAGTTCATCTTGTTGAGATTTAGCAATTTTAATAAGTTTGGCATAAGTTATGTTGTCCGAGGAAAAATCATTTCCAGTCTTGCGATGTTTAGATGATACATGTTCCTTCGAAGTTTTAGCCATGACGCAAAGATGTGAAGGTACATCATCATCATTGGATGCCTCATCATCAGTATCTATATCGAAATAATATTTGGAGGTTTCCATAGCCATGAAAGCATTTCCTCCATCCAGACCTCTGTAGAATCTTTTAGTATTCGATTCAGACTGTGATGATCCATCTTTGGAGTCTATCGTCATTTCAACACAAATGTTAGCCAGTTGTGACATTCTCTTCATGTTTGATTCAATGATTCCTCTTTGAGTGTCAATGACTGGTCTCCTAGAAGATGAGGAAGATCCTTCATTATTCTAAAGCTTAGTGTGACGGTTCATCCAAGTGAATCCTGAACAATGAAGAGAAAGCCATATGTCTTGGTTTTCGGCTCATATTCTAGCTATGGCAGTCAGCTATAAGTGACCATATTGCTTGCACTTGAAGCACTTCATTTCCCTCGGAGGCTGTTTCTTAGTGGACTTGGATGAATTTACTTCGTCCGTGTTTGATAGAGTTAGATTATGCCTTCATAAGTTATCCAGTCTTTCCATGAGCATTTGAAGTTCCCTTGTGATCAAGTGTTGATTCTGAACACCTTCTTCTTCATCTTGGGAGCTGCCATAGTGTGAAAGAATTTCTCCTTCGCTTTCTAAAGGAGTATCTGGATGACCTTTTTCTGGTTCCATCTTTTCTCCATGAATTGTTAACAGTGTCATGACCTCAACATAGTGAAGATCTTCAAAGTCTGGTCTTTGTTTGATTTCAGCGATGATTGAGTCAAAGGAAACATCAAGAGCATTGAGCAACTTGTTGACAACATCTCTATCAGTGATATTTGTAACTTCTCTCTGATGAAGCCTTTCAACATTATTTGTCAGTCGATCAGTGAGGTCCATGACACTTCTCTTCGAAGACTTCTGAAGTTGGCAAACATAGCACGAAGCATATCAATGTGGGATTCTGTTTGGAGAATTATCCCGTTATGGACATTTTTTAATCCATCTCAGAGTTGCTTTGTAGTTTCAATGTCTCTGAACCGAATGAACATTTCAATGTCTCTGAACTGAATGATCATTCCTCTCGACAGGCTACCGCATATGATATATTTCGCTTGTGCATTTAGGAGGATGTTAGCTTCATCTTCGGGAGTGGGTTTTCTGGATGTTGAATTGTGTACCCATTCTCCACAATCTACCATAGCTCGGTACTGATAGCTTGGAGCCTTATCCTCATTCTTCCTTGCCAATACATGTAGTCATTCCCATCAAAGATATGAAACCTATTAGAGTGTGAAGATCTACTTGTGAACGACATACTCAAAACTCCAAGGTTGTGAGACCTTTAATTTGCAAAGATAGGGAGTACCTGCTCTGATACCAATTGTAGGGACCGAGAGTATATCAACCAGAGGGGGGTGAATGGGAGATTCAAAAATTCTTTTGAATATATTGAATCTGTTCCAGACACAGTAGCGGAATAGGTACGAATGAAATAAGCTTAGGCAAGAAACCTATCGAGGTACAAATCCTTAGGAAGTGATAATGGCATGAGTATAACAGATGATAGGTTTCACTATCATGATAGTAAAGCAGTAAGCAATCAATTACAACAGCAAAATATGATTCCAAATACAAACAGTGAGATGAAAGTGACAAGAGATGCTAGTGCTAGAGTACTGCTCGAATGATAACAGAGATATGTAGCAACTTACTAACGAAAGATAACAGATCAGCCCATAAGAAAATACATAATTGATATCACGCATGAAAAAAACTCCTAGTAGAAATACAAAGAGTAGAATGGACCAGTGATGCTCGATGGCGACAAGAGTAACTGGTAGACCAGTTTGTCCTTCTGCCAAAGGACTACATCTGATTGGAGGGATTTGTGATTGAACACATGAGCAAACCTCTCTCCATCCTTCTCCTTCAACTAGGAGCTGATCGGACTCCAGTTGATCTCACTCGTGGTAGATGCTTATCGGCAATCTCCAAACCTTCGATATACTTCCTTCGCGGACCACAATCACTCTTGGTTGCTGAAGATCTTGCTCGGTGAAGACAACAACTCTTCAACACTCAAGCCGACACCTAACCGTCTAGAGAGTGCGCAACTCTCAAGAGTAATAGGTACAAGAACTCTAACTCAGAACTACTGTGATGCTCAACCACTGTCTAAGTTTTGGTTCTTGGTTTTCTCTCAGTGGATTTTAAACTCAAATCACTCAGAGAGGGGTTGCTCAATCAACCTTCTCAGAAATATTAAGCGGAGAAGCTAGTAGACAACATTGGAGCGGGGTGGCTATTTATAGCTGCAACCTTCCCTGATGGGAAATGACCAAAATACACATGTACATCAATCAATGGTCGAACAACGTGAGTCCAACGATCAAAAATTGAGCACAATGGTAACATTCCTTCTGGAGCAATAAATGCTAACTCCTCAGTTCGAAAGATATCTCCTACAACACTAAAGAACTATGTCTTCTTGTAACAGGTAATCATTCAGAGCATAAAGAGATTTCTCTCATACTTGCATAGGTTTGGGCTAACCATCACAGCAGATCCATTCTTCGAGAACCTATACCCCTCTTAATAGTATGGAGGTGCTAAGACTTAAGAAATAGAAGAATACAAACAAACTAAATTCTATGTCCTCGCTTCGCCTTCGATCTTCTCAGTCACTATCCTTCCTATGAGCTCCGAACCAATTGCTTCACAGTAGCAATAGATTTTAAGGGGTCAACTTATTCACATCAATCTTCTCACCAGAACGGCCTCGAGAGATATGACACTGCATCTCTGTATCTCAAACATCCTTCGGTGAAGTTCCTCGAACTTGACACCAAAGTTGGCATTCTTCTTTGGTTCTGCATGGACTATTTATCGCTGTGTGCACTAGCAAACAAATCAGTCCATGCATGTTTCTGTCAACAATCTCCAAAACACAGGGGGCAAGAATTGCACCAACAAGCACGTCATAGCAGAGCTCGGTCGGAGGCGTACTCACTTATGGTGCATCGACATCATATATGTAAATTTGTACTCGCTCTTGGTTGAGTGTCGATGCACCAAGCTAAGTTGATATGCCTGAAATGTTAGTGACTGCAACTTCACAATATCTGTATAATCAAGAGGGTGAGGAGCTACAGGTAAATCATAACTGAGGGAGTCCTGGATTAGGGGGTCTCCGGACAGCCGGACTATATCCTGTGGCCGGACTGTTGGACTATGAAGATACGAGATTGAAGATTTCGTCCCGTGTCCGGATGGGACTCTACTTGGCGTGGAAGGCAAGCTAGGCAATACAGATATGGATATCTCCTCCTTTGTAACCGACCTTGTGTAACCCTAGCCCTCTCCGGTGTCTATATAAACCGGAGGGTTTTAGTCCGTAGGACAACATACAATCATACCATAGGCTAGCTTTTAGGGTTTAGCCTCTCCGATCTCATGGTAGATCAACTCTTGTACTACTCATATTATCAACAATAATCAAGCAGGACGTAGGGTTTTACCTCCATCAAGAGGGCCCGAACCTGGGTAAAACATCGTGTCCCCTGCCTCCTGTTACCATCCGCCTTAGACGCATAGTTCCGGACCCCCTACCCGAGATCCGCCGGTTTTGACACCGACAATAACCTTCATAATTTTTATCAAGTTGCACATTAATTATGTCTAAAATATTTACCATTGGCGGTAGTTTTCGGATATTGTGCATTCCATCCTTCATCCCCGTGTTCCACTGGCTCATTTTCCAAGCATTCTTCTTCTCGTGGCTCGATGATATCTTTATGTTCCTACATAAGGTTATGTTCCTGCGAAATAGTGACTTGGGAGGTTGCGGTCGGCCGCATGTCATAGTCCAAGAATAAAGGATTTTCATGAAAATCACAATCTACACAAAAAATCATGGACATCCTCTATCAAAACTTTGTGCTTAGTAATGTCTTTAGTTGGGAATCTCTCAGCCCAACCTAAAAGCTCATAGGATCTAAGCATTAACATTATCTCCTCCATGACTTCAACTTTGTCATAAGGGTAGTCACCATCGTTGTAGATCTCACAACTGGGTGTGGGTGATCTTTGTAGAAAAAGCTCATGTGGACAGTGGATTCGCATTGTAACTTCAAGATTAAAGAGGTTACATGATCCAACACCAAAAATTGCTCACCCACAACAATACCTTTTTGGGAGTGCCGGTATTCTTCATATACCCTTCCTCTTCCATTAGCTCGTTTCATTATGGCAACTATGTCTTCACCGGACTTCTCAAAGCAAGACATTTTTTTTGTACTTTTGGGGTAAGATAAAAACGACAAGATAAATAGCAACAAACAAAAATAAACTATGTGCGAGTGGGTCAGTAATAACCAAGCGCTATGCTCCCCGGCAACGGTGCCAGAAAATGCTTGATGACCTTCTGGAACTGGCAGGGCACGGAGTGAGCTTGTGGCTATCTTATACGTCCATTTTGCATCATGTTTTTATGTTGACATTTATTGCATTATGGATTGCTATTTTACTTTATGATACAATTCTTATGCCTTTTCTCTCTTAATTTGCAAGTTTCACATAAAGAGGGAGATTGTTGGCACCTGGAATTCTGGACCGGAAAGGGCTATATCGGAGGCATTTTTCTAAACATCTCCAAATGAGATGAAAATTGACGAAGAATTATTTTGGAATATATAAAAATTATTGGCGAAATAAGTACCATAGGGTGAGTCACCAGGCAGCCACAGGCTTGGGGGGTGTGCCCCCTGAGCTTGTGGTGAGCCTAGCAGGCCTCTGGGGCCCATCTTCACCTATATGATGCCATTTGCCCTAGAAAAAAAACCAGAAGGAAGGTTTCAGGACGAATCGCCGCCGTCTCGAGGCGGAACCTGGGCTGGAGCACTTTTGCTCTCCGGCAGAGAGATTCCGCTAGGGAAACTTCCCTCCAGAAGGGGGAAATCAAAGCCATCATCATCACCAAGGATTCTCTCATCATGGGAGGACCAATCTTCATCAACATCTTCACCAACACTATCTGATCTCAAACCCTAGTTCATCCCTTGTATTCAATCTTTGTCTCAAAACCTCAGATTGGTACTTGTGGGTTGCTAGTAGTGCTGATTACATCTTGTAGTTGATGCTTGTTGGTTTATTTGGTGGAAGATCATATGTTCAGATCCATTATGCTATTCAATACCCCTCTGATCTTGAACATTAATATGCCTTATGAGTAGTTACATTTGTTCTTGAGGACATGGGAGAAGTCTTGTCATAAGTAATCATGTGAAAATTTGGTATTCGTTCAGTATTTTGATGATATGTATGTTGTTGTTTCCCTTAGTGGTGTTATGTGAACATTGACTACATGACACTTCACCATCTTTGGGCCTAAGGGAAAGCATTGTGGAGTAGTTATTAGATGATGGGTTGCTAGAATGACAGAAGCTTAAACCTAGTTTATGTGCTATTCCGTAAGGGCTGATTTGGATCCATATGTTTCATGCTATGGTTAGATTTATCTTAATTCTTCTTTCGTAGTTGCGGATGCTTGCGAGAGGGGGTAATCATAAGTGGAAGGCTTGTTCAAGTGAGAACAACACCCAAGCACCGGTCCACCGACATATCAAATTATCAAAGTAACGAACACGAATCAAACAAACATGATGAAAGTGACTAGATGAAATTCCCGTGTGTCCTCAAGAACGCTTTGCTCATTATAAGAGACCTTTCCAGCCTGTCCTTTGCTACAAAAAGGACTGGGCTACCTTGCTGCACCTTTGGTACCATTACTATTACTTGCTCGTTACAAATTGCCTTGCTACAAAACTACCTGTTATCGACAATTTCAGTGCCTACAGAAAATACCTTGCTGAAAACTGCTTGCCATTTCCTTCTACTCCTCGTTGGGTTCAACACTCTTACTTATCGAAAGGACTATGATTGATCCCCTATACTTGTGGGTCATCACTCGCCCATAGATTTTCCGGTCTCTTCCCGAAGCTTCTAGGGTCCCTTCTGGTCCAGAAAAAATCACTGTAAAGTTTGATCGTGTTTCGACTTCGTTTGGTTTTGATTTTCTGAAAAACAAAAAACTTGTAGAAAATAGGAACTGGCACTGGGCACTGAGTTAATAGGTTAGTTCCCAAAACTGATATAAAATTGCATATGAAGTATCCAATATTGATAATATAATAGCATGAAAGAATAAAAAATGTTGGAGATGTATCAGGGGGCTACCACAATTACACTTTCAAGCAAATTCATAAATCATTCAAGTTCTAATATGTTGTCTTCGGACGAAGCCTAGCATACTCCTTGAGGGATACTAGTTATACCTGAATATATTGTTTGAACCATCAAAATGAATTGTAAAAACTTGGTAAAAAAGCATACCTCAAAGCCTTTCACTAGGCCATGGAATGTTTCAAGTACTCTAGCTTTGGCGGACCAAAACTGGTTTTAGGTTGTGTCGAGCATGACACGGTCATTGGGAAGGATGGAGGAGCTGCTCAAAGCTACCTCCATCATCGTTGGCGCTCCAATAACTCGGCCCCTCCATGGCCGAGCATCTAAGTAGTCCTCGGTGCCCCACCCTCAGTTGACGATGGAAGGGGCGCCCCTTGTTGGTCCCATGGCTCTATGTCGGTGTAGTGAACATCGGGTGTTCATACCTCTGACCACTGATACGTCTCCAATGTATCTATAATTTTTTATTGTTCCATGCTATTATATTATCAATCTTGGACATTTATGCATTATTATGCTATTTCATGTCATTTTCTAGGACTAAGTTATTAACCTAGTGCCGAGTGCCAGTTGTTGTTTCCCCCTTGTTTTTGTCTTTACAGAAAATCAATACCAAACAGAGTCCAAATGGAACAAAACTTTTTGATGATTTTCCTTGGACTACAAGACACCCTAGAAGCTTTGGGAGGAGGCCGGAAGGGCCACGAGAGGGCCACAAGCTCAGGGGGCGGCAAGCTTGTAGGCCCCTCGTGGCACTTCTAACCCAAATCCGTCTTCTATAAATACCCAAATATTCCCCATAGACCAGAGGGCACACCAAAAATACCTTTTCACCGTCGCAAGTTCCTGTCTTCTTGAGACCCCATCTCGGGACCTTTTCCGACACTCTGCCTGTTGGGGATGTAACCCCATGATATAACCTGCCATGATTAGGCCGGGTCATCTAGGTGGCGGCTTAGGAGCAAGGGTCTAGATGGGTCAGGGCGCCCAGGAGCAAGACAGTTGGGCGGCTCACAGAGTGGGCCGGCTTAGGGCCTAGTGTCCGAAGATGGTGACTCGTGGCCTCGAAGTCCAAGTCGCTAGGAGTTCCCTTACTTAGGAGACAAGTTGTAAACATACTAAGTCACGGATCGTAGTACGACCCGAACTCTTGTAAACCATGGATCTCGACCTATATATAAAGGCGGGTCTCAGGGGCAGATAGGACTAAGTTACAATCAATCAATAGCTAGGTCAAGCGAATCAACTCCCTTGTAATTGATCAACCAAAAATAAGCAAACAAGCAGGAAGTAGGCTATTACCTCGATCGTGAGGGGCCAAACCTGGGTAAATTTGCGTCTCTCGATTCCGATTAACCCCGACAAGCTAATCACCTAGTTGCGATGGCCTCACGTCTAAGTCCTCACACTAGGACATCTGCCATGAAAAAACCACGACAATTGGCGCCCATCGTGGGGCCAGCGCATGATGGTTTCAAGTTCTTGAAGGGCTCTTTCCCAGGGATCGAGGGATATGCCGTTGGCAGGATGATCAAGAGTCGTTGCAGAAAGCTCTACATTGATGACGCCGGCTGGGGCCTCGAGGCCGACTCAATCGAGTATGGGTACCTTGTCCCCTTCGGTGGAATCCACACCTTCATTGGCAAAATCGGCGAATTTGAGACTAAGCCGAACACCTGCATCGACCTCGTCGAGCTGGCTCGGCACGCGCAACCCGCCCGGATCCAAGCCGACCGGAAGCATGTCTTTGTTGGTTTCACGCAGGGCGTAGAACTCATGGAGAATTCCATATATGGAGGAGAGACTCTCGTCTACTCAGGTGATGAGTCCTCGATAGGCGAGACAAAGTCAATCTACCAGCTTCAAGAAGGCGGGCTTGGGGGATGTTCTAATGGCGACATTATTTTGGACCCCTACGAGTCATCGTGCCGAGCCGCCATCTTCATGGCAGGGACTGCGCCGGCTCTCAACACCACAGCGGCTGGAGCGACTGCGACAACTGACCCTTCAGCATCCGGCTCAGTCAGGCCTCTGGCTCAAGGTCTGCCTGAGCTGATGACCACCCTGACAACCTTGCCGGGGGCCGAGGTCAATACGAAAAACCAGACAGAACGCAATGCGGAGATTGCGAAACTTTAGGAGCAGATGACTAAGGCCTAGGAGGATATCAATGCCAAAAACACCCGGACGGCCGAGTTGCAAGCCCAGATTAATGCAGAGGCGGGGCGTCTGAAGACGAAGGCTTGGTGTCTAAACATTGAGTAGAATGCTTCCAACGCGGTTCATCAGCAGAGATACCGAAGCTGTTTGCCGCCGAGCTACGAGCCCGCATGTTTGTTCAACACACCAGGGGCAGGCCCAAGTACTCCAGGAGCACCGATTATACCCCAATTAACCTCTAATGCACCAGGGAGCAGAGTGGTGGCGCAACCGCTCCAGTTAGAGCCAGCTAGAAGGGAGGAGCCGGCCCCCGACCCTCGCCTTGCTCGGACGCCACCACCACACTTCCCGACACCGCCGAGTCACTTCTCCAATCCGGTGGATAACATGGTAGTAGCGACAACTCGACTTACTGCGATTCCTATCACCGGCGAGTCACCGGTTGAAGTTGAAACCCGGAACGCCATTGAACTGTTGTAGATGGTGATTGCTCAGCAGGCTAATTACTCTTACAATCGGCATCGTGTACATTCGACACTGCTGGCGAGCCGTAGTTACAGCCGGCATGCTGAGTCACCGGTAGTTTCCAGCAGCGAACGACATCGTAACCCGCCCCATAACCCGAGGGCTGATGCTTAAGCAATTGTGGACGATGCAAGAGCCCGTCATAGGGCGGAAGCAGCAAACCAGGGGGCTTATCAGACACCCCCGGTAGTTCCTTCAGCCTCGGTGGGGGCCAGGCCGAATGTCAGAGCCATTAGAGTGCCATACCTAGTGTCGGCTTTACATGATGAGCGCATGCCTAAAGATTGTAAAGGTCCCGCCAAGGTACCTAACTACATGGCGGATCTCCCTCCAGAGGCTTGGATTGAGAGCTACGAGCTGGCCATGGATATGTTGGACGTCAGTGATGTGGTATGTGCCAAGTATTTCGATGCTGGAGGGCTGGCTCGCACATGGTTGAAAAACCTTCCCCTAATTGTATCAACACCTGGGCGGAGTTGAAGGAGCGCTTCATCAGAAATTTTCAAGGAACCTGCAAGCAATCGATGACCATTGTGGATTTAGAGCACTGCGTACAATGTGAGGATGAGTCGGCCCATCATTGGACCCGCCAGGTCACTGCCATTATCCACTCTTCCGACAACATCGGGGCGGCTCAAGCCATTCTGATCCTGGAAAAGAACTATCGCTTTTAGCCTCTTATAAGCAGAAGTTAGGGCGGCTTAAGCGTAAGTGCATGGATATGGGCAATCTGATGGACGTGCTTACTAGATACGCTGATTCTGATGGTACGAAGGATCCCAGCTCTGATGAGGATAAGTTGAGTAAGGTCAAGAAAAGTAGTGGTGGCAAGGGTCAGCAACAGAATGCCTCGGTGCAGAATGGTAATCAGAATAACCAGGGCAATGGTGGAAAGCGCAGACACCTTGACGGCGGGTCAGATTTTGTAGCTAATACTAATGCAAAGTTCCAAAATCAGCATCATAATGGAAAGCAGACTTATAATGAGGGGAAGCCCAATAATTATGAGGAATCCCTTAATGGGACGTGTTCGAAGCACAGTTATCCTAACAAGCCATCTAGTCATGCTTGGAAGGATTGTTATATCATGCAAGAGTACAAGAACCAGTCATTTCAACATCATGGCAATAATAATGGGCTGCCAGGCGGGTCAGGCTCTGGCGGTTTCCAGGGAGCCGGCTTTGGTGGCGGCGGCTCAAACTCTGGCTATTAGGGCTAGGGGAACCATGGTGGTCACAATCAACAATCTGGTTAAGGTAATCACAACCAAATAATCAAGTAGGATAGGAGAGTAATCCTAAGCAACTTAACAGTGGAAACTATCATGTTTTCACTACGAGCACGTGCAAGCATGACCGGAAAGTCCATAAGCAGGCTATCAATGCGGTTGAATCGGCGGTACCACATTATTTGAGGTGGTCGGAGCACACAATAACGTGGAGCCGAGCAGATCACCCACCGCAGGTTGATGATCTGGGTCATCTGGCCCTGATGTTAGCCCCTCAAGTGGGTGGTTACAAGTTCACAAAGGTTCTTATGGATGGAGGAAGCAATATCAACATATTTTACTATGACACTTTTTGATGGATGAATCTGATATAGAAGGATCTTAAGCCGTCTTCTACGGTCTTTCATAGAGTTCTCCCTGGCAAGTCGACTCACCCTGTGGGGAAGATTGCTATGGGAGTGGCCTTTGGTGATGAGTATAATTATAGGGTCGAGACACTGTGGTTCGAGGTGGTTAAAATCAAGAGTCCATATCGTGCGTTGTTTGGAGGGCCGACTTATGCCAAGTTCATGGCTCACCCTTGTTATATCTGTCTGCAGCTTAAGATTCTTGGGTCATGAGGAACAATTACGATTCATGATAATCATAAGAGAACTTTGGAGTGTGAAGAAGGAGATGCTGCTTATGCGGAGGCGTCTTGTGCTACTGATGAGCTCAAGTTTTATAAAGATAATGTTGACCGGCTAATATGACCCCTTTGAAAAAAACCACCACTAAGAAGGACCCTCTGCTCAAATTTAAATCGGCAAAGGACACACAGCAAGTTGAATTTGTCCCTGGTGATGCTTCACAATAGTTCACCATTGGGATGGGGGTGGATCCTAAATAGGAAAGCACGCTCATTGAGTTCATCCGTGAGAATTGGGACATCTTTGCATGGAAACCTTATGACATGCCGGGTGTACCAGAATTCACTGAGCACCATCTTAATGTGGATCCTGAGATGAAACATGTTCAACATCTCCTCCGTCATTTTAACGAGGAGAGGCGTAAGGCTATTGGAGAAGAGGTGGCCCGGCTCCTAGCTGCCGGGTTCATAACTGAAGTTTTTCACCCTCAGTGGATGGCTAATCATGTGCTTGTGCTCAAGAAGAATGGCACTTGGCATATGTGTGTTGATTACACAGATCTTAACAAGGCTGGTCCAGTTGATCCATTTGCTCTTTTCCATACTGACCAAATCATTGATGCCACGGTGGGTTGTGAGAGTTTATGTTTCCTGGATGCTTATTCTGGTTATCATCAGATCAAGATGGCAGTTGAGGATCAGGAGAGGACTGCCTTCATCACCCCCTTTGGAGCTTTCGATTATGTCTCTATGCCTTTTGCACTAAAGAGTGCTCAGGTGACTTAACAATGCTATGTTCAGAATTGCTTTCATGGGAAGATTGGACGCAATGTTCATGTTTATGTGGATGACATTGTGGTAAAATCTAGGAAGAAGGAATCCTTGCTTGATGACTTGAAGGAAACCTTTGACAATCTCCGGCTGTACAAGATGATGCTTAACCAGGCCAAGTGCGTCTTTGGTGTATCGACAGGAAAATTACTAGGTTTTCTGGTTTCAGAAAGGGGCATCGAAGCTAACCCGGAGAAGACTGAGGCTATCACCTCTCTGTCTATGCCGACCTGTATCAATGACATTCAGCGCCTGGCGGGTCGTATTACAACCCTGAGCCGGTTTATAAGCCACTTGGGCGAGAAGGTGATTCCCCTGTACCAGATGATGAAGAAGACTAATCATTTCGTCTGGAGCGATGCTGCTAATGAGGCATTTGAGGCGCTTAAGAAGCAGTTAGCTGAGCTGCCTATCTTGGCTGCTCCAATTGACAAAGAGCCTTTGCTCCTGTACGTGGCAGCTAATAACAAGGCCGTTAGCGTAGCAGTGGTCATGGAGTGATGTCGCTTGAAACTGCGTTGCTATTTCCCCAAAGAGGTAGGGATGTTGCAGTACAACTACAATAAGTATTTTCCTCAGTTGTGAAACAAGGTATCAATCCAGTAGGAGAACCAAGCAACACTATGTAAACAGTACTTGTAAACAAAGAACAAATACTTGCAACCCGACGCGTATGAGGGGTTGTCAATCCCTCTTCGGTAACGACGCTAGAAATTGTCAAGTTGACGGGATAAAAATTGTGGTAGATTGGATAAATAGATCTCGATAAAATGCGAAATAAAATAAGTAACAAAAAAGTGCAGCAAGGTATTTTTGGGTTTTTGGAATAATAGATCTGAAAACAAAAGCGAATAAAAATAGATCTCAAAGCAAATATGATAAAGAATAGACCTCGGGGCCGTATATTTCACTAGTGGCTTCTCTCAAAAATATAAAATGGAAAATAATGTAAATTTCAAGGAGATGAGATTTGTGATTAGGAACCTAACATATGTTGATGATGTCTCCCTGGCAACGGCGCCCGGAGTTCCTTTTGATGTCGCTTGAAACTGCGTTGGTATTTCCCCAAAGAGGAAGGGATGAAGCAGTACAACTACAATAAGTATTTTCCTCAGTTGTGAAACCAATGTATCAATCCAGTAGGAGAACCAAGCAACACTATGTAAACAATACTTGTAAACAAAGAACAAATACTTGCAACCCGACGCGTATGAGGGGTTGTCAATCCCTCTTCGGGTAACGGCGCTATAAATTGTCAAGTTGACGGGATAAAAATTG
Organism: Triticum urartu; assembly: GCF_003073215.2. Taxonomy (NCBI): domain Eukaryota; kingdom Viridiplantae; phylum Streptophyta; class Magnoliopsida; order Poales; family Poaceae; genus Triticum; species Triticum urartu. Next base: position 269,180,959 of record NC_053028.1, read on the forward strand.
TGGTAGATTGGATAAATAGATCTCGATAAAACGCGAAATAAAATAAGTAATAAAAAAGTGCAGCAAGGTATTTTTGGGTTTTTGGAATAATAGATCTGAAAACAAAAGCGAATAAAAATAGATTTCAAAGCAAATATGATAAAGAATAGACCTCGGGGCCGTATATTTCACTAGTGGCTTCTCTCAAGAAATAGCACATGGTGGGTAAATAAATTACTCTTGGGAAATTAATAGAAAATTGAATAATTATGATGATATCCAAGGCAATGATCAATATATAGGCATCACGTCCAAGATTAGTAGACCGACTCCTGCCTGCATCTACTACTATTACTCTACACATCGACTACTATCCAACATGCATCTAGTGTATTAAGTTCATGGAGAAATGGAGTAATGCAATAAGAACGATGACATGATGCAGATGAGATCTATTCATGTAGGAATAGCCCCCATATTGTTATCCTTAATATCAAGGATACATGCGTGTCTTGCTGCCCCTTCTGTCACTGGGAAAGAACACCACAAGATCGAACCCATCACAAAGCACCTCTTCCCATGGAAAGTGTTGGTATGGACGGTACTTGTGGATACGGCTAGCCGTGGAATGTGAAAGAATGGTGGAAAAGAAATAAAATTTATTTTTTGTTCGGGAACCGCCTATGACAAATCTAGCATGGAAAGTGTTGGGAATTACTCGGTCGTTTTTGTTGATGGGAAAAGTATGCCTCTCAAATTGTTTTGTCTCTCAATTTAAGCTTTGAGCTCTGGCACCTCTACAAATCCCTACTTCCCTCTGTGAAGGGCGTTTCTATTTACTTTATGCATTTTTATTTTTATTTAAGTCTCCACCTTCTCTTATAAATCACCAACTAAGGGGCACTATGATCGTACTTGAGCATTGGATGTAGCTAATATGCGAGTGTGTTTCATGAATGGATCAATGATTGAGCATGATGGGCTAGGGATAACTTTCTTTAGTGTTGATATTTTGAAAGACATGGTTGCTTGTTGATATGCTTGAGTATTGTAATCTTCACATCAAAACTAGACTATTGTTTTGAATCATATAAAAGTCCAAATGTCCATGCTACAAAAGAAAAGAATATGTGATGAACATGTTAGGCAACATTCCACATCAAAGATTTTGTTTTTATCATTTACCTACTCGAGGACGAGCAGAAATTAAGCTTGGGGATGCTGATACGTCTCCAACATATCTACCATTTTTTATTGTTCCTGCTGTTATATTATCATTCTTGGATGTTTTACAATCATTTTATAGCAACTTTATATCATTTTTTGGGACTAACCTATTGACATAGTGCCCAGTGCCAGTTGCTATTTTTGCTTGTTTTTTACATCACAGAAAATCAAACGGAGTCCAAATGCAACGAAACTTTTGGAGAATTTTTATGGACCATAAGGAACAACATGGGCCAAAGAAGTACCAGAGGGGTGCCCCGAGGGGGCACAACCCACCTGGGCGCGCCCGGGGGCCTAGGCATGCCCTGGTGGGTTGTGCCCACCTCGGTGTCATGGGTAGACACGATCACCTATGGGGCCATCAGCCCCTTATGGTTCAGCAGGGGGAGACCACGTAGCACAAAGAGCAGAAGCCCTAAAGTAGCACGACAATGGTGACGCTGGTGGTTTTTACCCAGGTTCGGGCCGCTGGGAAGCGTAAAACCCTACTCCTGCTTTGGTGGATTTGGGTGGAAGACACGACCAACACACATCGTTCAAGCCCGGCAAGGGTGCCTCGGGGAGAGCAGCTACGCGCGTACAAGTGTGCTAGGGTTCGAATCCTTTTCTAGGTTGCCATGGCCCTCCTTTTATAGGCTAAGGGGTTACCACAGTGGCAAAACAGTCATTATCTACTGATTAGATAGCCAAGAGTGCTATCATACCTAACTCTGGCAGTTAGGACAAAGTGCATTAAATGTATTGCTAGGTGTCACACTGAGGATGCAGCCCGGCAAGCCTGCCACGCTGCTTAGTCATCTTCTACCCGTCTGCATGACATGCCTCTGGAGGGGTGTCATATAGGGGGAATCTCCCTCCCGAATGGCTGCCACATGCCAAACGACAACCACTTAATCACTTGGGGGCTTGACACCACACTGATAAGTGACTTGCGTCGCTGTGCGGTGGAGCGGTGGGGTCTTGGTGGCCCTGGCAAGCCTGTCGGGGAAACCTTGGATTCATCCTTGGGGCGGCCTCGACCTGACCAGGCTCGTCTGCCGGCTAGGGAGGTTTTCCCTTAGTGACATCTTGCTGCCATAGCTTGTCTTGGTCTTCTTGATCCGCCCTTTGATTTCTCAAAGGGCTATCTTTCTGGCTTGGACTTGTCTTGGATGCTTGGTGGAGTTGTATCTTCGCTGTTGTACATGTGTACAGTACGGGCAACATACGTGAGGGTTTGTTGCACCAACAGGAGCTCCCGGGCCTGGTCTAAACATGCTGCCGAGTACCCTTGGGGTAGGCCCTGTCAGGTACACAGGCAGTGCACTTGCGGTGGCCCTCTTCTTTTCTTTGATATTTCCTTTGCTTCTTCATTAACCTGTGTTTGAGTCAGTTTCTAGTTTTCCCGTGCGTCATGCAAGACGTCATGGGGGAGATTTATGCCACGATCCGTAGTCGCCCACGTTACACGTTCACAGGGTGGTAACTGCCATTCCACTGGTTCTTTCGCTCCTGCCATTTCTGCCATGTACGCTACATGCATTGTGCAGGGTTGGTGGCAGATGCGGAGGGCACGGGAATGAGTGTCATGGCAGAAAGCCAGGTGCCACAGATAGGCGCAAGAGGTCGGCCTGGATTCTGTGTGGCGTTGGTGATGCAGAGGAGTCGGATTGGTGGAGCGGGGCGGTTGCCTCCTGGGTGAGGAGCCATCCCCCGGCTATGTTCACCTATGAAAGGGGATGTGGGTAAGGTGCTTACTTACACCAATCTCCTCCTCCTTCCTTCTGGCATCTCCTCTCCACCATGGCAAGGGGGAGAGAGCCTGGTGGTACTCCAGCTGCTCGACAACGCCTCCCTCCTCCCGCTGGGGACAAAGGGGCGGAGCCCAGCATAAGAGGGGGCGCTAGAGGAATGGGATGCAGTCATCGTGGTGCCCGGGGCCGAGAAGGACATGGAGGTGCATTGACCGCCCCTCCTCCCGCTGTTCCAGATCCAAACGAAGGCCATGTCGGGAACCAGCCTGTAACATCCCAAAATTCTGAATTTTGGAATGTTATAATAAATAGCTAGTTTTGATTGTTGTGTGATTGATTGACTGAAAGTGAGTGAATTCGAATTTTTTTGAAAGTTAAATGAGAGGGAATAAAAGGACTTTCCCAAACTTTCATTTATGATCTCTGGGAATTCAAATTCTTTTCAAATACAAAACCCTGGAGAGAAGATGACATGACTTCTTCCATTTAAATAAATGAAAAGGGTTTTGAAAAGATTTGAATTTCATTTGGAAATATTTTTAATTCAGAAACTTCAAGCAACTCAATGATTTTCATGAGAGAAGATAAAATGACTTCTTCAAATTATATGAAATATGAGTTGGGAGTTTTAAAATGATCAAATTCAAAGTCCTTTTTAAATTATTTTCAATTTGGAGTTATTTGGGTTTTATTCAAATTATTTTTCTCCAAAAATAAAATATACGGAAAATAGGGTAACATGATTCCCTACAATAAAAAATTAGAGAAAAATTAATTTGAAATCATTTTGGTATTTTTAAAATGATTTTATTGAGTTTTTATTGCACCAGTAGCACTGTCTGATTTATTCAAATTTTTGTGAATTTTATTTGGTGCCAGAAAAATGTCCACGTCGTAGAAAATCTTTTTCTGAAAATTTTGATATATTATATGCCTATATAATATTTTTAATTATTTTGTTTTTATTATTTTAATTGTTTGGAAAATGTTTTTTTAAAACTTCTTCGCCGACTGGGCCGGCCCAGCACCCAACCGGGCGAGGCCAAGCCAGCCCAGCCGACCGTGCCGTCTCCCTCCTCGCGTTGGAGACCGGCGGCCGCACGCCTCCCGAGCGCCGACCTCGGCGTTCGTGTCCAATCCGGCCTCCTCTGCCCCCTCCTCCAAGCTTCGCGCCGCCCCTCTCCTGTATATAATCCAGAGCCCCGGGCCCTGCCTCTCTCTCTCTCCCCGCATCTTGCTGCCTCCCGCCACGATGCGCCGCCGTCGTGCAGACCGCCGCGGCCGCGCCGCACTCGCCGCTTCTCGCCGTCCCGTGCCGCTAGCTGCTGCCGCTGCCGCTTGCCGCCTAGCACCGCCCCCGCCGCCGTAGCCACCTCCCGCGCCGCGCAGCCCCGCCGCCGTCTCGCCGTTGCCGCATCGCATCCGCCGCCGCACTTCCCGTTGCAGTCGCCGGAAACCACCGCCCCATTGACCCGCCGTGGACCGGTAAAACCGCCCGGTCCAATCTGGTTTATTTTTAGCCTTCGGTTCTTTTGTTTAAACCCGGTTTTTCTTAATAACCTAGTTAAGTAGTGAACGTTCGTTGTTTTAGTCTTCGCAGCGAACATTTTCGTCATATAAGTTCCTGTAGCGAACGTTTGCTATTTAGTCTTTTTCTTTTATTTTAGTTTTCTACCAGGGACCCATTTGTGAGTATTTTATTTATAGATTGGCCCCTGTTTTTCATACTAGCATAACTTTTTTACTCGTTAGTCCAAATCCAACGAAACCAACGCTCACTTCTTCATTATGATCCCCTCCATCTAGTAATCCAACTTAAACATGTTTTTGAAAGTTTAAATTTTTTAATTAGACTAGATTTGAATTCAAATTTTGTTTGATCATAACTTGAGTTTCGTAGCTCCGTTTGAGTTGATTCTTTTTGCAAATCGAAGCCCTTGACCTAAACTTTCTGATAAGGCCAAATTCACATAATTTTGGTACTGTTAGAAATTGTTTTATGTTGCAAGAGTTATTTTCTTGGTTTTGAAGTTTTCCGAATCGTCTTCTTCGATCTTTCTGATCTTTTGAGTGATTGCTTATGTGTGGTTACTATTGCTTGCTTACGATAGATTGATCGGAGTGTGACGAGTAGAATTATCAAGATTTATGAGTGCGAATCATCTTCATCGACATTGCAGGCAAGTTCACACTTTTATCATATCCCTTTATCACCCAGTTTTTATGCATTAGTTCCAATCCTCAAACATTGCATGGTTAGGATGTCATTAACATGTGGGTATCGGGAAGTAGTTGATGAGGTAGAACCTATTGCCCTGTTACATTTAAACCCTTGGGAGTTACTTACGAATTGCTTATATTGCTATGCTATGCTCGTAGATGTGGTTTAGGTGAGTGAAATCCATGACAGATGTGAGATTGTTAATTAATGGTTCAACTTAAGGTGGCAACTTAAATACACATCTGGGTGGATTGAGGCACCTGGAGTACCCAGTGTTGTCTGTATTTTTTGAAATCCCGGATTACCCGTGTGATCTTCCTATTGTAACGCCGTCGATGCGGCTATATCTCCCACGTGTCGAAGCACGACTTAGAGGCATAACCGCATTGAAAGCAATGTCGCAAGTGAGGTAATCTTCACACAACCCATGTAATACATAAGGGAAAGAGATACATAGTTGGATTACAATTGCCACTTCACACAATTACATGAATAAAGCATTACAACATCCAAATACAATCAAGGTCCGACTACGGAACCAAAATAAAAGAAGACTACCCCAAAAGCTACACAGATCCTCGATCGTCCCGACTGGGCTCCACTACTGATCAACTAGATCGAAACAAGACAAAGGACAAGATCTTCATCGAGCTCCTCCTTGAGCTTGGTTGCGTCATCTGCACGGTATCCTCGGCACATGCAAGCTGGTTTTGGAAGTATCTGTGAGTCACGGGGACTCAGCAATCTCACACCCTCGCGATCAAGACTATTTAAGCTTATAGGAAGGGTAAAAGGTATGAGGTGGAGCTGCAGCAAGTGACTAGCATATATGGTGGCTAACATACGCAAATGAGAGCGAGAAGAGAGAGCAAAGGCACGGTCGAACAACTATGATCAAGAAGTGATCCTAGAACAACCTACATCAAACATTACTCCAATAGCGTGTTCACTTCCCGGACCCCGCCGAGAAGAGACCATCACGGCAACACACACAGTTGATGTATTTTAATTAAGGTTAACTTCAGGTTTTCTACAACTGGACATTAACAAATTCCCATCTGCCCATAACCGCGGGCACGGCTTTCGAAAGTTCAAAACCCTGCAGGGGTGTCCCAACTTAGCCCATCACAAGCTCTCACGGTCAACGAAGGATATTCCTTCTAGCGGAAAGACCCGATCAGACTCGGAATCCCGGTTACAAGACATCCTTGACAATGGTAAAACAAGTCCAGCAACACCGCCCGAATGTGTCGACAAATCCCGATAGGAGCTGCACATATCTCGTTCTCAGGGCACACTCAGATGAGACATCCTACGAGTAAAACCAACCCTCAAGTTGCCCCGAGGTGGCCCCGTAGTCTACTCGGTCAGACCAACACTCAGAGGAGCACTGGCCCAGGGGGGTTTAAATAAATATGACCCTTGAGTCTGCAGAACCCAAGGGAAAGAAAATGCTAGGTGGCGAATGGTAAAACCAATGTTGGGCATTGCTGGAGGAGTTTTATTCAAGGCGAACTGTCAAGGGGTTCCCATTATAACCCAACCGCGTAAGGAACGCAAAATCCAGGAACATAACACCGATATGACGGAAACTAGGGCGGCAAGAGTGGAACAAAACACCAGGCATAAGGCCGGGCCTTCCACCCTTTACCAAGTATATAGATGCATTAATTAAATAAGAGATATTGTGATATCCCAACAAGTAAACATGTTCCAACAAGGAACAACATCTCCATGTTCCAACAAGGAACAAACTTCAATCTTCACCTGCAACTAACAACACTATAAGAGGGGCTGAGCAGAGCGGTAACATAGCCAAACAACGGTTTGCTAGGACAAGGTGGTTAGAGGCTTGGCTTAACAATATGGGAGGCATGATAAGCAAGTGGTAGGTATCGCAGCATAGGCATAGCAAAAGAGCGAGCATCTAACAAGCAAAGATAGAAGTGATTTCGAGGGTATGGTCATCTTGCCTGAGATCCCGCAAGGAAGAAGAACGAGTCCATGAAGAAGACAAACGGAAGTAGATGAACGGATCCTCACAAACGCAACGTTACCGGATTACCGCGAAGAAGTACACCAGAAAGAAAGCAAACAACATAGTAAAAAATCATCACATAAGCATGGTACGATGCGCAAACAAGTATGATGCATGTCCGGTTTAATGAGGCATGGCATGGCAAAATGCACAAACAACCCTACAAATTATGTGGAGCTCAATATGCAACCCCATTGCATATTGACGAAACACCACATTCAAGTTATTTAGTTTGATCTCGTTTATGTACCCAACAATATTAAATGTTGTTAAAACATGGCAAGAGGGTGAAGCAAAGTAAAACTACCTATCCAGTCAAGTTTAAATGAGGGCGGAACAATAAAACAACAAGTCCGGAAACTCCTCATGTGCATATTTTAGGTTTGGTACTGTTCTGCCCTAAACCATATTTTATGGTTATTAAACATGCAAGATGATGCCACCATGTTAAACTAGGCAAAATTCTACCCCATTTACATATAAAGTTTATTAAAATCCGAGTTACGGTTATTTAGTTATGAATTAAAGCATTTTAACATGGCATAGGGGCAAATTATATGCAAACAACATTTTAAACATTCTAAACATGGATGAAAATGACATATTATGAAACTAGATGAAAAACTAAGCATATTTCTGTAACATCCCAAATTTTCAATTTGGAATGTTATACATTAGATCATCTATGCATATCATATTTTAATTTTGCATTTTGGTAGATCCTAGAAATTCTACGCAACTCAAGGACCCACGGAGAGAGTTGGGGATTTCGTTATTTTCATACTTGAGTTTTCTCAAATTTTGAGAATAGGATCATTTGATTTTGTTATTTTATCGTCAATTATTTCTATTACAAAAATATGAGAGAGGGAATAAAATGACTTTCCCAAAATAAATAAATTTTGAGGATTTAATAACAAAATCAAATAAGATTTTATTTCGGAGTTTTTCGTTATTTTATTTGAATTTAGGAAAAATGTGCGTTTTCAAAATTGCATTTATGCCCCAAATAAATGTTCACCTTGTGCGGCTTGATTTTAGAAGCCCGGGAAAATTTATTTCGGGATTTTTGGAGTCCGTTTAGTATTTCTTTTAATTTTTTTCTTCTGCGCGTAATTATTTAAAAAAAAACGAACCGACCTAGGGGCTGTGTCCGACCCGGACTCCCGGCCCGCGAGGCTTTATAAGCCGGGGGGGGGGGGGAGCCCAGCTAGCCTCAGCCCATGCCTCCCGAACCCTAGCCAGCGCCGCCCCACCGCCACCAATGCCGCCGCCGCCCCGCCGCCGCCGCCTCACGCCGCCCGAGGTGCGCCTCGGTATCCGCGCCGGTTTATTTTTTTTGAAAAACCGTCTGGTTTTTCCATCGTATTTTTTAGTTTCGGTTTTTTAAAATAGATCGGTTTTTCTGATTTATTTAATTAGCGAGCGTTCGTCCGTTCGTTCGTTCTAGTGAACGTTCATCGTTTTTCTTTTTCTCGGATTTAATCCGTGATTTTTCTGATCGTGATTCGTGATCCGATTTTCTTTTTAGTATAACTTTTCGCTCGTTTATCGGAATCAGGCGATTCAAGCGCTTGGAGTTTCGTCTCGAAACCCTCTATCCGTTTAACCAACTTAAACAAGTTTTTGCTACTGTAAAATTTGCCTTAGATCCAGATTAGTAGAACGAAGTTGTTTTCTTTCGCCGTTTGACTTTCGTTGCTTCGTTCGATTTGATTCTTTTTGCAAACCGGAGTTCTTAAGTTGAACCTTCTGGTTAGATCTCTTATTTAACTTTTACCTGTGCATTAGATGAGTACTTATTGTATGCTTGTTTGTTTGTCTACGATAGAATACCCGGAGTGCGCTGCTTGTTACTTCGAATCGCTAGGTTTCCCGGATCATCAGCAAGGCAAGTAACACTTTGATCATACCTTTCCTACTACCCAGTTTTATTGCATTAGATCAATCCTCACACATTGCATGATTAGGATCTAATTAAATTGTGGGATGGGAAGTAGTTGAGGTAGTACCTATTACTTGTTTACTTACAAACCTTTCTGAGTTACTTCTATGTTTGCTTATTATGCCATGCTATGCTAGTAGACGTGGATTGGGTGAGTGATACACATGACAGATGTGAGTTTGTTAATTAATGGTTTATCTAAGGTGGCAACTTAAACACACATCTGGGTGGATCGAGGCACCTGGGTATTCCAGGACTTGCCTGTTTTCTTTTGGACCGCCACCCAAGCTCAAAGGGATCATGAGACTATTCATACTAGAAACTTCGTGTGCAGCCACAAGCTATTATGGGCTCTAGCATAGTTGATTAAGTCGTGCGAACTCTTACAGGGTAGACTAGCAGATGTAGGGGAAAGTAGGTGTAACGGTCTATCCATCGTAAGGTGCTAGCACTTCTGAAAGACTATGTCTCGGTCATCCGTCTTCTCAAACACCATGTAGTGCGAGAAACCAAACGGAGGCGATCGAGTCTTGTGGGGAAAAGTGCGCAAACCTCTGCAGAGTGTAATAAACTAATCATGGTTAGCCATGTCGCCGATTATGGACAATCTTGAGTATCTAGTACTTGGATTATCATGTGAATCTCAACATGTTACCCTAAATTAATTTTGTTGGGCTTTGTTAATGATATTTTTAATTGGGATTGAGGATGCTGTCAACCATTCTCAATGTTTAACAACTACCATGATAGTTAAATAAATTTATTCCTTTGCAGTAGGGAAAATTGGCTTTACGCAAAACTATAACCGTAGAGCTTTCCACCAGCCAAGTATGCATATAGTATAGTTGTTTCATTTCATTACTCTCTATGTGCTACCTTGCCAGCATATTCCATGTGCTGACCCGTTTCGGGCTGCAACGTTAATGTTGCAGACTTTTCAGACAACGATTAAGGAGTTTTTAGGTCGTGGTTCTATACTCAGTGATGCCATTGGAGTTGATGGACTCACTTATCTTCCAAGCCTTCTGCTGTTATCATTATTAGGATGGCCTTAAACCATATTTATTGTAATAAGTTCTCTCTTGAGGCACTCGATGTAATAAGTGTGTGATTGCTACTCTGTTATAAATCCTTCGAGTACCGTGTGGTGTTAGCATTACTGATCCAGGGATGACACCGGAGCACGGAGATCAGACTGTTTGAGGTCTGGTCGCTATAGAGATGGTATCAGAGCACATGCTGACTGTAGGACACGACCACTAAGCTAAAGACCTAGATCACTCCTCACTCTCTTCTCTTCTGACTCCTCATCTTTTCTACTCTTTTAGGATGGCGGATGCAAGGAACAAGTTCATGCAACCGGATGAAGATACACCCTTTGGACGTCACTTGAAGGAAGTCACTAGATACCTGAACATAGGAGTACCAAGCTTCACCGGAACCTACAACGCTACTTTACCTGAAGAAGAGCGCTGGATGATTCAAGTTCAAGTTCCAGGAAGGACGTTCATGCCAGTCACTGAGCCCATAGAGTTTTCTTTTGATGCACCAACTTGGAGTCTAGGAAAGAGCATGGCAGCTCACATCGCCATGGAAAGCATTGGAGAAGTCTACCGCAATGATCTCAAGGATACTATCTACCAGATTTGTGGGCGCCGAGATGAGCACTGGGAGATGATCAACACCAGAAAGGATAGATCAATTGCAGCTTTTATCCAGGAGTTAAACCAGCACATTCGACGACAGGAGAACCAGATATGCGCCGACATGATAGATCTGAAGAAGGCTAAGACAAGAATCAAGGAGCTGGAGGAAGAACTCAAGGCTACACGTGAAGATTATGAAGAGGAAATTGAAGTATTGGTGGATAAGAATGCCGACCTAACTATGAAGCTAGCAGTATTTATGGGAGACCCTACACCAGTAGATGAAGATGAAGAACCCAAGGAGATTTACCCGGCAGACTACATCATCATCGACGACACCAATTCAGATCCAGATGATAGTGATGATGACTATGTTGATGAAGCTGGAGCAGATATCATGGAGTCTGCAACCGAAGAATATTTCTAGTAGACCACCTCATCAGTAGTAGTAGTCCACCATGTAAATATAGTAGTCCGAGCACTTTTGCGATAGTTAGACCGATTGTATGCCCTTGTTTGATTGAATGAAGTGAATTGTTGCCTCATGTGCATATGGGTAGTGTTTTCTCTTTAGACCCCCTCTATTCTTACATCTCATCTTTTCTAAACCCTCAGATGCCTCCGAGACGTGACCCTGGATTTACCTTCCCACCGGAGCTCACCCAGTTGATCCAGCAGCAGAACACATTGATGCAGTTGCTAGTCCAGAATCAGAATCAGGGGAACAACAACAACCCACCACCACCACCACCACCACCTGTTGATCACTTAGCCCGTTTCCTTAGGCTAAATCCACTGGTGTTTTCTAGTAGCACCGAGCCGATAGTAGCAGATGATTGGCTCCGCAAGACAGCTAGAGAGTTGACCACAGCAGGATGCACGGATGTGGAGAAGGTGAAGTTTGCCGCACATCAGCTTGAAGGACCCGCAGCATCATGGTGGGAGAATTTCAAAGCCACTTTCCCTGTCGACACTGTCACATGGGACCAGTTTCAGCAGGCCTTTCGTACTGTCCATGTTTCAGCAGGAGCTATGGCCATGAAGAAGCGTGAGTTTCGCAACTTGCGCCAAGGAGGACGGACAGTAGGCCAGTATGTGGAGGACTTTAGTAAATTAGCATGTTATGCCCCAGATGACGTTGCTACGGATGCAACTAAGCAAGAGAAGTTTCTGGAAGGATTGAATGATGAGTTGAGCATGCAGTTGATGGTAGCAACCTTCAACAACTACCAGGAGTTGGTAGACCGTGCTCTTATGATTGAAGGCAAGCAACAGCAAATTGAGAATCGCAAGAGGAAGTATGGACAAGGGAAGTACAATTCAGGAGCTCAGCAGAAGCCATGTTTTACCCCTAGACCGGGAGGACATTTTCAGCATACCCATGGGGGAGGTAGCTCGCACAATCACAATGGCACTAGGAATGGTAATGGGAATGGAGGAAGTAATGGCCAGAATCGCACCAACCCATCAACCCCAGCCAAGAAGGACCTGAACCAAGTCACTTGCTTTAAGTGTTCGAAGACAGGACATTATGCAAATGAATGTCCTAAATTGCAAAATGGAAATAACAATGGAAGCTCTGGGAAGAAGCCAAACCCTTTCAACAGGGGACAGGTGAACCGCGTAAACGTGGAGGAGGTTGAAGAGCAGCCTGATGCCGTCATCGGTAAGCTTTTGGTTAAGTCATTTACCGCACTCGTTCTTTTTGATACTGGTGCATCGCATTCGTACATATCAAGGGGATTTGTGGATAAGTATAACCTGCCCACTAAGGTTCTTAGAACACCTATGCTAGTAAGCTCACCAGGAGCGGAGTATATGGCCAGTCAAGGATGTTTTCAAGTGCCATTGAGTATAGGTAGGCATGTGTTTCCATCGGATTTAATCATTTTGGAATCACAAGGATTGGATGTAATTCTGGGTATGGATTGGCTGTCGATGTACGGAGGAAACATCGATTGCGCCAGTAAGACAATTTTGCTTACCACCCCAGAAGGGAAAAGGATCAAGTATGTATCCTGGCATGTGCCAAAGGGACTCAAGTAAATTGTTTAACATGAGTAGTGCAGGAGGAAGTACCAGTGGTAAGGGATTTCCCTGAAGTATTTCCAGAAGAGTTGCCAGGCATGCCACCGAATAGAGATATTGAGTTTTTGATTGAGCTATCGCCAGGCACAGGGCCAATATCAAAGAGACCATACAGGATGCCTGCAAAGGATTTGGTGGAAATTAAGAAGCAGATTAAGGAGTTACTGGATAAAGGATATATTCACCCAAGTTCTTCACCTTGGGGATCGCCAGTACTTCTAGTGGAGAAGAAGGATGGATCGTTAAGGATGGTTGTTGATTATCGAGGATTGAATGAAGTAACGATCAAGAATAAGTACCCACTACCAATGATTAATGATCTGTTTGATCGATTGCAAGGAGCTAAGGTATTTTCCAAGATCGACCTAAGATTAGGATACCACCAGTTGAAGATTCGAGAACAAGATATCCCTAAGACAACTTTTACCACCAGGTATGGGCTGTACGAGTACACCGTTATGTCATTTGGTCTGACTAACGCACCTGCCTATTTTATGAACATGATGAACAAAGTGTTTATGGAGTTCTTGGATAAGTTCATCGTGGTGTTCATTGATGATATCCTAGTTTACTCGAAGAATGAAGAAGAGCATAAGGAACATTTGCGATTGGTACTTGAAAAGCTCAGAGAACATCACTTGTATGCCAAGTTCAGCAAATGTGAGTTTTGGCTGAAGGAGGTAGGATTTCTCGGACACGTTATATCCGGCGAAGGAATATCAGTTGATCCCACAAAATTTGATACCGTGACCAAGTGGGAAGCACCAACCACGGTTGGAGAGATCCGGAGTTTTCTTGGACTCGCAGGATACTACCGGAGATTCATTGAGAATTTCTCAAAGATTGCGAAGCCTATGACGGAGTTATTAAAGAAGGAAACCAAGTTCATATGGACGGAGGAATGTGAGGCTAGTTTCCAGGAGTTGAAGAAACATTTGGTTACCTCACCAGTGTTGATTTTGCCAGACCAGACCAAAGATTATGAGGTGTATTGCGACGCTTCACGTCGAGGACTTGGAGCAGTGCTTATGCAGGAAGGGAAAGTTGTTTCATATGCCTCAAGACAACTGAAGCCTCATGAGTTGAATTATGCTACGCATGATTTGGAGTTAGCAGCCGTAGTGCATGCATTGAAAACATGGAGACATTTCCTCATTGGAAACCATTGTGAGGTGTACACGGATCATAAGAGTTTGAAGTACATTTTCATGCAGAAGGAGTTAAACCTCAGACAAAGGAGATGGTTGGAGCTCATCAAGGATTATGATATGAGATTGCATTACCATCCTGGAAAGGCTAATGTAGTAGCTGACGCATTAAGCCGTAAGAGCCACGTCAATACATTAATGACGGGAGAAATACCAAGGGAGTTAGCAGAAAATCTTCGTGAACTATGTTTGGAAATAGTTCCGAGAGGCTATGTAGCAACATTGGAGATTCAGTCAACTTTGATGGATAGAATCAGAGAAGCTCAGAAGACTGACAAGGAGATTGCCTCTATTAAGGAGAAACTTAGCAAAGGAAAGGCTAAAGGATTTCGTGAGGATGAGCACGACACCCTATGGTTTGAAGACCGTGTTTACGTGCCCAATGACCCGGAAATTAGGAAGTTGATTCTGCAAGAGGCACACGATTCACCATATTCGATTCATCCGGGAAATACCAAGATGTATTTGGATTTGAAAGATATTTTCTGGTGGACCGGAATGAAGAAGGATATTGCAGAGTACGTAGCAGTTTGTGATGTATGTCAGAGAGTAAAGCCAGAGCATCAGAAGCCAGCAGGATTGTTACAACCATTGCCGATACCCGAATGGAAGTGGGATAAGTTAGGCATGGATTTTATCACGGGATTACCCAGGACTCGTTCAGGCTATGACTCAATTTGGGTTGTAGTTGATCGATTGACGAAGGTAGCGCATTTCATCCCGGTAAAGACCACTTACACCAGTGCTAAGTTGGCAAAGATATACATGACCAGGATCGTATGTTTGCATGGAGTTCCGAGGAGTATCGTATCAGATAGAGGAACCCAGTTTACCTCAAAGTTCTGGAAGCAGTTGCATGAAACTTTGGGTACCAAGCTAGAATTCAGTACAGCTTTTCATCCACAGACAGATGGACAGACCGAGAGAGTCAATCAGATTTTGGAGGATATGCTGAGAGCTTGTGCGCTAGATTACGGATCTAGTTGGGACGACAATTTGCCATATGCAGAGTTCTCTTACAAAAACAGTTACCAAACCAGTTTAAAGATGGCCCCTTTCGAGGCATTGTACGGAAGGAGGTGCAGGACACCATTGTCGTGGGACGAAGTTGGAGACTGCCAGTTGTTTGGACCTGACTTGATTAAAGAGTCTGAATAGAAGGTGAAGTTGATTCGCGATAGGCTCAAGGTAGCTCAGTCCAGATAGAAGAGTTATGCAAATTCTAAACGCAAGGAGACAGTTTACGAAGTTGGAGATAGAGCTTATCTTCGAGTATCTCCACTTAGGGGAACAAAGCGTTTTGGAGTTAAAGGAAAGTTAGCGCCATGATTTGTAGGACCATATCGAGTTTTGGAGCGTATGGGAGAAGTGGCCTACAAGTTGGAATTGCCCGAAGGATTGTCAGGAGTTCATGATGTGTTCCACGTTTCCCAGTTGAAGAAGTGCCATGCGGAGATGGCTGACATACCTTTGAGAGATACAGTGCCATTGGAAACTATTCAGTTGGAAAACGATTTGACCTACGAGGAGAAACCAATTAAGATTCTCGAGTTTGCCAGCCGAGTCACTCGTAGCAAGGTTATCAAGTTTTGCAAAGTTTAGTGGAGCCACCACACGAAGGACGAAGCCACCTGGGAACGAGAGGAAGATTTTCTCAAGGACCACCCTCACCTATTTTCTAGCCAACCCGAATCTCGAGGGCGAGATTCATCTTAAGGGGGGTAGGTTTGTAACATCCCAAATTTTCAATTTGGAATGTTATACATTAGATCATCTATGCATATCATATTTTAATTTTGCATTTTGGTAGATCCTAGAAATTCTACGCAACTCAAGGACCCACGGAGAGAGTTGGGGATTTCATTATTTTCATATTTGAGTTTTCTCAAATTTTGAGAATAGGATCATTTGATTTTGTTATTTTATCGTCAATTATTTCTATTACAAAAATATGAGAGAGGGAATAAAATGACTTTCCCAAAATAAAGAAATATCGAGGATTTAATAATAAAATCAAATAAGATTTTATTTCGGAGTTTTTCGTTATTTTATTTGAATTTAGGAAAAATGTGGTTTTTTTTTCAAAATTGCATTTAGGCCCCAAATAAATGTTCACCTTGTGCGGCTTGATTTTAGAAGCCCGGGAAAATTTATTTCGGGTTTTTTGGAGTCTGTTTAGTATTTCTTTTAATTTTTTTCTTCTGCGCGTAATTATTTTAAAAAAAACGAACCGACCTAGGGGCTGTGTCCGACCGGGACTCCCGGCCCGCGAGGCTTTATAAGCCCGAGGGGGGGGGGAGCCCAGCCAGCCTCAGCCCATGCCTCCCGAACCCTAGCCAGCGCCGCCCCACCGCCGCCAATGCCGCCGCCGCCCCGCCGCCCGCCGCTGCCGCCGCCGCCTCACGCCGCCCGAGGTGCGCCTCGGTATCCGCGCCAGTTTATTTTTTTTCAAAAAACCGTCCGGTTTTTCCATCGTATTTTTTAGTTTCGGTTTTTTAAAATAGATCGGTTTTTCTGATTTATTTAATTAGCGAGCGTTCGTCCGTTCGTTCGTTCTAGTGAACGTTCATCGTTTTTCTTTTTCTCGGATTTAATCCGTGATTTTTTTGATCGTGGTTCCTGATCCGATTTTCTTTTTAGTATAACTTTTCGCTCGTTTATCGGAATCAGGCGATTCAAGCGCTTGGAGTTTCGTCTCGAAACCTTCTATCCGTTTAACCAACTTAAACAAGTTTTTGCTACTGTAAAATTTGCCTTAGATCCAGATTAGTAGAACGAAGTTGTTTTCTTTCATCGTTTGACTTTCGTTGCTTCGTTCGATTTGATTCTTTTTGCAAACCAAAGTTCTTAAGTTGAACCTTCTGGTTAGATCTCTTATTTGACTTTTACCTGTGCATTAGATGAGTACTTATTATATGCTTGTTTGTTTGTCTGCGATAGAATACCCGGAGTGTGCCGCCTATTACTTCGAATCGCTAGGTTTCCCGGATCATCAGCAAGGCGAGTAACACTTTGATCATATCTTTCCTACTACCCAGTTTTATTGCATTAGATCAATCCTCACACATTGCATGATTAGGATCTAATTAAATTGTGGGATGGGAAGTAGTTGAGGTAGTACCTATTACCTGTTTACTTACAAACCTTTGGGAGTTACTTCTACGTTTGCTTATTATGCCATGCTATGCTAGTAGACGTGGATTGGGTGAGTGAAAACCATGACATATGTGAGTTTGTTAATTAATGGTTTATCTAAGGTGGCAACTTAAACACACATCTGGGTGGATTGAGGCACCTGGGTATTCCAGGACTTGCCTGTTTTCTTTTGGACCGCCACCCAGGCTCAAAGGGATCATGAGACTATTCATACTAGAAACTTCCGTGTGCAGCCACAAGCTATTATGGGCTCTAGCATAGTTGATTAAGTTGTGCAAACTCTTACAGGGTAGACTAGCAGATGTAGGGGAAAGTAGGTGTAACGGTCTATCCATCGTAAGGTGCTAGCACTTCTGAAAGACTATGTCTCGGTCATCCATCTTCTCAAACACCATGTAGTGCGAGAAACCAAACGGAGGCGATCGAGTCTTGTGGGGAAAAGTGCGCAAACCTCTGCAGAGTGTAATAAACTAATCACGGTTAGCCGTGTCCCCGGTTATGGACAATCTTGAGTATCTAGTACTTGGATTATCATGTGAATCTCAACATGTTACCCTAAATTAATTTTGTTGGGCTTTGTTAATGATATTTTTAATTGGGATTGAGGATGCTGTCAACCATTCTCAATGTTTAACAACTACCATGATAGTTAAATAAATTTATTCCTTTGCAGTAGGGAAAAATTGGCTTTATGCAAAACTATAACCGTAGAGCTTTCCACCAACCAAGTATGCATATAGTATAGTTGTTTCATTTCATTACTCTCTATGTGCTACCTTGCCAGCATATTCCATGTGCGGACCCGTTTCGGGTTGCAACGTTAATGTTGCAGACTTTTCAGACAATGATTAAGGAGTTTTTAGGTCGTGGTTTTATACTCAGTGATGCCGTTGGAGTTGATGGACTCACTTATCTTCCATGCCTTCCGCTGTTATCGTTATTAGATGGCCTTAAGCCATATTTATTGTAATAAGTTCTCTCTTGAGACACTCGATGTAATAAGTGTGTGATTGCTACTCTGTTATAAATCCTCTGAGTACTATGTGGTGTCAGCATTACTGATCCAGGGATGACACCGGAGCACGGAGATCAGACTGTTTGAGGTCTGGTCGCTATAGAGATGGTATCAGAGCACATGCTGACTGTAGGACACGACCACTAAGCTAAAGACCTAGATCACTCCTCACTCTCTTCTCTTCTGACTCCTCATCTTTTCTACTCTTTTAGGATGGCGGATGCAAGGAACAAGTTCACGCAACCGGATGAAGATACACCCTTTGGACGTCACTTGAAGGAAGTCACTAGATACCTGAACATAGGAGTACCAAGCTTCACCGAAACCTACAACGCCACTTTACCTGAAGAAGAGCACTGGATGATTCAAGTTCAAGTTCCAGGAAGGACATTCATGCCAGTCACTAAGCCCATAGAGTTTTCTTTTGATGCACCAACTTGGAGTCTAGGAAAGAGCATGGCAGCTCACATCGCCATGGGACGCATTGGAGAAGTCTACCGCAATGATCTCAAGGATACTATCTACCAGATTTGTGGGCGCCGAGATGAGCACTGGGAGATGATCAACACCAGAAAGGATAGATCAATTGCAGCTTTTATCCAGGAGTTAAACCAGCACATTCGACGACAGGAGAACCAGATATGCGCCGACATGATAGATCTGAAGAAGGCTAAGACAAGAATCAAGGAGCTGGAGGAAGAACTCAAGGCTACACGTGAAGATTATGAAGAGGAAATTGAAGTATTGGTGGATAAGAATGCCGACCTAACTATGAAGCTAGCAGTATTTATGGGAGACCCTACACCAGTAGATGAAGATGAAGAACCCAAGGAGATTCACCCGGAAGACTACATCATCATCGACGACACCGATTCGGATCCAGATGATAGCGATGATGACTATGTTGATGAAGCTGGAGCAGATATCATGGAGTCTGCAACCGAAGAATATTTCTAGTAGATCACCTCATCGGTAGTAGTAGTCCACCATGTAAATATAGTAGTCCGAGCACTTTTGCGATAGTTAGACCGATTGTATGCCCTTGTTTGATTGAATGAAGTGAATTGTTGCCTCATGTGCATATGGGTAGTGTTTTCTCTTTAGACCCCCTCTATTCTTACATATCATCTTTTCTAAACCCTCAGATGCCTCCGAGACGTGACCCCGGATTTACCTTTCCATCGGAGCTCACCAAGTTGATCCAGCAGCAGAACACATTGATGCAGTTGCTAGTGTTGGGGAACATAGTAATTTCAAAAAATTTCCTACGCACACGCAAGATCATGGTGATGCATAGCAACGAGAGGGGAGAGTATGATCTACGTACCCTTGTAGATCGACAACGGAAGCGTTTGGTTGATGTAGTTGTACGTCTCCACGGCCCGACCGATCAAGCACCGAAACTACGGCACCTCCGAGTTCTAGCACATGTTCAGCTCGATGACGATCCCCGGGCTCCGATCCAGCAAAGTGTCGGGGAAGAGTTCCGTCAGCACGACGGCGTGGTGATGATCTTGATGTACTACCGTCGCAGGGCTTCGCCTAAGCACCGCTACAACATTATCGAGGACTATGGTGGAAGGGGGCACCGCACACGGCTAAGAATATGATCATGTGGATCAACTTGTGTCTATGGGGTGCCTCTTGCCTCCGTATATAAAGGATCCAAGGGGGGGTGTGGCCGGCCCTAGTAGGAGGCGCGCAGGAGGAGTCCTACTCCTACCGGGAGTAGGACTCCCCTCCCTTTCCTTGTCCAATTAGGAGAGGGGGAAGGAAGGGAGAGAGAGAGGGGGGCGCTGCCCCTCCCTCCTTGTCCAATTCGGACTAGGGGGAGAGGGGGCGCGCGGCCTGCCCTGGCAGCCCCTCCTCTTCTCCACTTTAGGCCCATGAGGCCCATTAACCCCCCGGGGGGTTCCGGTAACCCCCCGGTGCTCCGGTTTTATCCGAAACTTCCTCGGAACACTTCCGGTGTCCGAATATAGCCGTCCAATATATCAATCTTTATGTCTCGACCATTTCGAGACTCCTCGTCATGTCCGTGATCACAACCGGGACTCCGAACTAACTTCGGTACATCAAAACTCATAAACTCATAATATAACTGTCATCGAAACCTTAAGCGTACGGACCCTACGGGTTCGAGAACAATGTAGACATGACCGAGACACGTCTCCGGTCAATAACCAATAGCGGAACCTGGATGCTCATATTGGCTCCTACATATTCTACGAAGATCTTTATCGGTCAGACCGCATAACAACATACGTTGTTCCCTTTGTCATCGGTATGTTACTTGCCTGAGATTTGATCGTCGGTATCTCAATACCTAGTTCAATCTCGTTACCGGCAAGTCTCTTTACTCGTTCCGTAATACATCATCGCAACTAAATCATTAGTTGCAATGCTTGCAAGGCTTATGTGATGTGCATTACCGAGAGGGCCCAGAGATACCTCTCCGACAATCGGAGTGACAAATCCTAATCTCGAAATACGCCAACCCAACATGTACCTTTGGAGACACCTGTAGAGTACCTTTATAATCACCCATTTATGTTGTGACGTTTGGTAGCACACAAAGTGTTCCTTCGGCAAACGGGAGTTGCATAATCTCATAGTCATAGGAACATGTATAAGTCATGAAGAAAGCAATAGCAACACACTAAACGATTGGGTGCTAAGCTAATGGAATGGGTCATGTCAATCAGATCATTCAACTAATGATGTGATCCCGTTAATCAAATGACAACTCTTTGTCCATGCTTAGGAAACATAACCATCTTTGATTAATGAGCTAGTCAAGTAGAGGCATACTAGTGACACTCTGTTTGTCTATGTATTCACACATGTATTATGTTTCCGGTTAATACAATTCTAGCATGAATAACAAACATTTATCATGATATAAGGAAATAAATAATAACTTTATTATTGCCTCTAGGGCATATTTCCTTCAGTCTCCCACTTGCACTAGAGTCAATAATCTAGATTACACAGTAATGATTCTAACACCCATGGAGCCTTGGTGCCGATCATGTTTTGCTCGTGGAAGAGGCTTAGTCAACGGGTCTGCAACATTCAGATCCGTATGTATCTTGCAAATCTCTATGTCTCCCACCTGGACTAGATCCCGGATGGAATTGAAGCGTCTCTTGATGTGCTTGGTTCTCTTGTGAAATCTGGATTCCTTTGCCAAGGCAATTGCACCAGTATTGTCACAAAATATTTTCATTGGACCTGATGCACTAGGTATGACACCTAGATCGAATATGAACTCCTTCATCCAGACTCCTTCATTTGCTGCTTCCGAAGCAGCTATGTACTCCGCTTCACATGTAGATCCCGCTACAACGCTTTGTTTAGAACTGCACCAACTAACAGCTCCACCGTTTAATGTAAACACGTATCCGGTTTGCGATTTAGAATCGTCCGGATCAGTGTCAAAGCTTCCATCAACGTAACCTTTTACGATGAGCTCTTTGTCACCTCCATAAATGAGAAACATATCCTTAGTCCTTTTCAGGTATTTCAGGATGTTCTTGACCGCTGTCCAGTGATCCACTCCTGGATCACTTTGGTACCTCCCTGCTAGACTTATAGCAAGGCACACATCAGGTCTGGTACACAGCATTGCATACATGATAGAGCCTATGGCTGAAGCATAGGGAACATCTTTAATTTTCTCTCTATCTTCTGCAGTGGTCGGGCATTGAGTCTTTACTCAACTTCACACCTTGTAACACAGGCAAGAACCCTTTCTTTGCTTGATCCATTTTGAACTTCTTCAAAACTTTGTCAAGGTATGTGCTTTGTGAAAGTCCAATTAAGCGTCTTGATCTATCTCTATAGATCTTAATGCCTAATATGTAAGCAGCTTCACCGAGGTCTTTCATTGAAAAACTCTTATTCAAGTATCCCTTTATGCTATCCAGAAATTCTATATCATTTCCAATTAGTAATATGTCATCCACATATAATATCAGAAATGCTACAGAGCTCCCACTCACTTTCTTGTAAATACAGGCTTCTCCAAAAGTCTGTATAAAACCAAATGCTTTGATCACACTATCAAAGCGTTTATTCCAACTCCGAGAGGCTTGCACCAGTCCATAAATGGATCGCTGGAGCTTGCACACTTTGTTAGCTCCCTTTGGATCGACAAAACCTTCTGGTTGCATCATATACAACTCTTCTTCCAGAAATCCATTCAGGAATGCAGTTTTGACATCCATCTGCCAAATTTCATAATCATAAAATGCGGCAATTGCTAACATGATTCAGACAGACTTAAGCATCGCTACGGGTGAGAAAGTCTCATCGTAGTCAATCCCTTGAACTTGCCGAAAACCTTTTGCGACAAGTCGAGCTTTGTAGACAGTAATATTACCGTCAGCGTCAGTCTTCTTCTTGAAGATCCATTTATTCTCAATTGCTTGTCGATCATCGGGCAAGTCAACCAAAGTCCATACTTTGTTCTCAGGATCCCATCTCAGATTTCATGGCTTCAAGCCATTTTGCGGAATCTGGGCTCACCATCGCTTCTTCATAGTTCGTAGGTTCATCATGATCTAGTAGCATGACTTCCAGAACATTATTACCGTACCACTCTGGCGCGGATCTCACTCTGGTTGATCTATGAGGTTCAGTAGTATCTTGTTCTGAAGTTTCATGATCATCATCATTAGCTTCCTCACTAACTGGTGTAGGTGTCACAGAAACAGTTTTCTGTGATGCACTACTTTCCAATAAGGGAGCAGGTACAGTTACCTCATCAAGTTCTACTTTCCTCCCACTCACTTCTTTCGAGAGAAACTCCTTCTCCAGAAAGTTTCCAAACTTAGCAACAAAAGTCTTGCCTTCGGATCTGTGATAGAAGGTGTATCCAATAGTCTCCTTTGGATATCCTATGAAGACACATTTCTCCAATTTGGGTTCGAGCTTATCAGGTTGAAGCTTTTTCACATAAGCATCGCAGCCCCAAACTTTCAGAAACGACAACTTTGGTTTCTTGCCAAACCATAGTTCATAAGGTGTCGTCTCAACGGATTTTGATGGTGCCCTATTTAACGTGAATGCGGCCGTCTCCAAAGCATAACCCCAAAACGATAGCGGTAAATCAGTAAGAGACATCATAGATTGCACCATATCTAGTAAAGTACGATTACGACGTTCGGACACACCATTACGCTGTGGTGTTCCGGGTGGCGTGAGTTGCGAAACTATTCCGCACTGTTTCAAATGTAGACCAAACTCGTAACTCAAATATTCTCCTCCACGATCAGATCGTAGAAACTTTATTTTCTTGTTACGATGATTTTCAACTTCACTCTGAAATTCTTTGAACTTTTCAAACGTTTCAGACTTATGTTTCATTAAGTAGATATACCCATATCTGCTTAAGTCATCTGTGAAGGTGAGAAAATAACGATATCCGCCACGAGCCTCAATATTCATCGGACCACATACATCTGTATGTATGATTTCCAACAAATCTGTTGCTCTCTCCATAGTACCGGAGAACGGTGTTTTAGTCATCTTGCCCATGAGGCACGGTTCGCAAGTACCAAGTGATTCATAATCAAGTGGTTCCAAAAGTCCATCAGTATGGAGTTTCTTCATGCGCTTTACACCGATATGACCTAAACGGCAGTGCCACAAATAAGTTGCAGTATCATTATCAACTCTGCATCTTTTGGCTTCAACACTATGAATATGTGTGTCACTATATCGAGATTCAATAAAAATAGACCACTCTTTAAGGGTGCATGACCATAAAAGATATTACTCATATAAATAGAACAACCATTATTCTCAGATTTAAATGAATAACCGTCTCGCATCAAACAAGATCCAGATATAATGTTCATGCTTAACGTTGGCACCAAATAACAATTATTTAGGTCTAATATTAATCCCGAAGGTAGATGTAGAGGTAGCGTGCCGACTGCGATCACATCGACTTTGGAACCGTTTCCCACGCGCATCGTCACCTCGTCCTTAGCCAATCTTCGCTTAATCCATAGTCCCTGTTTTGAGTTGCAAATATTAGCAACAGAACCAGTATCAAATATCCAGGTGCTACTGCGAGCATTAGTAAGGTACACATCAATAACATGTATATCACATATACCTTTGTTCACGTTGCCATCCTTCTTATCCGCCAAATACTTGGGGCAGTTCCGCTTCCAGTGACCAGTCTGCTTGCAGTAGAAGCACTCAGTTTCAGGCTTAGGTCCAGGTTTGGGTTTCTTCTCTTGAGTAGCAACTTGCTTGCTGTTCTTTTTGAAGTTCCCCTTCTTCTTTCCTTTGCCCTTTTTCTTGAAACTAGTGGTCTTGTTGACCATCAACACTTGATGCTCCTTCTTGATTTCTACCTCCGCAGCTTTCAGCATTGCGAAGAGCTCGGGAATAGTCTTATTCATCCCTTGCATATTATAGTTCCTCACGAAGCTCTTGTAGCTTGGTGGCAGTGATTGGAGAATTCTGTCAATGACGCAATCATATGGAAGATTAACTCCCAATTTAATCAAGTGATTATTATACCCAGACATTTTGAGTATATGCTCACTGACAACTGTTCTCTTCCATCTTGCAGCTATATAACTTATTGGAGACTTCATATCTCTCAATCCGGGCATTTGCTTGAAATATTAACTTCAACTCCTGGAACATCTCATATGCTCCATGACGTTCAAAACGTCGTTGAAGTCCCGATTCTAAGCCGTAAAGCATGGCACACTGAACTATCGAGTAGTCATCAGCTTTGCTCTGCCAGACGTTCATAACATCTGGTGTTGCTCCAGCAGCAGGACTGGCACCCAGCGGTGCTTCCAGGACGTAATTCTTCTGTGCAGCAATGAGGATAATCCTCAAGTTACGGACCCAGTCCGTGTAATTGCTACCATCATCTTTCAACTTTGCTTTCTCAAGGAACACATTAAAATTCAACGGAACAACAGCACGAGCCATCTATCTACAATCAAGCATAAACAAGCAAGATACTATCAGGTACTAAGTTTCATGATAAATTTAGGTTCAATTAATTTACTTAAAGAACTCCCACTTAGATAGACATCCCTCTAATCCTCTAAGTGATTACGTGATCCAAATCAACTAAACCATGTCCGATCATCACGTGAGATGGAGTAGTTTCATTGGTGAACATCACTATGTTGATCATATCTACTATATGATTCACGCTTGACCTTTTGGTCTCCGTGTTCTGAGGCCATATCTGTATATGCTTGGCTCGTCAAATATAACCTGAGTATTCCGCGTGTGCAACTGTTTTGCACCCGTTGTATTTGAACGTAGAGCCTATCACACCTGATCATCACGTGGTGTCTCAGCACGAAGAACTTTCGCAACGGTGCATACTCAGGGAGAACACTTCTTGATAATTAGTGAGAGATCATCTTATAATGCTACCATCAAACAAAGCAAGGTAAGATGCATAAACGATAAACATCACATGCAATCAATATAAGTGATATGATATGGCCATCATCATCTTGTGCTTGTGATCTCCATCTTCGAAGCACCGTCGTGATCACCATCGTCACCGGCGCGACACCTTGATCTCCATCGTAGCATCGTTGTCGTCTCGCCAATCTTATGCTTCCACGACTATCACTACCGCTTAGTGATAAAGTAAAGCATTACAACGCGATTGCATTGTATACAATAAAGCGACAACCATATGGCTCCTGCCAGTTGCCGATAACTCAGTAACATGATCATCTCATACAATAAAATTTAGCATCATGTCTTGACCATATCACATCACAACATGCCCTGCAAAAACAAGTTAGACATCCTCTACTTTGTTGTTGCAAGTTTTACGTGGCTGCTACGGGCTTAAGCAAGAACCAATCTTACCTACGCATCAAAACCACAATGATAGTTTGTCAAGTTGGTGGACCGGGCATAGCCACACTCGGTTCAACTAAAGTTGGAGAAACTGTCACCCGCAAGCCACCTTTGTGTAAAGCACGTCGGGAGAACCGGTCTCGCGTAAGCGTACGCGTAATGTTGGTCTGGGCCGCTTCGTCCAACAATACCGCCGAACCAAAGTATGACATGCTGGTAAGCAGTATGACTTATATCACCCACAACTCACTTGTGTTCTACTCGTGCATATAACATCAACATATAAAACCTAGGCTCTGATACCACTGTTGGGGAACGTAGTAATTTCAAAAAATTTCCTACGCACACGCAAGATCATGGTGATGCATAGCAACGAGAGGGGAGAGTATGATCTACGTACCCTTGTAGATCGACAACGGAAGCGTTTGGTTGATGTAGTCGTACGTCTCCACGGCCCGACCGATCAAGCACCGAAACTACGACACCTCCGAGTTCTAGCACACGTTCAGCTCAATGACGATCCCCGGACTCCGATCCAGCAAAGTGTCGGGGAAGAGTTCCGTCAGCACGACGGCGTGGTGACGACTTGATGTACTACCGTCGCAGGGCTTCGCCTAAGCACCGCTACAATATTATCGAGGACTATGGTGGAAGGGGGCACCGCACACGGCTAAGAATATGATCACGTGGATCAACTTGTGTCTATGGGGTGCCTCTTGCCTCCGTATATAAAGGATCCAAGGGGGGGTGCGGCTGGCCCTAGTAGGAGGCGCGCAGGAGGAGTCCTACTCCTACCGGGAGTAGGACTCCCCTCCCTTTCCTTGTCCAATTAGGAGAGGGGGAAGGAAGGGAGAGAGAGGGGGGCGCCGCCCCTCCCTCCTTGTCCAATTCAGACTAGGGGGAGAGGGGGCGCGCGGCCTACCCTGGCAGCCCCTCCTCTTCTCCACTTTAGGCCCATGAGGCCCATTAACCCCCCGAGGGGTTCCGGTAACCCCCGGTGCTCCGGTTTTATCCGAAACTTCCTCGGAACACTTCCGGTGTCCGAATATAGCTGTCCAATATATCAATCTTTATGTCTCGACCATTTTGAGACTCCTCGTCATGTCCGTGATCACATCCGGGACTCCGAACTAACTTCGGTACATCAAAACTCATAAACTCATAATATAACTGTCATCGAAACCTTAAGCGTGCGGACCCTACGGGTTCGAGAACAATGTAGACATGACCGAGACACGTCTCTGGTCAATAACCAATAGCGGAAACTGGATGCTCATATTGGCTCCTACATATTCTACGAAGATCTTTATCGGTCAGACCGCATAACAACATACGTTGTTCCCTTTGTCATCGGTATGTTACTTGCCCGAGATTCGATCGTCGGTATCTCAATACCTAGTTCAATCTCGTTACCGGCAAGTCTCTTTACTCGTTCCGTAATACATCATCTCGCAACTAACTCATTAGTTGTAATGCTTGCAAGGCTTATGTGATGTGCATTACCGAGAGGGCCAAGAGATACCTCTCCGACAATCGGAGTGACAAATCCTAATCTCGAAATACGCCAACCCAACATGTACGTTTGGAGACACCTGTAGAGTACCTTTATAATCACCCATTTACGTTGTGACGTTTGGTAGCACACAAAGTGTTCCTCCGGCAAACGGGAGTTGCATAATCTCATAGTCATAGGAACATGTATAAGTCATGAAGAAAGCAATAGCAACACACTAAACGATCGGGTGCTAAGATAATGGAATGGGTCATGTCAATCAAATCATTCAACTAATGATGTGATCCCGTTAATCAAATGACAACTCTTTGTCCATGCTTAGGAAACATAACCATCTTTGATTAATGAGCTAGTCAAGTAGAGGCATACTAGTGACACTCTATTTGTCTATGTATTCACACATGTATTATGTTTCCGGTTAATACAATTCTAGCATGAATAATAAACATTTATCATGATATAAGGAAATAAATAATAACTTTATTATTGCCTCTAGGGCATATTTCCTTCAGCTAGTCCAGAATCAGAATCAGGGGAACAACAACAACCCACCACCACCACCACCTGTTGATCACTTAGCCTGTTTCCTTAGGCTAAATCCACCGGTGTTTTCCAGTAGCACCGAGCTGATAGTAGCAGATGATTGGCTCCGCAAGACAGCTAGAGAGTTGACCACAGCAGGATGCACGGATGTGGAGAAGGTGAAGTTTGCCGCACATCAGCTTGAAGGACCCGCAGCATCATGGTGGGAGAATTTCACAGCCACTTTCCCTGTTGACACTGTCACATGGGACCAGTTTCAGCAGGCCTTTTGTACTGCCCATGTTTCAGCAGGAGCTATGGCCATGAAGAAGCGTGAGTTTCGCAACTTGCGCCAAGGAGGACGGACAGTAGGCCAGTATGTGGAGGACTTTAGTAAATTAGCATGTTATGCCCCAGATGACGTTGCTACGGATGCAACTAAGCAGGAGAAGTTTCTGGAAGGATTGAATGATGAGTTGAGCATGCAGTTGATGGTAGCAACCTTCAACAACTACCAGGAGTTGGTAGACCGTGCTCTTATGATTGAAGGCAAGCAACAGCAAATTGAGAATCGCAAGAGGAAGTATGGACAAGGGAAGTACAATTCAGGAGCTCAGCAGAAGCCACGTTTTACCCCTAGACCGGGAGGACATTTTCAGCATACCCATGGGGGAGGTAGCTCGCACAATCACAATGGCACCAGGAATGGTAATGGGAATGGAGGAAGCAATGGCCAGAATCGCACCAACCCATCAACCCCAGCCAAGAAGGACCTGAGCCAAGTCACTTGCTTTAAGTGTTTGAAGACAGGACATTATGCAAATGAATGTCCTGAATTGCAAAATGGAAATAACAATGGAAGCTCTGGGAAGATGCCAAACCCTTTCAACAGGGGACAGGTGAACCACGTAAACGTGGAGGAGGTTGAAGAGCAGCCTGATGCCGTCATCGGTAAGCTTTTGGTTAAGTCATTTACTACACTCATTCTTTTACCGAAGATGGGCTTCCTCACATTGGGCTTCACAGTGCTGTTCGCTGCTGGAGAGGTTGCTCACATGGGCCAAGGCCTGTCTAGTGGAGAGGTAGGCCGGCCTTGGTAGTTGCCGGGCTTGGAGGCGGTCCGCTGGGCCTCAGGTGGTGAATGGGAGGCAGGCCGACGTAGCGGCTCGGGTCAACGCGAGCAGCTGGACTCCTCGTTCGTTGTAGGGGAAAACATGGCGATGGCGCTGCTGGACAGCGGCGAGGCGCGGAACTCCGACGGGACGACGGGGATGGAGCAGACGGGTGAATCCGGCCTTGCTGGAGACCAATCTAGCCGGAGGAAGGGTCGAGCTCAGCCAACGGGAGCGGGACATGGTGCTGGGACTTGGCGGGGCGACGACATCCTAGGACTTGGGCGGCTCGATGAAAAGGAGCAATAGCGGACAGGCGCGGCTCCTGCAGAGGCTCCGACGACGCTGGTAGTGGCCCGAGGAAGCGGATCCGGGCAGCAAGATCCTCGAGACCCACCGGATCGAGTCAGAGGGCAGGCAGAGGTCGCAGGCGAGGCAGAGCTCCTGCTGGATGGTGCCATGGCCGCTGCCTGAGTTCCTGGATAGAGAGAGTGGAAATGAGAGAGGAGGAGGAGCACGGGAAGGAGGAAGAATGATAGGGAGGAGGCCGGCGCTCATCTGGTGGCTGCTGGTTCGCTCGCCGGCGTGGAGGTTGGCGGTGACGCGGGGTCGAGGGGCTCCTCCCCTCGATCCAATCGAGAGCGAGGGAGCAGGGAGGAGCACGAGAGGAGCTTGGGGTAGGGGCATGCGAGAGCAGTGGCTGGAAGGCTCTCGGTGGCTTGAGGTGATAGGGGAATCGGGCGAACGGTGCTGGTTGGAGGAGGTGGACGAGGGGATCAGGGAGGATCCCGATGTGGGATTTGATTGTGGCGGCGGTGAGGAGGAATGATGGGACAGACTCCCTAGAAGTTAAGGTTGGACCTATATATATACACCAGGTGGATTAGGTTAGGGGCTACCTCATCCCTATGATCGTAATAGGACGGTTGCGAATAAAATAGTTAGGTAGCCCAAATAAGAAAATGATGACGTTTTGTAGGTGTTTGGGGATGATCCGGACACAACGGTGGCGACAGTCCGGGTCGGGTCCGGGACAACTTTTCGGACGCGCGCGCGAGGGGGTTTGATGCACTGAGCAGAGAGGGTTTCGGATCGTGCGGTCGCATCGGACAACTCCGGAAGCGAAGAGGGGAAGGAGGATGGACTAGGTGGGCTGTGGCGAGACTGCGAGGGGGAGGAGAGAGAGAGAGAGGGCCCAGCATCTGTTTCCGGAGACCGAAAACGTCCAACGTTAGACCGACTATAATGTCGCTGTAGTTTAACGGTTGGGCTATCAAACGAACTCCGAATGCGATGAAACTTGACAGGCGGTCCATCTACACTATAATAAGACCACACGCCAACTTTCAACCCAAACCGAGAACATTTTCCGGCCACTTATAAAATACTATTTTGGACATGCCTCGGGCGCGTGCAAGTGTGTCTGGGCTCAGAACGGACAACAGACGGAACTGGGGAAACCCAGATGGATGCAAGTTTTGAAAAACATGATGATGCAATGCACATGATGACATGGCAACAACAGCGAATAACTAGAAGACACCTGGCACATCGGTCTCGGGGCGTCACACCTATGGACCGCCACCCAGGCTCAAAGGGATCATAAGATTATTCATGCTAGAAACTTCCGTGTGGAGCCACAAGCTATTATGGGCTCTAGCATAGTTGAGTAAGTTGCGTGAAGCTCTTGAAGAGGTGGATGAACAGGTAGAGGGGTGTAGGTTTGGTATGGTCTGCCCGGAGTAAGAAGTTAATGCTTCTGAAAGACTGTGTCTCGGTCATCTATTTCTCAAACACCATGTAGTCTGACAGAATATTAAAGGATGTCACTAGAGACTTCGCGTCAACAGAAATCTGGCAGAGGAACTTGAGGAGGGCAAGCATGGTCGGAAGAAGCCATCAGATACATGAACAAGACCTGAAGAGTCTGGCGACGTTGAAGATTTATTAACCTTTAGAAGACCAAACCCCTGTTATATACCTACGCTAGATGCGATGATTGTGAGCTGTCATTTGTTTGATGTTTTTCCGATAGCCACAAATAAAATATGTCTCTTGAAAACTATTGTTTGCATTGTGTGTATCCCTCTCTATCTCTCCTATCCCACCCCAAAACCCATGGACCCCATAGAGGAGGAATGGAGATCAGCTTGTATTGTCTGGACCGATGAGTCAATTGGAGACAGACCGATGGATTCAGAACATGGAGGATCATATGGAGAATGACCCTATAGCCGGAAAGGATATGACCCAACATGCTCTTCAGGGTTTTGAAGGAGGTGCTGCTACTTGGTGGAGGATGTACCAAACCATCAATGGATGGCAAGGAGTAACCGCTTGGGAAGAATTTAAGTTGACTCTGCTAAAGTCTCGGCTTGTGTCCCAGAAGTTGAAGCCTTATGGAAATGACATGGAGAAACCTGGTGCATGCAAGCCTTGTGGAGAAATAGGACACAACCATAAAGAACACCAGGATGAATACCCTCCTAAGTGGGGGATTACCAAAAGAGTTACCCGAGGATCTTAGGGAACTTCGCTTGGAGATAGTCCCCATAGGTTTTGTTGCAGCAATGGAAGTTCAGTCAACATTAGTGGGAAAGATTCGAGAAGCCCAGAAGGATGACAAAGAGATTGCCGAGATAAAAGAGAGAATGAGCAAAGGAAAGGCCAAGGGTTTTCGTGAGGATGAGCACGACACCTTATGGTTTGAGGACAGTGTACATATACCCAATAATGCAGAGATCAGGAAGTTAATACTTCGGGAAGCCCACAATTCGCTATACTCGATTCACCCCGGAAACACCAAGATGTATTTGGATTTGAATGAGTGTTTCTGGTGGATTGGTATGAAGAAGGATATTGCGGAGTGTGTAGTCGTAGGTAATATATGCCGAGAGTAAAGGCAGAGCATCAGAAGCCAGCAGGATTACTATAGCCTATGCCGATACCCGAATGGAAGTGGGATAAGCTTGGCATGGATTTCATTACCGGATTTCCCAGAACCCGATCGGGATATGATTCTATCTGGGTAGTAGTTGATTCACTTGACCAAAGTGGCTCACTTTATCCCAGTGAAAACCACCTATACAAGTGAGAAGTTGGCCAAGATGTATATGACCAGGATCTATGTATGCATGGAGTTCCGAGGACCATCTATCAGATAGAGGAACACTGTTTACCTCAAAGTTTTGGAATCAACTGCACCAGACTTTGGGTACTAGGCTAGACTTCAGTACAACCTTTCATTCGCAGACACATGGATAGACCGAGAGAGTCAACCAGATTCTGGAGGACATGTTGAGAGCGTGTGCGCTAGATTATGGATCTAGTAGGGATGATAATCTACCTTACGCGGAGTTCTCATACAACAACAGTTACCAAGCCAGTTTGAAGATGGCCCCTTTTGAAGCTTTGTATGGGAGAAGGAGCCAGACACCGTTGATGTGGGATGAAGTTGGAGACCGTCAGTTGTTTGGACCAAATGTGATCAAGGAGTCAGAAGAGAATGTTAAGTTGAATCGAGATAGACTGAAGGTAGCTCAGTCCGGGCAGAAGAGTTATGCAGACTCAAAAACGCAAGGAGGTAGTCTATGAAATTGGAGACAGAGCATGTCTTCGTGTGTCCCCTCTGCGAGGAGTTAAACAATTTGGAGTTAAGGGAAAGTTAGCCCCGAGATTTGTAGGACCATACCAAGTTTTGGAGCGTATGGGAGAAGTGGCCAACAAGTTGGAGTCACCCGAAGGACTGTCAGGAGTTCATGATGTGTTTCACGTTTCCCAGTTGAAGAAGTGCCATGCAGAGATGGCCAATATTCCCCTGTAAGGACGCTTGACCGTGGAAAGGATAATGATGTTCCATGAAGTGGAACATGGACTTCATAAGTATAAGTTTTTATCTCGGTATGTGGGATATCCCACGAGGATGAAGACATAAATTACTATTGGATATAAAGGAGGTATGATGTCGGAAATATGGATCAATGGAAACTCCATGATGAGTCTGAGTAATCATGTCCTAGTTTGGTGCCAATAGAAGGAAAGAAGACAGTACAATTGGATGGATTTAAGAATACTAGGAAGTTGGAAGTTGGAATAATGATCAGTTGCCCGATGATAAGTTCAAGGACTACAAGTGATGAGATGGGCCATAACCCACAGGCCCCAGGACCTGCCAAGAATCAAGCACATTCTTGCTGAAGGAAAAACCCTGGAAGAAGTTACAATTTTATCGACAGACGATCTTATAGGAGTAATGCAAAACCTGAGAGTTGTACAGGAACGATAAATGTTTGTTTGGCTTGCAGAATTAATGGATTTATCCGAACTTGGTTCGTCAGTAAGAGAAATTCTGCAATGCTTGTGAGGATGACCGAGTGTTAGAATGCGAGATTCACTAAACCATATAGAGGGTAATGATTTGGGTGTGGGATGGATTGATCACCATACCGACTTACTCTAATTATTCGCCTTGCTATATGGGGTGGTAAATCTTAGAGACTTACCTATAGTAGAGAGACGACGATCAAAAACCTTGTTTAAACCTTAGAATGGTATAAGCATTTTCCCCTTGTACAAGGCAGCTGCTGCCAATCGTAGGTTATATGGTGAGGATCAACCCAGACCCATTTCCTGTAGGAGAAACCATAAATTGTTGACCACCATGAGATATCGATAGTCGTTTAGTATTGGCGCCAGACTCGTCAGCTAAGAAGACCCAGTCACAGAAGAACCTTACCAAGATGAAAGACAGAAGAATTGTGGTAAAGGTTATGCCACTACCGGAAGTGCCCACAGAAAGAATTTTCCCGAGGATTTGAGAAGACCGACACTGTTAACAATATGGATGAAGTATATGAGTTTTGATGGAACCGTAACCATGCTTCTAAGGGTGGTAGCACCCCAGACCCCCTCCTGCGACAATTGATGGATTTTGAGGAGACCCCCAAACCCTAACCTTTTTCTTGCTAGCCTCTTCGAATCTCGAGGGCGAGCTTCATTTTAAGGGTGGTAGGTTTATGACATCCCAAAATTCTGAATTTTGGAAGGTTATAATAAATAGATAGTTTTGATTGTTGTGTGATTGATTGACTGAAAGTGTGTGAATTCGATTTTTTAAAGTTAAATGAGAGGGAATAAAAGGACTTTCCCAAACTTTCATTTATGATCTCTGGGAATTCAAATTCTTTTCAAATACAAAACCCCGGAGAGAAGATGACATGACTTCTTCCATTTAAATAAATGAAAAGGGTTTTGAAAAGATTTGAATTTCATTTGGAAATATTTTTAATTCAGAAACTTCAAGCAACTCAATGATTTTTATGAGAGAAGATAAAATGACTTCTTCAAATTATATGAAATATGAGTTGGGAGTTTTAAAAGGATCAAATTCAAAGTCCTTTTGATTCCCTACAATAGAAAATTGGAGAAAAATTAATTTGAAATCATTTTGGTATTTTTAAAATGATTTTATTGAGTTTTTATTGCACCAGTAGCACTGTCTCATTTATTCAAATTTTTGTGGATTTTATTTGGTGCTAGAAAAATGTCCACGTCGTAGAAAATCTTTTTCTGAAAATTTTGATATATTATATGCCTATATAATATTTTTAATTATTTCGTTTTTATTATTTTAATTGTGTGGAAAATGTTTTTTTAACTTCTTCACCGACTGGGCTAGCCCAACACCCAACCGGGCCAGGCCAAGCCAGCCCAAGTGACCGCGCCGTCTCCCTCCTCGCGTAGGAGACCGGCGGCCGCACGCCTCCCGAGCGCCGACCTCGGCGTTCGTGTCCGCTCCGGCCTCCTCTGCCCCCTCCTCCAAGCTTCGCGCCGCCCCTCTCCTCTATATAATCCGGAGCCCCGGGCCCCGCCTCTCTCTCCCCGCATCTCGCCGCCTCCCACCGCGATGCGCTGCCGTCACCGAGACCGCCGCCGCGCCACACTCGCCGCTTCTCGCCGTCTCGCGCCGCTAGCTGCTGCCGCTGCCGCTCGCCGCCTAGCACTGCCCAGCGCCGCCGTAGCCACCTCCCGCGCCGCGCAGCCCCGCCGCCGTCTCGCCATTGCCGCGTCGCATCTGCCGCCGCACTTCCCGTTGCAGCCACCGGAAACCGCCATCCCGTTGACCCGCCGTGGACCGGTAAAACCGCCCGGTCCAATCCGGTTTATTTTCAGCCTTCGGTTCTTTTGTTTAGACCCGGTTTTTCTTAATAACCTAGTTAAGTAGTGAACGTTCGTTGTGTTAGTCTTCACAGCGAACGTTTTCGTCATATAAGTTTCTGTAGCGAACGTTCGCTATTTAGTCCTTTTCTTTTATTTTAGTTTTCTGCCAGGGACCCGTTTGTGAGTATTTTATTTACAGATTGGCCCTGTTTTTCATACTAGCATAACTTTTTACTCGTTAGTCCAAATCCAACGAAACCAACGCTCACTTCTTCGTTATGATCCCCTCTATCCAGTAATCCAACTTAAACATGTTTTTGAAAGTTTAAAATTTGAATTAGACCATATTTGAATTCAAACTTCGTTTGATCATAACTTGAGTTTTGTAGCTATGTTTGAGTTGATTCTTTTTGCAAATCGAAGCTCTTGACCTAAACTTTCTGATAAGGACAAATTCACATAATTTTGGTACTGTTGGAAATTGTTTTATGTTGAAAGAGTTATTTGCTTGGTTTTGAAGTTTTCCGAATCGTCTTGTTCGATCTTTCTGATCTTTTGAGTGATTGCTTATGTGTGGTTACTATTGCTTTCTTACGATAGATTCACCGGAGTGTGACGAGTAGAACTATGAAGAGTTATGAGTGCGAATCATCTTCATCAACATTGTAGGCAAGTTCACACTTTGATCATATCCCTTTATCACCCAATTTTTATGCATTAGTTCCAGTCCTCAAACATTGCATGGTTAGGATGTCATTAACATGTGGGTATCGGGAAGTAGTTGATGAGGTAGAACCTATTGACTTGTTACATTTAAACCCTTGGGAGTTACTTACGAATTGCTTATATTGCTATGCTATGCTCGTAGACGTGGTTTGGGTGAGTGAAATCCATGACAGATGTGAGATTGTTAATTAATGGTTCAACTTAAGGTGGCAACTTAAATACACATCTGGGTGGATTGAGGCACCTGGAGTACCCAGTGTTGCCTCTATTTTTTGAAATCCTGGAGTATCCGTGTGATCTTCCTATGGACCGCCACCCAGGCTCAAAGGGATCATAAGATTATTCATGCTAGAAACTTCCGTGTGGAGCCACAAGCTATTATGGGCTCTAGCATAGTTGAGTAAGTTGCGTGAAGCTCTTGAAGAGGTGGATCAGCAGGTAGAGGGATGTAGGTTTGGTATGGTCTGCCCGGAGTAAGGAGTTCATGCTTCTGAAAGACTGTGTCTCGGTCATCCGTTTCTCAAACACCATGTAGTGTGAGAAACCCAACGGAGGCGATCGAGTCTTGTGGGGAAAAGTGCGCAAACCTCTGCAGAGTGTACAAACTAATCATGGTTAGCCGTGTCCCCAGTTATGGACATCTTGAGTATCTGGTTCTTGGATTATCATATTGATCTCAACACGTTACTTAAATAATTTGTTGGGTTGTTGATTTTAATTTGGGATTGAGTTGGAGGAACCTTCTCAATATTTATCAACCAACTTTGTAGTTAAATAAAATATATTCCTTTGAAGCAGGGAAAAATTGTCTTTTCGCAAAAACATTATAACCATAGAGCTTTTCCACCAGCCAAATATGCATGTAGTGATAGCCTTTATTCATCATTATCGTATGGTGTGAATTTGCCAGTACATTCAATGTACTGACCCTTTGTGGCTGCAACGTCTCATGTTACAGGATTCTTACGACGAGTAAGTGATACGTTAGGGTTACATTTCTACACTCAACTTTGCCGTTGGTGTTGATGGGAATCCACAACCTTGTTGTTACTTCCGCTATTTGGATTGTGGTAATAGTATTTACGTTACTTTATACATGTGATTTACCTCTGTTATAAATCCTCGAGTACTGTGTGTGTTAGCATACTGATCCAGGGATGACACTTGCGCACAAAGACTTGACCGTCTGAGGTCGGGTCGCTACACAGCCGCTGGAGTTTATCGTCTAGCTGTGCGGGCCTCCGCGTAGCCGTCTTCGACTTCCAACCCCTTTCGCAAGGGTGATGGAGGTAGAACAACCGCCATGACTGAGACTACACATGAGGGGCTGCCGTAATGGTAGCATGCAGGCGGACGTTGAGTTCCCCGAACCTCATGTCATGTTTCTCCGGCGCGGCTGGAAAACCTTTGCTCGTGCCCACAGCTTGGCGACGGGGCACGTCCTTCACTTCAAGTTAATGGAGGCCACCTTTCTCTCCATCAAGGTCTTCGGGCGTTCGGGTGCTCACTTAGGGTGCTGCGCGGAGAGCTCGACCTACGATGAAAGCTCCTCCTCGAGCGGCAGCAATGAGGAGGATAGTGACGGCGATGACGGCGGCACCGATGGGGAGGACGACGGCTCCGACTCCGGCTGAACACTGATGTCTGCTAGAACTATGTCGGTATTTCCCCAAAGAGGTAGGGATGATGTAGCATGGTGATGATAGGTATTTCCCTCAGTGATGAGACCAAGGTTATCGAACCAGTAGGAGAACCAAGCAACACTACGTAAAAAGCACTTGCACACAAATAACAAATACTCGCAACCCGATGTATTAAAGGGGTTGTCAATCCCTTTCGGGTAGCGGTACCAGAAATTGGCAAATGGACGTGAGAGTTGTAATAATTGATAGATCGAACGACAAATAAAATAAATTGCAGCAAGGTAATTTTGTATTTTTGGGTTTAATAGATCTGAAAATAAAAGGCAAATAAAATAGATCGAAAAGGAAAATAATATGAGAAAGAGACCTGGGGATCGTAGGTTTCACAAGTGGCTTCTCTCGAGAAAAATAGCAAACTGTGGTAAATGAATTACTGTTGGGCAATTGATAGAACTTCAAATAATCACGACGATATCCAGGCAATGCTCATTATATAGGCATCATGCCCAAGATTAGTAGACCGACACCTACCTGCATCTACTACTATTACTCCACACATCGACCGCTATCCAACATGCACCTAGTGTATTAAGTTCATGGAGAAACGGAGTAATGCAATAAGAATGTTGACATGATGTAGATGTTGGAAATATGCCCTAGAGGCAATAATAAAGTGGTTATTATTATATTTCTGTGTTCATGATAATTGTCTATTGTTCATGCTATAATTGTATTAACCGGAAACCATAATACATGTGTGAATACATAGATCGTTATATGTCCCTAGTAAGCCTCTAGTTGACTAGCTCGTTGATCAATAGATGGTCATGGTTTTCTGACCTTGGACATTGGATGTCATTGATAACGGGATCACATTATGGGGGGAATGATGTGATGGACAAGACCCAATCCTAAGCGTAGCACAAGATCGTGTAGTTCGTTTGCTAAAGCTTTTCTAATGTCAAGTATCATTTCCTTAGACCATGAGATTGTGAAACTCCTGGATACCGTAGGAATGCTTTAGGTGTACCAAACGTCACAACGTAACTAGGTGGCTATAAAGGTGCACTACAGGTATCTCCAAAAGTATTTGTTGGGTTGGCACAAATCAAGACTGGGATTTGTCACTCCGTATGACGGAGAGGTATCTCTGGGCCCACTCGGTAATGCATCATCATAACGAGCTCAACGTGACTAAGGAGTTAGCCACGGGACACGCATTACAGAACAAGTAAAGAGACTTTCCGGTAACGAGATTGAACGAGGAATGGGGATACCGACGATCGAATCTCGGGCAAGTAACATACTGATTGACAAAGGGAATTGTATACAGGATTGATTGAATCCCCGACATCGTGGTTCATCTGATGAGATCATCGTGGAACATGTGGGAGCCCACATGGGTATCCAGATCCCGCTGTTGGCTTTGGCCGGAGAGATGTCTCGGTCATGTCTGCATGGTTCCCGAACCCCTAGGGTCTACACACTTAAGGTTCGGTGACGCTAGAGTTGTTATGGGAAATAATATGTGGTTACCGAAGGTTGTTCGGAGTCCCGGATGAGATCCCGGACGTCACGGGGAGTTTCGGAATGGTCAGGGGATGAAGATTTATATATGGGAAGTCCTTATTCGGTCGCTGGAAGTGTTCGGGGGTTACCGGTATTGTACCGGGACCACCGAAGGGGTTCCGAGGGTCCACTGAGAGGGTCCACCTACCCTGGAGGGCCCTATGGGCTGAATATAGAGGGGAACCAGCCCCTAGGTGGGTTGGGCGCCAACTCTCCCCTAGGGCCCATGCGCCTAGGGTTGGGGGAAACCCTAGAGGGGGCGCCCCCCGCCTGGCTTGGGGGGCAAGCCTCCCCTTGGCCGCCGCCCCCCTCTAGATGCATCTAGGGGGCGGCCCCGTCTCCCTTGACCTTATATATAGCA
Source organism: Triticum urartu (assembly GCF_003073215.2). Classification (NCBI taxonomy): domain Eukaryota; kingdom Viridiplantae; phylum Streptophyta; class Magnoliopsida; order Poales; family Poaceae; genus Triticum; species Triticum urartu. The sequence goes on from NC_053028.1 coordinate 269,220,686, forward strand.
GGGGGGTGGGAGGGCAGCCATACCCTTCTCCTGGCGCAGCCCTCCCCCTCTCCAACACCTCCTCCTCCTCCGTCATGCTTGGCGAAGCTCTGCCGGAGAACCACGAGCTCCATCACCACCACGCCGTCATGCTGTCGGAGTTCTCCCTCAACTTCTCCTCTCCCCTTGCTGGATCAAGAAGGAGGAGACGTGCCGGGGCTGTACGTGCGGAGGCGCCGTTGTTCGGTGCTTAGATCGGAATCGACCATGATCTGAATCGCTGCGTGTACGACTCCACCAACCGCGTTCTTGCAACTCTTCTGCTATATATAAGGGCAAGGGAGAGGGGGCGCCCCCCACCTGGCTTGGGGGGCAAGCCTCCCCTTGGATGCCCCCCCTCTAGATGCATCTAGGGGGGCCAGCCCCCTCTCCCTTGCCCTTATATATAGCGGGGTGGGGGTGGGGGTGGAGGGGCAGCCATACCCTTCCCCTGGCGCATGCCTCCCCCTCTCCAACACCTCCTCCTCCTCTGTCGCGCTTGGTGAAGCTCTGCCAGAGAACCACGAGCTCCATCACCACCACGCCGTCGTGCTGTCAGAGTTCTCCCTCAACTTCTCCTCTCCCCTTGCTAGATCAAGAAGGAGGAGACGTCCCCGAGCTGTACGTGTGTTGAACGTGGCGGCGCCGTTGTTCGACGCTTAGATTGGAATCGACCGTGATCTGAATCGCTGCGTGTACGACACCACCAACTGCATTCTTGCAATGCTTCCGCTTAGCGATCTTCAAGGGTATGAAGATGCACTCCCTCTCTCTCATTGCTAGCATCTCCTAGATTGATCTTGGTGACACGTAGGAATATTTTTGAATTGTTGCTACGTTCCCCAACAGTGGCATCATGAGCTAGGTCTATGTGTAGATTCTATGCACGAGTAGAACACGAAGTAGTTGTGGGTGATGATTTGTTCAATTTTCTTACCGTTACTAATCTTATCTTGATTCTGCGGCATTGTGGGATGAAGCGGCCCAGATTGACCTTACACATATGCTTACGTGAGACTGGTTCCACCGACTGACATGCACTTGATGTATAAGGTGGCTAGCGGGTGTCTGTCTCTCCCACTTTAGTCGGATCGGATTCGATGAAAAGGGTCTTATGAAGGGTAAATAGCAATTGGCATATCATCGTCGTGGTTTTGCGTAGGTAAGAAACGTTCTTGCTAGAAACCCATAGCATCCACGTAAAACATGCAACAGCAATTAGAGGACGTCTAACTTGTTTTTGCAGGGTATGCTCTGTGATGTGATATGGCCAAAAGGATGTGATGAATGATATATGTGATGTATGAGATTGATCATGTTCTTGTAATAGGAATCACGACTTGCATGTCGATGAGTATGACAACCGGCAGGAGCCATAGGAGTTGTCTTAATTTATTGTATGACCTGCGTGTCAATGAAAACACCATGTAATTACTTTACTTTATCGCTAACCATTAGCCATAGTAGTAGAAGTAATAGTTGGCGAGACAACTTCATGAAGACACGATGATGGAGATCATGATGATGGAGATCATGGTGTCATGCCGGTGACAAAGGTGATCATGCCGCGCCTCGAAGATGGAGATCAAAAGGCGCAAGATGATATTGGCCATATCATGTCACTTTATGATTTGCTTAGAGCGACTGTAGCATAAATAAGATGATCCCTCACTAAAATTTGAAGACAAGTGTTCCCCCTAACTATGCACTCTTGCAAAGGTTCGTTGTTTCGAAGCACCACGTGATGATCGGGTATGATAGATTCCAATGTTCGCATACAACGGGTGTAAGCCAGATTTACACATGCAAAACACTTAGGTTGACTTGACGAGCCTAACATGTACAGACATGGCCTCGGAACATGTCGTGGTTTTGTCACGGCAGATGTCCTTGTGAAAGGACTTAGTCGTGGAGCCATCGCTACGGGTTAGCTTAAAGGGTTTAAAGCGGGCAAAGGATGCAAGAGTTTTATACTGGTTCGGCCCCTTACGATGAAGGTAAAAGCCTACTCCAGTTGTGATGGAATTACTAGGGTTTCGATGACCAGGGAGCGAATCCGCTTTGCCTGGCTCTCGAGTTGTTGTCTGTTGTCCCTAAACCGCCGCCGGGTCGCCCCTTTATATACATAGGTCGACATCCATCGGTTTACAGAGTCCTGAGGCCGGATCATAAACGTGTCCGGCTCGGTCTCTACTCCTATCTTACAGTACAAGTTATATATCAATGTCAGTTTATGTCTACATGCCTTAACCCGCCTTTGGGCCTTGGGCCTTCATAAAGCGCCATCATCTTTGTCTTCATGGTCTTCAAATAAAATAATCATCATGGGGATAACCCGGCTTCTCCTAGCCGGTTTATGTCCAGTAGTAATATCCCCAACATTAGGCCCCAGATTGATTTGAACTTGTTCATGTCAATCTTCAACACTTAGAAAAATTCCTCCCTTTGCACCTTCGCATAGATCTTGTAAACCGCTGTGACGTCATGCTCCAGATTGGTAGTAAACCGCCATGACGTCACCTGTTCATTAAAACCGAAGATACCCTTTATTAATGGGCATCCAACAATCGAGGCGACAACCTCATTATATATCCATTTTTTGGGCTCCTCGATTCCCGCGCCTGTCGCTTATCTCTTTGCCCTTATAAATAGGGCGGAGGATCCCTCTCCTTTTCCTCTCGTTGCCTCCTTGTCCCTTCTTCCTCCTCGCGATGCCTCTACACCCGAGCGCCGCCGCCGTCATCGAACTTCACCTCTGCCTCACCGTCGGCCACTGCATCAACCTGATCACACAAGAGAAATGCGGCGCACCTCCGCTGCTTCAACATCTTTAGTAAGTCTTTCCCTCTTTCCTCTGTAGATCCACTTAGGGTTCATACGAGTTCATGGTGTTCTTCTCTTGTTCTTCGTCATTCCATAGCCAGCAGACCTCAAGCTTGACGCGTTCCGTGTGGTAGCTATAGTAATCCTTATCTCGGCTATCAACCAAACCTTATACGCATAAAAACTTGATCTGGACCTTTGTGAACTGCTCCACGACCAACTTTTTTAGGTCTAAATCCTTTTCTTTTCCTGACTTGTGGTAGATCCAAAATGCCAATGTGATCTTGTGAAACCTGTTTTTCCTTACTTAGTCATTTTTTGCCTCAGATCTGTACCTTCCTTATCTGTGTAGGCGGTTTATCCTTGTAGAAAATAATCTGTCATATGCCATTAGTCCCCTTGTAAACCGCTCGTCTCTTTACCATTTATAACTACATCAGCCTCTGGGTTAATAATTTTACATGCTTGAATTCCTTTTTCTTAACCTGTTAAGCTTTATGCCTTGTCAATCATGAATCATAAACCAGCAGTAATCTTTTCCAGCTCTTCACTTGCAATGGCCAAACAATTCTATGCCTGTAACTGGGTCCCTTCTCGGGTTACTGAGGAGCAACTGGATGGATATGTCAAAATTGACACTTTACCTAAGCGGAGTGAAATCTAGTGGCGAGTTCCCGGTCCAGAAAACCCTCCTACCCCCAGAGATGGCTGATACGTCTCTGTCGTATCTACTTTTCCAAACACTTTTCCAAACAATTTCATGATGCTCACCGCCGTGCGTGAGTAATTCCATCATAGACTTGCTGGACGGTGATGGGTTGGATGAGATCTATCATGTAATCAAGTTAGTTTTGTTAGGGTTTGATCCCTAGTATCCACTATGTTCTGAGATTGATGTTGCTATGACTTTGCTATGCTTAATGCTTGTCACTAGGGCCCGAGTGCCATGATTTCAGATCTGAACCTATTATGTTTTCATCAATATATGAGAGTTCTTGATCCTATCTTGCAAGTCTATAGTCACCTATTATGTGTTATGATCCATTAACCCTGAAGTGACAATAATCGGGATACTTACTGGTGATGATCGTAGTTTGAGGAGTTCATGTATTCACTATGTGTTAATGCTTTGTTCTGGTACTCTATTAAAAGGAGGCCTTAATATCCCTTAGTTTCCGTAAGGACCCTGCTGCCACGGGAGGGTAGGACAAAAGATGCCATGCAAGTTCTTTTCCATAAGCACGTATGACTATATTCGGAATACATGCCTACATTACATTGATGAAATGGAGCTAGTTCTATGTCACCCTAGGTTATGATTGTTACATGATGAACCGCATCCGGCATAATTCTCCATCACCGATCCATTGCCTACGAGCTTTCCATATATTGTTCTTTGCTTATTTACTTTTTCGTTGCTATTGCTATCATCACTACAAAATACCAAAAACATTACTTTTACTACGGTTACCTTTTTCTACTATTACCACTACTATCATATCACTTTGCTGCTAAATACTTTGCTGTAGATATTAAGTTTCCAGGTGTGGTTGAATTGACAACTCAGCTGCTAATACTTGAGAATATTCTTTGGCTCCCTTGTGTCGAATCAATAAATTTGGGTTGAATACTCTACCCTTGAAAACTGTTGCGATCCCCTATACTTGTGGGTTATCAATGGCGAAGTAGTAGTGTTTGCTGATCACATGGGTCATGGTTTTAAACTGCCTGGATCCAAGTTTTTCCGTGATGTACTTGCCAGCTTTCAGATCCACCCTCAAGATATTGGACCCAACTCTGTGTCCAATATTTGCAACTTTCAGGTGTTTTGTGAAGCCTATCTACAAGAAGAACCAACTGTCGAGCTGTTCCGGGATTTCTTTCATTTAAACCGTCGTACTGAATTCGTAGACGGGCCCAATACTGAACTTGGTGGCGTTTCCATTCAGAAAAGGAAGGATGTTAGTTTCCCTCACGCAAAACTTAATAGTCACCCTAAGGATTGGAACCAGACTTGGTTCTATTGTAAGGATACTTCCCCTGAAGATGAGAACCCTCTGCCGGATTACCGTGCTCACCGGCTTACCAACACACATCCACTTCCGCAACGACTAACTGCCAAGGAACGGGCCTTGTATGCACCACAACTCGCCAAGCTTAGAGCCTTCATGGACAATGGTTTAACAGGTGTGGACTTTGTTCGGTGCTGGATATCCTGGAGTATCTTGCCGTTAATTCGCTGCTCCGGTTTAATGTGCGAGTATACTGGTGACTCAAAAGACTCTCAACGTCATATTGACATTCAGCTAACAGATGATGAAGTTACTGAGTCTGTCAAGAAAATGCTGAATGAACTGGAAGCTGTCTGTAGTAAGACCGGATTAAGCCCCTTTTACACACGGAACAAACCACCCGCTCTAAGAATTGTCTTGCTTCCGCTTTATATCTGATATTCTTAACTGTGCAACTTTTAATACCCTCTGCCCATCTTTTAAACAGGGTGATGACTCGTTCTGGAAAAAGAAACCATAGGAGAAAATGGTTAAGGCCCCTTGATACGTCTCCAACGTATCTATAATTTTTGATTGCTCCATGCTATATTATCTACTGTTTTGGACTATATTGGGCTTTATTTTCCACTTTTATATTATTTTTGGGACTAAACTATTAACCGGAGACCCAACCCAGAATTGCTGTTTTTTTTGCCTATTTCAGTGTTTCGGATAAACGGAATATCAAACGGAATAAAATCTTCGGGAATGTGATTTTCTCACCGAACGTGATCCAGGAGACTTGGACCCTGCTCCAAGGAACAAAAGAGGCAGTCATGAGGGTGGGGGGCGCCCCCCTAGGGCGCGCCCCCTGCCTCGTGGGCCTCTCATTGCTCCTTTGGCGTACTTCTTCCTCCTATATATACACACGTACCCCCAAACGACCAGAATAGGAGCCAAAAACCTAATTCCACCACCGCAACTTTCTGTATCCACGAGATCCCATCTTGGGGCCTGTTCCGGAGCTCCGCCAGAAGAGGGCCGTCATCACGGAGGGCTTCTACATCATCCTAGCCCCTCCGATGAAGTGTGAGTAGTTTACCTTAGACCTTCGGGTCCATAGTTAGTAGCTAGATGGCTTCTTCTCTCTCTTTGAATCTCAATACAAAGTTCTCCCCCTCTCTTGTGGAGATCTATTCGATGTAATCTTCTTTTTGCGGTGTGTTTGTTGAGACCGATGAATTGTGGGTTTATGATCAAGTCTATCTATGAAAAATATTTGAATCTTCTCTGAATTCTTTTATGTATGATTGGTTATCTTTACAAGTCTCTTCGAATTATCCATTTGGTTTGGCCAACTAGATTGGTAGTTCTTGCCATGGGAGAAGTGCATAGCTTTGGGTTCGATCTTGCGGTGTCCTTACCCAGTGACAGAAGGGGAAGCAAGGCACGTATTGTATTGTTGCCATCGAGGATAACAAGATGGGGTTTATTTCATATTGCATGAAACTATCCCTCTACATCATGTCATCTTGCTTAAGGCATTACTCTATTTTTAACTTAATACTCTAGATGCATGCTGGATAGCGGTCGATGAGTGGAGTAATAGTAGTAGATGCAGGCAGGAGTCGGTCTACTTGTCTCGGACGTGATGCCTATGTACATGATCATACCTAGATATTCTCATAACTATGCTCAATTCTGTCAATTGCTCAACAGTAATTTGTTCACCCACCGTAGAATACTTATGCTCTTGAGAGAAGCCACTAGTGAAACCTATGGCCTCCGGGTCTATTCTCATCATAGTAATCTCCATCACTTTAATCTTGCCTTTTTACTTTGCCTTTTACTTTTCACTTTGCATCTCCATACCAAAAATACCAAAAATAGTATATCTATCAGATCTCACTCTCGTAAGTGACCGTGAAGGGATTGACAACCCCTAATCGCGTTGGTTGCAAGTAGCTATCGATTTGTGCAGGTACGAGGGACTTGAGCATGGCCTCTTACTAGATTGATACCTTGGTTCTCAAAAACTGAGGGAAATACTTACGCTACTCTGCTGCATCATCCCTTCCTCTTCGGGGAAAACCAACGCAAGCTCAAGACGTAGCAAGAAGGATTTTTGGCGCCGTTGCCGGGGAGTCTACACAAAAAGTCAACATACCAAGTACCCATTGCAATCCCTATCTCTCGCATTACATTATTTTCCATTTGCCTCTTGTTTTCCTCTCCCCCCAATTCACCCTTGCCTTTTTATTCGCCCTCTCTCTCTATCCTCCCTCCCTATTTGCCTCTTTTTCCCGCTTACTTTTTGTTTGCTCGTGTGTTAGATTGCTTGTTTGTCGCGATGGCTCAAGATACTACTAAATTGTGTGACTTCACCAATACCAATAATAATGATTTCCTTAGCACTCCGATTGCTCCTCTTACCGATGCTGAATCTTGTGAAATTAATACTGCTTTGTTGAATCTTGTTATGAAAGATCAATTCGCCGGCCTTCCTAGTGAAGATGCCGCTACTCATCTGAATAGCTTCGTTGATATATGTGATATGCAAAAGAAAAAAGATGTCAATAATGATGTCGTTAAATTGAAGCTATTTCCTTTTTCGCTTAGAGATCGTGCTAAAGCTTGGTTTTCGTCTTTGCATAAGAATAGTATTGATTCATGGAACAAGTGCAAAGATGTTTTTATCTCTAAGTATTTTCCTCCCGCTAAGATCATCTCTCTTTGAAACGATATTCTGAACTTTAAACAACTTGATCATGGACATGTTGCACAAGCTTGGGAGAGAATGAAATTAATGATACGTAATTGCCCTACTCATGGTTTGAATTTGTGGATGATCATACAAAATTTTTATGCCGGATTGAATTTTGCTTCTAGAAATCTTTTAGATTCGGCCGCGGGAGGCACTTTTATGGAAATCACTTTAAGAGATGCTACTAAACTCCTAGATAATATTATGGTTAATTATTCTCAATGGCATACAAGATCTTCTAATAAAAAAGTGCATGCGATAGAATAAATTAATATGTTGAGTGGAAAGATGGATGAACTTATGAAATTATTTGCTACCAAGAGTGTTTCTCTGATCCTAATGATATGCCTTTGTCTACTTTGATTGAGAACAACAATGAATCTATGGATGTGAATTTTGTAGGTAGGAATAATTTTGGTAACAACGCTTATAGAGGGAATTTTAATCCTAGGCCATATCCTAGTAATCCTTCTAATAATTATGGGAATTCCTACAACAACTCTTATGGAAATTATATAAGATGCCCTCTGAATTTGAGAATAGTGTTAAAGAGTTTATGAATTCACAAAAGAATTTTAATGCTTTGCTTGAGGAGAAATTGCTTAAAGTTGATGATTTGGCTAGAAACGTTGATAGAATTTCTCTTGAGGTTGATTCTTTAAAGCTTATATCTATTCCTCCTAAGCGTGATATCAATGAGTCTCTCAAAGCCATGAGAATTTCCATTGATGAGTGCAAGGAAAGAACCGCTAGGATGCGTCCGTCCAAAGATGCCTTTATTAAAGCGTGTTCTTCCAATACCTATGAAAATCAAGATGAATATCTAAAAGTTATTGATGTGTCCCCTATTAGATCTTTATTTTGCAATATGAATCTTGATGAAACTGAATATGATCTTCCTTTACCTAGAAGGCGTTCTAAAAATTCGGAGTATTTAGATCTTAATGATGAAATTGATGAAAGTGGGATTGAAAGAAATAAAAATCTAGATGTTGCTAAACCCACTATATTGGATTTCAAGGAATTTAATTATGAAATTTGCTCTTTAATTATTTTATTTCCTTGTTGCAATCCGTGCTAAATTCTCCACATGCTTATAGTCAAAATAAAGCCTTCACCGAACATATTGTTGATGCCTTGATGCAATCTTATGAAGAAAAACTTGAGTTGAAAGTTTCTATCCCTAGAAAACTCTATGATGAGTGGGAACCAACTATTAAAATTAAAATTAAAGATCATGAGTGTTATGCTTTGTGTGATTTGGGTGCTAGTGTCTCTACTATTCCCAAGACTTTGTGTGATTTGCTAGATTTCCGTAACTTTGATGATTGCTCTCTAAACTTGCATCTTGTGGATTCCAATATTAAGAAACCTATGGGAAGGATTAATGATGTTCTTATTGTTGCAAATATTAATTATGTGCCCGTAGATTTCATTGTTCTTGATATAGATTGCAATCCTTCTTGCCCTATTATTCTTGGTAGACCTTTCCTTAGAACGGTTGGTGCGATTATTGATATGAATGAAGGGAATATTAGATTTCAATTTCCATTAAAAAGGGCATGGAACACTTTCCTAGAAAGAAAATAAAATTACCATATGAAACTATCATGAGAGCCACTTATGGATTGCCTACCAAAGATGGCAATACTTAGATCTATCCTCGCTTTTATGCCTAGCTAGGGGCGTTAAACGATAGCGCTTGTTGGGAGGCAACCCAATTTTATTTTTATTCCTTGATTTTTGCTCATGCTTAGTAATAAATAAATTATTTATCCTATGTTTTGGTTGTGTTTTTTGTGTTTAATTAGTGTTTGTGCCAAGTAGAACCGTTGGGAAGACTTGGGGAAAGTCTTGTTGAACTTGCTGTAAAAAACAGAAACTTTAGCGCTCACAAGAATTGCTGTCATTTTTATTTGAGAAGTGATATTTAGTTAATTATTTTTTAATATTATTAATAGATAAATTCCTCACGTCCATCAATTTATTTTATAATTTTTGGGGTTCCAGATCTTGCGCTAGCTACAGATTACTACAGACTGTTCTGTTTTTGACAGATTCTGTTTTTCGTGTGTTGTTTGCTTATTTTGATGAATCTATGGCTAGTAAATTAGTTTATAATACATAGAGAAGTTGGAATACAGTAGGTTTAACACCAATATAAATAAATAATGAGTTCATTACAGTACCTTGAAGTGGTCTTTTTTTCTTTCACTAACGGAGCTCACGAGTTTTCTATTTTGAGTTTTGTGTTGTGAAGTTTTCAAGTTTTGGGTGAATTCTTTTGATGGATCATGGAACAAGGAGTGGAAAGAGCCTAAGCTTTGGGATGCCCATGGAACCCCCAATATAATCCAAGTACACTAAAAAGTCAAAGCTTGGGGATGCCCCGGAAGGCATCCCCTCTTTCGTCCACTTCCATCGGTAATTTACTTGGAGCTATATTTTTATTCACCAACATGATATGTGTTTTGCTTGGAGCGTCTTGTATTATTTGTGTCTTTGTGTCTTAGTATGCCACAATCATCCTTGATGTACACACCTTTTGAGAGATCCATACATGAATTAAAATTTGATAGAATACTCTATGTGCTTCACTTATATCTTTTGAGCGTAGTAGTTTTGCTCTATGTGCTTCACTTATATATTTTGAGCGTAGTAGTTTTGCTCTATGTGTTCACTTATATCTTTTGACTGTAGTAGTTTTGCTCTATGTGCTTCACTTATATCTTTTGAGCTAGATAATTTTGCTCTATGTGCTTCACTTAGATCTTTTAGAGCACGGTGGTGGATTTGTTTTAAAGAAACTATTGATTTCTCATGCTTCACTTAAATTATTTTGAGAGTCTCTTAATAGCATGGTGATTTGCTTAATAATAATATGCTTGGTATTCAAGATTTGTGAAACTTTCTTTTGAGTGTGTTGAATACTAAGAAAAGATTGAAGCATGATAATTGTTTTGAGATATGGAGGTGATAATATTAAGGTCATGCTAGTTGAGTAGTTGTGAATTTAAAGAATACTTGTGTTAAGGTTTGTGATTCCCGTAGCATGCACGTATGGTGAACCGTTATGTAACGAAGTTGGAGCATGATTTATTTATTGATTGTCTTCTTTATGAGTGGCGGTCGGGGACGAGCGATGGTCTTTTCCTACCAATCTATCCCCCTAGGAGCATGCGCGTAATACTTTGCTTTGATAACTTCTAGATTTTTGCAATAAGTATATGAGTTGTTTATGACTAATGTTGAGTCCATGGATTATGCGCACTCTCACCCTTCCACCTTTGCTAGCCTCTCTAATACCGCGCACCTTTCGCCGGTATCATACACCTACCATATACCTTCCTCAAAACAGCCATCATACCTACCTATTATGGCATTTCCATAGCCATTCCGAGATATATTGCCATGCAACTTTCCACCATCTAGTTCATCATGACACATTCATCATTGTCATATTGCTTAGCATGATCATGTAGTTGACATAAGTATTTGTGGCAAAGCCACCGTTCATAATTTCTTCATACTTGTCACTCTTGATTCATTGCATATCCCGGTACACCGCCGGAGGCATCCATATAGAGTCATACTTTGTTTTAGAATCGAGTTGTAATCATTGAGTTGTAAATAAATCAAAGTGTGATGATCATCATTCAATAGAGCATTATCCCAATAAAAAAAGGGAGAAAGTCCAAAGAAAAAAAGAAGGCCCCCAAAAAAAGAAAATAAATAAAAAGGGGCAATGCTACTATCCTTTTACCACACTTGTGCTTCAAAGTAGCACCATGATATAGCGAGTCTCATATATTGTGCTTCAAAGTAGCACCATGTTCTTTATATAGAGAGTCTCATATGTTGTCACTTTCATATACTAGTGGGAATTTTACATTATAGAACTTGGCTTGTATATTCCAATAATGGGCTTCCTCAAATTGCCCTAGGTCTTTGTGAGCAAGAAAGTTGGATGCACACCCACTAGTTTCTTTTGTTGAGCTTTCATACATTTATAGTTCTAGTGCATCCGTTGCATGGCAATCCCTACTCACTCACATTGATATCTATTGATGGGCATCTCCATAGCCCGTTGATACGCCTAGTTGATGTGAGACTATCTTCTCCTCCTTTTTGCCTTCTCCACAACCACCATTCTATTCCACCTACAGTGCTATATCCATGGCTCACGCTCATGTATTGCGTGAAGATTGAAAAAGTTTTGAAAAAGTTAGAGTATGAAACAATTGCTTGGCTTGCCATCGGGGTTGTGCATGATTTGAATACTTTGTGTGGTGAAGATGGAGCATAGCCAGACTATATGATTTTGTAGGGATAACTTTCTTTGGCCATGTTATTTTGAGAAGACATAATTGCTTTATTAGTATGCTTGAAGTATTATTATTTTTATGTCAATATAAACCTTTGTCTTGAATCTTTCTAATCTGAATATTCATACCACAATTAAGAAGATTTGCATTGAAATTATGCCAAGTAGCACTCCACATCAAAAATTCTCTTTTTACCATTTACCTACTCGAGGACGAGCAGGAATTAAGCTTGGGGATGCCTGATACGTCTCCAACGTATCTATAATTTTTGACTGCTCCATGCTATATTATCTATTGTTTTGGACTATATTGGGCTTTATTTTCCACTTTTATATTATTTTTGGGACTAACCTATTAACCGGAGGCCCAGCTCAGAATTGCTGTTTTTTGCCTATTTCAGTGTTTCGGATAAACGGAATATCAAACGGAGTCCAAACGGTATAAAATCTTCGGGAACGTGATTTTCTCACCGAACGTGATCCGGGAGACTTGGACCCTGCTCCAAGGAACAAAAGAGGCGGTCACGAGGGTGGGGGGCGCCCCCCCCTAGGGCGTGCCCCCCTGCCTCGTGGCCCCTCGTTGCTCCTCCGGCGTACTTCTTCCTCCTATATATACACACGTACCCCCAAACGATCAGAATAGGAGCCAAAAACCTAATTCCACCGCCGCAACTTTCTGTATCCACGAGATCCCATCTTGGGGCCTGTTCTGGAGCTCCGCCGGAAGAGGGCTGTCATCACGGAGGGCTTCTACATCATCCTAGCCCCTCCGCTGAAGTGTGAGTAGTTTACGTCAGACCTTTGGGTCCATAGTTAGTAGCTAGATGGCTTCTTCTCTCTCTTTGAATCTCAATACAAAGTTCTACCCCTCTCTTGTGGAGATCTATTCGATGTAATCTTCTTTTTGCGGTGTGTTTGTTGAGACCGATGAATTGTGGGTTTATGATCAAGTCTATCTATGAATAATATTTGAATCTTCTCTGAATTCTTTTGTGTATGATTGGTTATGTTTGCAAGTCTCTTCGAATTATCCGTTTGGTTTGGCCAACTAGATTGGTAGTTCTTGCCATGGGAGAAGTGCTTAGCTTTGGGTTCGATCTTGCGGTGTCCTTACCCAGTGACAGAAGGGGCAACAAGGCACGTATTGTATCGTTGCCATCGAGGATAACAAGATGGGGTTTATTTCATATTGCATGAATTTATCTCTCTACATCATGTCATCTTGCTTAAAGTGTTACTCTGTTTTTAACTTAATACTCTAGATGCATGCTGGATAGCGGTCGATGAGTGGAGTAATAGTAGTAGATGCAGAATCGTTTCGATGTACTTGTCACGGACGTGATGCCTATATACATGATCATGCCTAGATATTCTCATAACTATGCTCAATTCTGTCAATTGCTCAACAACAATTTGTTCACCCACTGTAGAATACTTATGCTCTTGAGAGAAGCCACTAGTGAAACCTATGGCCCCGGGGTTTATTCTCATCATATCAATCTCCATCACTTTAATCTTGCTTTGCTTTTACTTTTTACTTTGCATCTTTATACAAAAAATACCAAAAATATTATATCTATCAGATCTCACTCTCGTAAGTGACCGTGAAGGGATTGACAACCCCTAATCGCGTTGGTTGTGAGTAGCTATAGTTTTGTGCAGGTACGAGGGACTTGAGCGTGGCCTCCTACTGGATTGATACCTTGGTTCTCAAAAACTGAGGGAAATACTTACGCTACTCTGCTGCATTATCCCTTCCTCTTCGGGGAAAACCAATGCAAGCTCAAGACGTAGCACCCCTCGACCTAAGACGAAGGTTGTCAAGAGACCTGCCAAGAGGAAGGCAACTGAACCCATCGGTTTAGATCCTGATGACGACCTTGATGAACCGACGTAGAGGTACAACTTGATTCTCTTGGTTCATTTTTCATACACCTCATTGACAATGATATTTATCAGGATGACACTGAGGGCAGCCAAGCTGACGACGTAGAGGTAATTATCCTTTCCTCCGGTTCAGACCCTCTGCCAACACAAAAAATCCATCAAGCAGTCTGGAAAGTAAGATTTTCTCACCCCCTAGCTCACTTGGACCCAAACTTTCTTTTGAAGAAGCAACAACACGAAGCTCGCCGCACAACCCGACATAGCGGCCAAGTAGTTACTTCAACCGGTCTACCAAATACGCCGGTTCGGAAGCACCGATCTGAGGTCTCAAATACTTCCAATACTTCTTATCCCAAGGCGGGTTATTTCCGACAGCCTCTTAATCCATCCGATTCAAATTATCAGGGAACACCACCTTCATCATCCGCGAGTCAACTGCCACACAGCTTCCGCCCCTCAAGACCGTCCCTGGGTAAATGCCTTAAGCTTTCTCTTTTTGTCGCTTTATACTTATGTGCTATACTTATATATATATATATATATATATATATATATATATCGTTCTCTTTCAGAGCCAAGGCCAGACCCAGCAAGAAGGGTCGTGTAGATAAACTGTCTGACGCCCATGTGATTGTTGAACCGGAGACAATTCTAGAACCGGAGAGAGCAAATGCTGACGCCACACTTGATGACCTGCCACCCTCAGATCATGTCTTTACTGAACAAGTAGAAGTTGATACAGCAGTTTAGGCTGATAAACCGACAAGTCCAGTCCATACTAATGATGGACCGTCTAGTCCGGTTAAGGCTACTGATATTCCGCCAACTCCAGTGAAGGTTGCTGGTGACAAGGAAGATGATGTTATCATTACTGGCGTTGGCCACACCTCCCCTGGCCATCCTGTTGTATTAGCAAAACATAGCGCCAAGGAGGAACGTTCTGCCATGGAAAAAGGCAAATGGAGCACCGATTTATCAAGCTATGCCCACCCCAATGCCCAGGAACTCCATTCTGGTTTTTTAAACCGCATGTACACAAACCGTGACTACGAAGCCGGTTTAGTGAACCTGATGAAGGAGCGTTATGAGGTAATTGCCTAACCTTTTCTCTCTTAAGTCCAATTGTAAGTACCGATTCTAGTAGCCCCAAGGGCCGATTTATGATGGCAATCAAAAAACGGGACTTAGTAATTTCTCAACTTTGCATACTTATCCTCCAAGGGTCGGTTGATCCTATAAAAATGAACTGGTACTTTTAGCATTGTAATCCTGTAACTTTGGCGTGTGTAGTCCCCAAGGGCCGGTTTATCTTTCCAAGGTGAACCGGGACTTTAACCATTGTTACTTTCAGCAGATGTACATTAGCCCCCAAGTGCCAAGAATAATGCTTGCATTACACTTGGGACTTGAAATAATTTTCTAGAATGAAGCGAGTAGGCATTAGCCCCCAAGTGCAAAGTGCATAACTTGTTATGTGCTTGGTACTTCAAATATATACAGCCCACTGATGATATGTCTTTCCTTTATAGGCTGAGCTGAGAAAAAAAGGATGCCCAAACCGCTGATCTTCAAGAAAACATTAAATCTCAGCAAGCGGAGGCTTCTAAAGCCAAGGAGGAACTGACCAATGTCTTAGCAGCCATGGAGAAGCTGAAGGAAACCTTTAAGAAGGAACAAGCAGATTGGGACACAGAGAAGGTCGCTTTAGCAAAGAGGGCCGAAGACGCAGAAGCAGCCCTTAAACCGGTGGTCGAAGAACTTACCGGTTTAAAGCAAAGCAAGCGGAGGCTTCTAAAGCCAAGGAGGAACTGACCAATGTTTAACAGCCATGGAGAAGCTGAAGGAAACCTTTAAGAAGGAACGTGCAGATTGGGACACAGAGAAGGCCGCTTTAGCAAAGAGGCCGAAGACGCAGAAGCAGCCCTTAAACGGTGGTCGAAGAACTGACCGGTTAAAGCAAGCGGAGGCTTCTAAAGCCAAGGAAGAACTGACCAATGTCTAGCAGCCATGGAGAAGCTGAAGGAAACCTTTAAGAAGGAACGTGCAGATTGGGACACAGAGAAGGCCGCTTTAGCAAAGAGGGCCGAAGACGCAGAAGCAGCCCTTAAACCGGTGGTCGAAGAACTGACCGGTTTAAAGCGGCAAATAAACGCTATGACCTCTGCTGTATTGCACCGCTACTCATAACAGGCCTCCTCCAACGTTAATAAAAGAAACTATTGAAAAGCTGTCAATGTTGTGTGCCTGGTTGGATGAACTTAAAAAATCAGCTGCAAGGTCAGGCGCGCTGACTGCGCTAATTCGGTCCAAGGCATGGATTCCTGATCTTGAACCGTCAGATATTGGCAAAGGCTATCCCGGCATGAAGGAAGACGGTTCAGAATTTAACAATGATGATATCCGAAGGCTTACACAGGAAATGCAACCCATAGCGAGCAAATTGGTGGAAGAAACATATATGTCTCATTATCAGCCGGTTTACGATGCCGATCAGAAAAGATATCCTATGCCAACACATGACGTAGAAGATCTTGTTCCGCCAATTCGTAAGCACACTTATGCCCCTGATATTGATCCTTCGAACCTTATAAGTGAAGAAGTCGTGTTCCAAGCCTTAACTGGAATCGATTGGGAAACCATTGATTTCCAGCCACTGGGTAGGGAAGAGGAGGATGCATTGACTCAAGATGACCCTCAATCTTCAAGTCGTCCTGGCGATGAATCCTGAACCGGAGGCCGGTTTAGCCTGTCGCAGCCTGCCATTCTTACGAAAACAATTATTCTGTGTGGGCATTTAGAGCGCCTTGTAATAGGCTAGTTCAAACACTTGTCTGTTATGCCATCGAGCATACTTGTTTTGCTTGATACTGATAACTCGCCATGCTTTTGGGATTTATTATATGCATAATCCGTAGTGGCTGTATTTTAACCTGTTCCTGCATACAAGAGATTGAAAGTGTCCTGGCGGTTTACCGCTGGACGGGTCATGATGCCCAAATATATAGCCTAGGTGTAGAGCCAAGGTTGTTATTTTAAAAACAACCAGATATAAAGTAGATAATACCTGTTACCTCGTTGTTTGACCAACGGTTGTTATAATAAGGGTGATAACACCAATCTGGAGTATTGATGACTCCTTCCAGGTTTGCCGGTTTACGATAAAACCGTACCGGGTTATGATAAACACTGGTTTTATCCATATAATACTGGTGACTTGTAGTCAAAACCAGACCGGTGCAATAAACGCCGGATTATAGCTGATCATGTACTGACAACTTAGCATTGTAAGCCACGCCGGGTTGTAATAGACTCCGGTTTATCAGAAAATATTTATGAATCTTATCAAAAAGAGGAAAAACTTTGCAAAAAAACACAAGAAGAATATGCAAGGCTTTTCATGGGCTGCCAGGCCCTAAATCGAGGTTTTTCATGGGCTTCCAGGCCACTGAGTTAAACCATTTTTCAAAGCCTTTTAAGATGGACCACAATCTTTAACCAATCATCGTTTTAACTTTGACAAGTTCAGGGTCTATGAGATTGATTTGTCAAACGTTCGACGGGTCATACCAGGTTTACCTGGACGGAGTGGCTTACTTAAAGAGGCAGGATAACCCGGGGTTTTAGGTGAATACACCTGGCTTCCAAGCCTGGCTTGATAGCCTATTGCAAGGGTGCAGACTCTTTGTTCTTTGAGAGGCAAAGAGCCCCCAAGCAACATTTGAGCTGTGCTCTGTGGGTGCCTATGTTTGAGTTGTGCTGGTGCAACACTCTCTTTGGCCCCACATAATTTCCTTTTGGCCTTAAGCGTATCAAGAGGTGTAGCTATTGTGCGAATACAACCAAGCCCCATAGTGATTTCCTTTTGGCTTTAAGCCGATCAAGAGGTGTAGCTAAGGTTCGGATACGACCAAGCCCCCTAGTGATTCCCTTTATATGTGTGGTTTTATAAGCCGGATCAGCAGAACTCCGCTTTATGAACAGAAGCCCCCATGTAAACACACATGATGTAAAAACAACAGAGACCCCGCTTTAGCTGAGGCTCCGGTTTATTATATTGATCATAATATATACATTGTCATAATTATGTACATAAAAAGAGCCTATGGCTCAAGTATAGTAAGGCTGAAGATGAGCTATATTCCACGGCCGCTGGGTCTCCTCCTCCGATTTACGTGAGTCTTTGTGCTCTCGAACATCGATAAGGTAGTATGATCCATTGTCCAAATTTTTGCTGACCACAAAAGGCCCTTCCCAAGCTGGGGACAACTTATGCATATCAGTCTGATCCTGGATGAGCCGGAGCACTAGATCACCTTCTTGAAAAGTTCTGGTTTTAACCCGGCGGCCGTGATAACGTCGCAGATCTTGTTGATAAATCACCGAACGTGCCGCCGCAAGATCACGCTCCTCATCTAACAGGTCCAGTGAGTCCTGACGTGTTTTCTCATTATCAGCTTCAACATAAGCCGCCACACGGGGCGAGTCATGACGGATGTCACTAGGGAGAACTGCCTCTGCTCCGTAAACCATGAAGAAAGGCGTGTAACCCGTATATCTGTTCGGTGTGGTGTTGATACTCCATAACACGGAAGGTAACTCCTCTACCCAACAACCCGGCATCCGCTTTAAAGGAACCATAAGTCGGGGTTTGATACCTGTCAAAATTTCTTGATTGGCCCTCTCTGCTTGACCATTAGATTGGGGGTGAGCCACCGATGACACGTCAAGCCGGATATGCTCACGTTGACAAAATTCTTCCATAGCACCCTTGGACAGATTAGTACCATTATCAGTTATAATGTTGTGTGAAAAACCAAACCGGAATATCAACTTTTTGATGAATTGAACCACCGTGGCCGCATCACACTTACTGACTGGCTCTGCCTCTACCCACTTGGTAAACTTATCAATCGCCACCAACAGCTGGGTCATCTTGTCCTTGGGACTCTTAAAAGGTCCAACCATATCTAGCCCCAAGTTGCAAATGGCCAAGTGATTGGAATCATGCTTAATTCTTGAGCCGGAACATGGGCGCGGCGTGCAAACTTCTGACAACTGTCACACCTCTTTACCAAATCCTCAGCATCAGCATGAGCCGTCAACCAATAGAAGCTGTGACGAAAGGCCTTAGCCACCAAGGATTTTGAACCGGCATGGTGACCACAATCTCCTTCGTGGATCTCACGCAAAATCTCACAACCTTCTTGAGGAGACACACAACACTGGAATGCTCCTGTGATGCTGCAATGATGTAGCTCCCCATTGACAATGGTCATTGACTTGGATCACCGGATTATCTGCTGGGCCAAGGTTTCATCGTCTGGTAACTCGCCCCGGTTCATGTATGCTAGGTATGGGACTATCCAATCCGAATAACATGAAGAGCCGCCACCAATTGAGCCTCTGGGTCAGGCATAGCCAAATCCTCCTCCGTAGGTATCTTGACTGACGGATTATGCAGCACATCTAGAAAGGTATTGGGTGGCACCGATTTACGTTGAGAGCCTAAGCGACTTAAAGCATCGGCCGCTTCATTCTTTCGCTGGTCTATATGGTCAACCTGATAACCCTTGAAATGACCAGCCACTGTATCCACCTCTCGTCTATATGCCGCCATGAGTGGATCCTTGGAATCCCAAGTGCCAGATACCTGTTGAGCCACCAGGTCCGCGTCACCAAAGCACTTAACCCGACATAAATTCATTTCCTTAGCCATCCGAAGACCATGGATCAAGGCCTCATACTCAGCTGCATTGTTAGTACAAGGGAACATTAAACGGAGAACATAACAAAACTTATCACCTCATGGGGAAGTTAATATTACTCCAGCCCCCGAGCCCTCCAATTGTCTGGACCCATCAAAATGAATAGTCTAATAAGTGTTGTCTGGCTTTTCCTCCGGTGCTTGCAGCTCTGTCCAATCATTGATGAAGTCCACAAGTGCTTGGGATTTGATTGCTGTGCAAGGCGTATACTTTAACCCGTGAGGTCCAAGCTCAATAGCCCATTTAGCAATCCGGCCAGTTGCTTCTCTGTTTTGGATGATATCTCCCAAGGGGGATGAACTGACCATAGTGATAGGATGACCCTGAAAATAATGCTTGAGCTTCCGGCTTGCCATGAAAACCCCTAAAAATAATGTGGGTATCTCTGTTTGGACTCAATAAGCACCTCGCTGATATAATAAACCGGCCGTTGAACCGGATACTCTTTGCTGGCCTCCTTGCGCTCTACCACAATTGGCACACTAACAACACGGGCATTAGTAGCCACATATAACAGTAAGGGCTCTTTATCAACCGGAGCCGCAAGTACGTGTGGCTTGGCTAACTGTCTCTTTAAGTCCTCAAATGCTTTATCGACAACATCATTCCAGATGAAGTCATCTGTCTTCTTGAGCATCTGATACAAAGGGATAGCCTTCTCCCCAAGGCGACTGATAAACCGGCTTAAGGTTGCAATCCGGCCCACCAAACGTTGAACATCGTTGATACACACCAATTTAGCCAGAGATGTGATAGCTATGATCTTCTCCGGGTTAGCTTCAATGCCCCTGTTAGACACCAGAAAACCCAAAAGCTTGCCTGCCGGTACACCAAAGACACATTTGGCGGGATTAAGCATCATCTTATAAACCCGGAGGTTACCAAAAGTTTCCTTCAAGTCACCTATCAATGTTTCCTCCTTTCTGGACTTAACCACAATATCATCCACATATGCATGAACATTGCGCCCAATCTGTTTATGCAGGCAATTCTGGACACAGCGCTGATAAGTTGCTTGGGCACTCTTGAGCCCAAAAGGCATAGATACATAGTAGAAGGCTCCAAAAGGAGTTATGAAAGCTATCTTCTCCTGGTCCTTAACTGCCATTTTGATCTGATGATAACTAGAATAAGCATCCAAAAAACTCAAATGGTCACAACCTGCCGTAGCATCAATAATTTGATCGATAGGAGGGAGAGCAAAGGGGTCAGCTGGATAGGCCTTGTTTAAGTCTGTGTAATCCACACACATACGCCAAGTACCGTTTTTCTCAAGTACTAGCACCGGATTAGCTAGCCACTCAGGGTGAAAGACCTCCACAATAAACCCTGCTGCCAAGAGCCGGGCTACCTCCTCACCAATAGCTTTACGCCTCTCTTCGTTGAAGCGGCGGAGAAACTGCCTGACTGGTTTAAACTTAGGATCTATATTAAGAGTGTGCTCGGCGAGTTCCCTCGGTACACCTGGCATGTCAGAAGGCTTCCATGCAAAGATGTCCTGGTTCTCACGGATGATCCAAGTTAGCACTGATGCTGAACTGCTTGGACGAATCGCCAGGAACAAAGTCAACCAGCTTAGTCTCCTCAGCCGATTTAAATTTCAGCGCCGGATCATGCTCTGTAGTTGGCTTTTTCAAAGAAGTCATATCTGCCGGATCGACATTGTCTTTATAAAACTTCAGCTCCTCTGTGGCACAAACCGACTTAGCGTAAGCCGCATCACCCTCTTCACATTCCAAAGCAATCTTCCGGCTCCCATGTACTATGATGGTCCCCTTATGACCCGGCATGTTGAGCTGCAGATAAACATAACAAGGCCTTGCCATGAACTTAGCATAAGCCGGCCGTCTGGATAGGGCATGATATGGACTCTTGATTTTCACCACCTCAGAAGTCAACACCTCTGATCTTGAATCATGATCATCTCCAAAAGCAACTTCCAGAGCTATCTTGCCAACTGGGTATGCCGATTTACCAGGCACCACACCATGAAACACAGTGTTCGACGGTTTAAGATTCTTATCTGTCAACCCCATGCGACGAAAGGTTTCATAGTAAAGGATATTGATACTACTTCCTCCATCCATAAGCACCTTGGTAAACTTATACCCCCAACCTGAGGTGCCACTACCAAGGCCAGATGACCCGGATTATCAACCCGGGGCGGATGATCCTCTCGACTCCACAAGATGGGCTGTTCAGACCAGCGCAGATAACGAGGTACCGCCGGTTCAACAGAGTTCATGGCCCTTTTATGAAGCTTCTAATTGCGCTTACATAAGCTAGTGGTGAAGACATGGCACTGCCCACTATTCAACTGCTTCGGATTGCTTTGGTAACCCGATTGCTGCTGCTGTTGATTCCCCTGATGGTTGTAACCTCCCTAGTTGCCCTGGCTGCTCTGATTGCCATGTTCGGTTTGGTTGCCTTGGAATCCTGAACCAGAGCTGCCACCTCCATAACCTGGCCCGTGGAAACCGCCTCCTGAACCGCTGGGCGGTCCGTTGTCGTATTGAAAGAGATTAGAATTTTTGAACTCCCGCATAATGAAGCAATCCTTCCAAAGATGTGTAGCTGGCCTCTCCTTTGATCCGTGCTTTGGGCAAGGCTGATTTAACAGGCGCTCCAGATTGGGGCCTGACCCTCCACCCCACTGGGGCGGTTTACCCTTGCGCCGCTGACCGTTATCCTGGGTGTTGGTGTTAGCCACAAAGTCCAAGCTATTATCTGTCTTGCGTTTACCGTTGTTCCCATGACTTACTGGGTTATGCTGCTGCCCCTTGGTGCTGCAGCTCTTCTTTCCCTTCCCTGTCTTGTCATCATCAGACTCGGGGTCCTTGGTACTATCAGAGTCGGCATACTTCACCAGAGCCGCCATAAGTGTTCACATGTCATTACAATGGCGTTTGAGCCGTCCCAACTTCAGCTTTAAAGGTGCAAACCGGCAATTGCCTTCCAATGTTAAAACGACTGTATCAGCGTTGATGCGGTCTGATGAATGCAAAATCTCCGAAACCCGGCGCACCTAGCGGGCTGTTGATTCTCCTTCCTCCTGGACACAAGCAGCTAAATCCATGTTTGACATGGGCTGCTTGCATGTATCCTTGAAATTCTAGATGAACCGGGCCCTTAACTCGGCCCACGACCCAATGGAGTTGGTCGGCAGGTTTTTCAACCATGTGCGAGCTGTTCCCTCCAACATCATGGTAAAGTATTTGGCACACGCCGCCTCGTCCACATCCAGCATCTCCATTGCCATCTCATAGCTTTCCACCCATGACTCGGGGGATAAATCAGCGGTGTAATTCGGCACCTTGCGCGGGCCTTTGAAATCCTTGGGTAACCGTACGTTGCGCAATGCTGGGACAAGACATGGTACTCCCAAAGAACTGGAGGTAACCCCTGGTTCCACCGACGTTGTTGTTGGAAATATGCCCTAGAGGCAATAATAAATTGATTATTATTGTATTTCCTTGTTCATGATAATCGTTTATTATCCATGCTAGAATTGTATTGATAGGAAACTCAGATACATGTGTGGATACATAGACAACACCATGTCCCTAGTGAGCCTCTAGTTGACTAGCTCGTTGATCGATAGATGGTTATGGTTTCCTAACCATGGACATTGGATGTCGTTGATAACGGGATCACATCATTAGGAGAATGATGTGATGGACAAGACCCAATCCTAAGCCTAGCACAAGATCATGTAGTTCGTATGCTAAAGCTTTTCTAATGTCAAGTATCATTTCCTTAGACCATGAGATTGTGCAACTCTCGGATACCGTAGGAGTGCTTTGGGTGTACCAAACGTCACAACGTAACTGGGTGACTATAAAGGTACACTACGGGTATCTCCGAAAGTGTCTGTTGGGTTGGCACGAATCGAGACTGGGATTTGTCACTCCGTGTAAACGGAGAGGTATCTCTGGGCCCACTCGGTAGGACATCATCATAATGTGCACAATGTGATCAAGGAGTTGATCACGGGATGATGTGTTACGGGACGAGTAAAGAGACTTGCCGGTAACGAGATTGAACAAGGTATAGGGATACCGACGATCGAATCTCGGGCAAGTACAATACCGCTGGACAAAGGGAATTGTATACGGGATTGATTAAGTCCTTGACATCGTGGTTCATCCGATGAGATCATCGTGGAACATGTGGGAGCCAACATGGGTATCCAGATCCCGCTGTTGGTTATTGACCGGAGAACGTCTCGGTCATGTCTGCATGTCTCCCGAACCCGTAGGGTCTACACACTTAAGGTTCGATGACGCTAGGGTTATAAAGGAAGTTTGTATGTGGTTACCGAATGTTGTTCGGAGTCCCGGATGAGATCCTGGATGTCACTAGGAGTTCCGGAATGGTCCGGAGGTAAAGATTTATATATGGGAAGTCCTATTTTGGTCACCGGAAGAGTTTCGGGGTTTATCGGTAATGTACCGGGACCACCGGGAGGGTCCCGGGGGTCCACCAAGTGGGGCCACCAACCCCAGAAGGTTGTGTGGGCCAAGAGTGGTGAGGGACCAGCCCCTTAGTGGGCTGGTGCGCCTCCCACAAGGGCCCATGGCGCCTAAGAGGTGGGAAGGGGGCAAACCCTAAAGGGGATGGGCCTTAGGGCCCATCTAGCTGCGCCTCCCTCCCCTCTCCCCTCTTGGCCACCACCCCCTTTGCCATCTAGGGCTGCCGCCCCCCTTAGGGGTGGGAACCCTAGAGGGGGCGCACCCTCCTCCCTCTCCCCTATATATAGTGAGGCATGGGGCTGCCCAAAAGAGACAGGCGATTCGATCTCTTGTTGGTGCAGCCCTGCATCTCTCTCTCCCTCCTCTTCTGTGGTGCTTGGCGAAGCACTGCAGGATTGCCACACTCCTCCATCACCACCACGCCGTTGTGCTGCTGCTGGATGGAGTCTTCCTCAACCTCTCCCTCTCCCTTGCTGGATCAAGGCGTGGGAGACGTCGTCGGGCTGTACGTGTGTTGAACGCGAAGGTGCCGTGCGTTCGGCACTTGGTCATCGGTGATTTGAATCACGACGAGTACGACTCCATCAACCCTGTTCACTTGAACGCTTCCGCTTAAGCGATCTACAAGGGTATGTAGATGCACTCTCCTTCCCCTCGTTGCTGGTCTCTCCATAGATAGATCTTGGTGACACGTAGGAAAATTTTGAATTTCTGCTACGTTCCCCAACAGTGGCATCATGAGCTAGGTCTATTGCGTAGATTCTATGCACGAGTAGAACACAAAGTAGTTGTGGGCGTTGATTTTGTTCAATATGCTTGCCGTTACTAGTCTTATCTTGATTCGGCGGCATAGTGGGATGAAGCGGCCCGGACCAACCTTACACGTACTCTTACGTGAGACCGGTTCCACCGACAAACATGCACTAGTTGCATAAGGTGGCTGGCGGGTGTCTGTCTCTCCCACTTTAGTCGGATCGGATTCGATGAACAGGGTCCTTATGAAGGGTAAATAGCAATTGGCATATCACATTGTGGTCTTTGCGTAGGTAAGAAACGTTCTTGCTAGAAACCCATAGCAGCCACGTAAAACATGCAAACAACAATTAGAGGACGTCTAACTTGTTTTTGCAGGGTATGCTATGTGATGTGATATGGCCAAAGGATGTGATGAATGATATATGTGATGTATGAGATTGATCATGTTCTTGTAATAGGAATCACGACTTGCATGTCGATGAGTATGACAACCGGCAGGAGCCATAGGAGTTGTCTTAATTTATTTATGACCTGCATGTCAACATAAATGTCATGTAATTACTTTACTTTATTGCTAACCGTTAGCTGTAGTAGTAGAAGTAATAGATGACGAGACAACTTCATGAAGACACGATGATGGAGATCATGATGATGGAGATCATGGTGTCATGCCGGTGACGAGATGATCATGGAGCCCCAAGATGGAGATCAAAGGAGCTATATGATATTGGCCATATCATGTCACTACTATTTGATTGCATGTGATGTTTATCATGTTTATACATCTTATTTGCTTAGAACGACGGTAGTAAATAAGATGATCCCTTACAAAAATTTCAAGAAGTGTTCTCCCCTAACTGTGCACCGTTCCTAAAGTTCGTCGTTTCTAAGCACGCCGTGATGATCGGGTGTGATGGATCCTTACGTTCACATACAACGGGTGTTGACGAGCCTAGCATGTACAGACATGGCCTCGGAACACAGCAAAAACACTTAGGGTTAACTTGACGAGCCTAGCATGTACAGACATGGCCTCGGAACACAGAAGACCGAAAGGTCGAGCATGAGTTGTATAGAAGATACGATCAACATGAAGATGTTCACCGACGTTGGCTAGTCCGTCTCACGTGATGATCGGACACGGCCTAGTTGACTCGGATCATGTAATCACTTAGATGACTAGAGGGATGTCTATCTGAGTGGGAGTTCATAAGATGAACTTAATTATCCTGAACATAGTCAAAAGATCTTCACAAATTATGTCGTAGCTCGCGCTTCAGTTCTAGTGTTTAGATATGTTCCTAGAGAAAAAATTAGTTGAAAGTTGATAGTAGCAATTATGCGGACTAGGTCCGTAAACCGAGGATTGTCCTCATTGCTTCATAGAAGGCTTATGTCCTTAATGCACCGCTCAGTGTGCTGAACCTCGAACGTCGTCTGTGGATGTTGCGAACATCTGACATACACGTTTTGATGACTGCATGATAGTTCAGTGCGTAATGCTAAATGGTTTAGAATTGAGGCACCAAAGACGTTTTTGAAACATCGCAGAACATATGAGATGTTCCAAGGACTGAAATTGGGATTTCAGGCTCGTGCCCACGTCAAGAGGTATAAGACCTCCAACGATTTTCTTAGCCTGCAAACTAAGGAGAAAAGCTCAATTGTTGAGCTTGTGCTCAGATTGTCTGAGTACAACAATCGCTTGAATCGAGTGGGAGTTGATCTTCCAGATAAGATAGTGATGTTTCTCCGAAGTCTTTACCACCAAGCTGCTAGAGCTTCGTGATGAACTATAATATATCAGGGACATATATGATGATCCTTGAGATATTCGCGATGTTTGACACCGCGAAAGTAGAAATCAAGAAGGAGCATCAATTGTTGATGGTTGGTGAAACCACTAGTTTCAAGAAGGGCAAGGGCAAGAAGGGATACTTCATGACACAGCAATTCAGCTGCTGCTCTAGTGAAGAAACCCAAGGTTGAACCCAAACCCGAGACTAAGTGCTTCTGTAATAAGGGGAACAACCACTGGAGCAGAATTACCCTAGATACTTGGTAGATTAGAAGGCTGGCAAGGTCGATAGAAGTATATTGGATATACATTGTGTTGATGTGTACTTTACTAGTACTCCTAGTAGCACCAGGGTATTAGATACCGGTTCAGTTGCTAAGTGTTAGTAACTCGAAATAAAAGCTACGGAATAAACGGAGACTAGCTAAAGGTGAGCTGATGATATGTGTTGGAAGTGTTTCCAATGTTGATATAATGAAATATCGTACGCTCCTTCTACCATCGAGATTGGTGTTTGTGTTGAGCATAGACATGATTGGATTATGTCTATCGCAATACGATTATTCATTTAAGGAGAATAATGGTTACTCTGTTTATTTGAATAATGCCTTCAATGGTCTTACACCTAAAATGAATGGTTTATTGAATCTCGATCGTAGTGATACACATGTTCATGCCAAAAGATAGTAATGATAGTACCACCTACTTGTGGCATAGCCACGTAAGTCATATCGGTATAAAACGCATGAAGAAGCTCCATGTGGATGGATCTTTGGACTCACTCATTTTTGAAAAGTTTGAGACATGCGAACCATGTCTATTGGTGTGTATGCATGAAGAAACTCCATGCAAATGGACCGTTTGGACTCACTTGATTTTGGATCACTTGAGGCATGCAAATCATACCACATGGGCAAGATGACTGAAAGCCTCGGTTTCAGTAAAATGGAACTAGAAAGCAAATTGTTGGAAGTAATACATTTTGATGTGTGCAGTCCATTGAGTGCTGAGGCGTGTAGTGGATATCGTTATGTTCTTACTTCACAGATGATTTAAGTAGATGTTGAGTATATTTACTTGATAAATCACGAGTCTGAATTATTGAAAGGTTCAAGTAATTTCAGGGTGAAGTTGAAAGATCGTCGTGACAAGAGGATAAAATATCTATGATATGATCATAGAGATGAATATCTGAATTACGAGTTTGGCACAGAATTAAGACATTGTGGAAATTGTTTCACAACTAATACAGCCTGGAACACCATAGTGTGATGGTGTGTCCGAACATCATAACTGCACCCTATTGGATATGATGCATACCATGATGTCTCTTATCAAATTACCACAATAGTTTATGGGTTAGGCATTAGAGACAACCACATTCACTTTAAATAGGGCACCACGTAATTCCGATGAGGTGACACCGTATGAACTATGGTTTAGAGAAACCTAAGCTGTCATTTCTTAAAAGTTTGGGGCTGCGACGCTTATATGAAAAAGTTTCAGGCTGATAAGCTCGAACCCAAAGCGGATAAATGCATCTTCATAGGACACCCAAAACAGTTGGGTATACCTCCTGTCTCAGATCCGAAAGCAATAAGGGATTGTTTCTAGAATCGGGTCCTTTCTCGAGGAAAAGTTTCTCTCGAAAGAATTGAGTGGGAGGATGGTGGAGACTTGATGAGGTTATTAAACCGTTACTTCAACTAGTGTATAGCAGGGCACAAAGAGTTGTTCCTGTGGCACCTACACCAATTGAAGTGGAAGCTTATGATATTGATCATGATACTTCGGATCAAGTCACTCCCAAACCTCGTAGGATGACAAGGATGCGTACTACTTCAGAGTGGTATGTAATCCTGTCTTGAAAGTCATGTTGCTAGACAACAATGAGCCTATGAGCTATGGAGAAGCGATGGTGGGCCTGGATTCCGATAAATGGCTCGAGGCCATATAATCCGAGAGAGGATCCATGTATGAAAACAAAGTGTAGACTTTGGAAGAACTACTTGATGGTCGTAATGCTGTTGAGTGTAGATGGATTTTAAAAGGAAGACGGACAATGATGGTAAATGTCACCATTAAGAAAGCTCGACTTGTCGTTAAGATGTTTTTTTTGACAAGTTCAAGGAGTTGACTACGGTGAGATTTTCTCACTCGTAGCGATGCTAAGAGTCTGTTGGAATTATATTAGCAGTCACTGCATTATTTATGAAATCTTGCAGATAGGATGTCAAAACATTGTTTCCTCGACGATTTTCTTGAGGAAAGGTTGTATGTGATACAACCGGAAGGTTTTGTCAATCCTGAAAGATGCTAATAAGTATGCAAATCTCCAGCAATCCTTCTGAGGACTGGAGTAAGCATCTCGGAGTTGGAATGTACACTTTGATGAGATGATCAAAGATTTTGGGTTTATACAAAGTTTATGAGAAACTTGTATTTCCAAAGAAGTGAGTGGGAGCACTATAGAATTTCTGATGAGTATATGTTGTTGACATATTATGGATCAGAAATGATGTAGAATTTCTAGAAAGCATGCAGAGTTTTTCAATGGAAAGCCTGGATTAAGCTACTTGAACATTGAGCATCAAGATCTATAAGGGTAGATCAAAATTCTTAATGGTACATTCAAATGAGCACATACCTTGACATGATCTTGAAGGTGTTCAAGATGGATCAGTCAAAGAAGGAGTTCTTGCCTGAGTTGTAAGGTATGAAGTTGAGACTTAAAGCTCGACCACGGCAAAAGAAAGAGGAAGGACGAAGGTCGTCCCCTATGCTTTTGTCATAGGCTCTATACGGTATGCCATGCTGAGTACCGCACCTGAAGTGTGCCTTGCCATGATTCAGTCAAGGGGTACAAGTGTGATCCAAGAATGGATCACAAGACAGCGGTCAAAGTTATCCTTAGTAACTAGTGGACTAAGGAATTTTCTCGATTATGGAGGTGGTAAAAGAGTTCGTCGTAAAGGGTTACGTCGATGCAAGCTTAACACCTATCCGGATAGCTCTGAGTAGAGATACCGGATACGTATAATGGAGCAACAATTTAGGATAGCTCCAAGTAGAACAGTTATTTGGAATAGCTCCAAATAGAACGTGGTAGCTGCATGTAGGAGATGACATAGAGATTTGTAAAGCACACACGGATCTGAAAGGTTCGGACCCGTTGACTAAAACCTCTCTCACAAGCAACATGATCAAACCCAGAACTCATTGAGTCTTAATCACATGATGATGTGAACTAGTTTAGTGACACTAGTAAACTCTTTGGATGTTTGTCGCATGGCGATGTGACCTGTGAGTGTTAATCACATGACGATGTGAACTAGATTATTGACTCTAGTGCAAGTGGGAGACTGTTGGAAATATGCCCTAGAGGCAATAATAAATTGATTATTATTGTATTTCCTTGTTCATGATAATCGTTTATTATCCATGCTAGAATTGTATTGATAGGAAACTCAGATACATGTGTGGATACATAGACAACACCATGTCCCTAGTGAGCCTCTAGTTGACTAGCTCGTTGATTGATAGATGGTTATGGTTTCCTAACCATGGACATTGGATGTCGTTGATAACGGGATCACATCATTAGGAGAATGATGTGATGGACAAGACCCAATCCTAAGCCTAGCACAAGATCATGTAGTTCGTATGCTAAAGCTTTTCTAATGTCAAGGTATCATTTCCTTAGACCATGAGATTGTGCAACTCCCGGATACCGTAGGAGTGCTTTGGGTGTACCAAACGTCACAACGTAACTGGGTGCTATAAAGGTACACTACGGGTATCTCCGAAAGTGTCTGTTGGGTTGGCACGAATCGAGACTGGGATTTGTCACTCCGTGTGACGGAGAGGTATCTCTGGCCCACTCGGTAGGACATCATCATAATGTGCACAATGAGATCAAGGAGTTGATCACGGGATGATGTGTTACGGAACGAGTAAAGAGACTTGCCGGTAACGAGATTGAACAAGGTATCGGGATACCGACGATCGAATCTCGGGCAAGTACAATACCGCTGGACAAAGGGAATTGAATACGGGATTGATTGAATCCTCGACATCGTGGTTCATTCGATGAGATCATCGTGGAACATGTGGGAACCAACATGGGTATCCAGATCCGCTGTTGGTTATTGACCGGAGAACGTCTCGGTCATGTCTGCATGGTTCCTGAACCCGTAGGGTCTACACACTTAAGGTTCGATGACGCTAGGGTTATAAAGGAAGTCTGTATGTGGTTACCGAATGTTGTTCGGAGTCCCGGATGAGATCTCGGATGTCATGAGGAGTTCCGGAATGGTCCGGAGGTAAATAATTATATATGGGAAGTCCTGTTTTGGTCACCGGAAAAGTTTCGGGTTTTATCGGTAATGTATCGGGACCACCGGGAGGGTCCCGGGGGTCCACCAAGTGGGGCCACCAACCCCAGAAGGTTGTGTGGGCCAAGAGTGGTGAGGGACCAGCCCCTTAGTGGGCTGGTGCGCCTCCCACAAGGCCCATGGCGCCTAAGAGGTGGGAAGGGGGCAAACCCTAAAGGGGATGGGCCTTAGGGCCCATCTAGCTGCGCCTCCCTCCCCTCTCCCCTCTTGGGCCACCACCCCCTTTGCCATCTAGGGCTGCCGCCCCCCCTAGGGGTGGGAACCCTAGAGGGGGCGCACCCTCCTCCCTCTCCCCTATATATAGTGAGGCATGGGGCTGCCCATAACACACGCGATTCGATCTCTTGTTGGTGCAGCCCTGCATCTCTCTCTCCCTCCTCTTCTGTGGTGCTTGGCGAAGCACTGCAGGATTGCCACACTCCTCCATCACCACCACGCCGTTGTGCTGCTGCTGGATGGAGTCTTCCTCAACCTCTCCCTCTCCCTTGCTGGATCAAGGCGTGGGAGACGTCGTCGGGCTGTACGTGTGTTGAACGCGAAGGTGCCGTGCGTTCGGCACTTGGTCATCGGTGATTTGAATCACGACGAGTACGACTCCATCAACCCTGTTCACTTGAACGCTTCCGCTTAAGCGATCTACAAGGGTATGTAGATGCACTCTCCTTCCCCTCGTTGCTGGTCTCTCCATAGATAGATCTTGGTGACACGTAGGAAAATTTTGAATTTCTGCTACGTTCCCCAACAGTTGTTGGACGAACCGGAGTGAACTGACGAACCGGAGTGAGTTGACGAACTGGAGCTTCGTGCTGCACTGCTAACTCGGCTTCTCGACATGCCCTAGTGCGATCCACTACATCCTGAGCATTGCCACCGCCACCCGTCGGGTTATGGCCACGAGGCGGATTACGATTCCGTGCACTACTTGATACGGCCGGTTCATCGATATGCCTGTTGTAGCTCCGGCTCAGGCGGGGAGTAGAATGAATCCTTTCGCGGCCATATGAATAAGCCTGCTGTTGAGTTAAGGCCGTCTGAAGGAGCTCCCTAGCCCGCCGTGTTTCAACTGCTACTGGGACTCGCCATCAATCGGGAGAGCTGCCAATCATGAAGCGGCGGCAACGATGTTATCCAACGGGTTAGAGTAATGACCCGGAGGTGTTGAGACGTGTCGTGATGGGACATCATTCTGATGAGGCTGAGGCGGCGGATCCATCGCACATGGCTGAACCGGTGCCCCGGTCCCAGGTGCCTCCGCCCGGTTTACCACTGGCTGGTTGCTGGTGCCTTCTCCTGGTGTGTTAAAGAGATTTCTTGCCTCAAAAACCAGCAGGAGGTGCGACCGGTATCTTCTTCTCATGACATCATCTGACGCACTCTGATCTAGCACAAGCCGGTAGGCCTGAGCCTGTAACTCGGCCTGCTCTGTAGCCATCCTGGTGTTCTCTGCCGCCAGGTCAGCTTTGGCATGAGTTATCTGATCCTTCACCTTTGCAATCTCCGCGTTGTGCTGATCCCGGTTTGCTGCGTCCACCTCTGCTACCAGCAACATTGCCAAAGCGTCGAACAAATCGGACAAAACCTGAACCAAAGGCGGCGCAGAGCCCCCCTGCTCCTACCGGTGTTGCTGCTGCTGAATCGGAAAGCATCGCTGCGACGGTAGAAGAATGCTGCGCTGATTGCGTACCGGCCATGAAGACCGCGACCTGACTCGGCGGATCAAGGGGGTCCGGAATACTGTCGCCATTGGAACCACCACTAATCCGGCCATCCTGCAGCTGATACAGTGACTCGGTCTCTCTAGTTGAAGACTCATCATCAGAGTAGACAACGGTTTCGCCACCAGATGCCGATCTATCCTCATATTCCGTTCCATGGATGACACCTACAAAGGCACGCCTTACAGCGGGATGAACCTGGGCAGATCTTGCATGCTGAGCCGTCTCGATGATGTCGGTGCAGATGTCCAGCTCAGGGCCCGGTTTGCCAATCTTGCCGATGAAGACGTGAATTCCTCCAAAGGGGACCCGATACCCGTACTCAATTGAGCCGACCTCGGGGCTCCATCCTGCATCGTCGATGTAGATCTTGACGTGATGACTTTTAGTCATCCGGCCCACAACGTATCCCTTGAGTCCTTCGAAGTTGCCCTTCAAGAACTCGAAACCATCGTGCGATGGCCCCACGGTGGGCGCCAACTGTCATGGTTTTGTCACGACATATGTCCTTGTGAAAGGACATAGTCGTGGAGCCATCGCTACGAGTTAGCTTAAAGGGGTTTAAAGCGGACAAAGGACGCAAGAGTTTTATACTGGTTCGACCCCTTACAATGAAGGTAAAAGCCTACTCCAGTTGTGATGGAATTACTAGGGTTTCGATGACCAGGGAGCGAATCCGGTTTGCCTGGCTCTTGAGTTGTTGTCTGTTGTCCCTAAACCGCCGCCGGGTCGCCCCTTTATATACATAGGTCGACACCCGTCGGTTTACAGAGTCCCGAGGCCGGATCATAAACGTGTCCGGCTCGGTCTCTACTCCTATCTTACAATACAAGTTATATATCAATGTCGGTTTATGTCTACAGGCCTTAACCCGCCTTTGGGCCTTGGGCCTTCATAAAGCGCCTTCATCTTTGTCTTCATGGGCTTCAAATAAAATAATCATCATGGGGATAACCCGGCTTCTCCTAGCTGGTTTATGTCCAGTAGTAATATCGCCAACAGAACACGAGAGATCAAAAGGTCGAACATGAGTCGTATAGTTGATACAATCAACATGGAGATGTTCACCGTTGATGACTAGTCCGTCTCACGTCATGATCGGACATGGCCTGGTCGATTTAGATCATGTATAACTTGGATGACTAGAGGGATGTCTATCTGAGTGGGAGTTCATTAAATAATTTGATTAGATGAACTTAATTATCATGAACTTAGTCTAAAATGTCTTTAGAATATGTCTTGTAGATCAAATGGCCCACGCTAATGTTGCCCTCAAATTCAACGCATTCCTAGAGCAAACCAAGCTGAAAGAAGATGGTAGCAACCATACAGATTGGGTCCGTAACTTGAGGATCATCCTCATAGTTGCCAAGAAAGCATATGTCCTTGAAGAACCACTCGGTGACGCACCCATTTTCCCAGCAACTCAAGACATTATGAACGCCTGGCAGTCGCATAGTGATAATTACTCCCTGGTTCAGTGCGGCATGCTTTACAGCTTAGAACCAGGGCTCCAAAAGCGTTTTGAGCAGCACAAAGCATATGATATATTCCAAGAGCTGAAAATGGTTTTCCAAGCTCATGCCCGGGTCGAGAGATATGAAGTCTCCAACAAGTTCTACAGTTGCAAGATGGAGGAAAACAGTTCTGTCAGCAAGCATATACTCAAAATGTCTGGGTTGCACAACCGCTTGTCTCAGCTAGGAGTTAATCTTCCAGATGACTCGGTCATTGACAAGATCCTCTAGTCGCTTCCACCTAGCTACAAGAGCTTCGTGATGAACTACAATGTGCAAGGGATGGAGAAGTCCATTCCTGAGTTATATTCAATGCTGAAATCAGCGGAGGTGGAAATCAATAAGGAACATCAAGTGTTGATGGTGAATAAAACCACTAGTTTCAAGAAAGGCAAGGGTAAGAAGAACTTCAAGAAGGACGACGAGGGAGTTGTCGCGCCCGGTAAATCAGTTGTCGGGAAGAATCCAAAGAATGGACCCAAGCCCGGGACTTAGTGCTTTTATTGTAAGGGAAATGGTCACTGGAAGCGGAACTGCCCCATGTACTTAGCGGATAAGAAGGCCGGCAACGCCAAAGGTATATGTGAAATACATGTTATTGATGTGTACCTTACCAGCGCTCGTAGTAGCTCCTTGGTATTTGATACCAGTGCGGTTGCTCAGATTTGTGACTCAAAACAGGAGCTGCGGAATAAGCAAAGACTGGCGAAGGACGAGGTGATGATGCGCTTCAGGAATGGTTCCAAGGTCGATGTGATCGCCATCGGCACGCTCCTTCTACATCCACCTACGGGATTAGTTTTAAACCTCAATAATTGTTATCTAGTACCAGCTTTGAGCATGAACATTGTATCTGGGTCTCATTTAATGCGAGATGGCTACTCATTTAAATTCAAGAATAATGGTTGTTCTATTTATATGAGAGATATGTTTTATGGTCATGCCCCGCTGGTCAATGGTTTATTTTTGTTTAGTGTCGAACTTGATGTTACACATATTCATAGTGTGAATGCCAAAAGATGTAAGGTTGGTAATGATAGTCCCACATACTTGTGGCACTGCCACCTTGGTCACATTGGTGTCAAACGCATGAAGAAACTCCATGCAGATGGACTTTTGGAGTCTCTTGATTATGAATCATTTGACACGTGCGAACCATGCCTCATGGGCAAAATGACCAAGACTCCGTTCTCCGGAACAATGGAGCGAGCAACCAACTTATTGGAAATCATACATACTGACGTGTGCCGTCCAATGAGCGTTGAGGCTCGTGGTGGCTATCATTATGTTCTCACCCTCACAGATGACTTAAGTAGATATGGGTATGTCTACTTAATGAAACACAAGTCTGTTTCCTTTTAAAACTTCAAGGAATTTCAGAGTGAGGTAGAGAATCAACGTGATAGGAAAATAAAGTTCTTACGATCAGATGTGGAGGAGAATACTTGAGTCACGAGTTTGGCACACACTTAAGGAAATGTGGAATTGTTTCACAACTCACGCCGCCTGGAACACCTCAGCGAAATGGTGTGTCCGAACGTCGTAATCGCACTCTATTGGATATGGTGCGATCTATGATGTCTCTTACCGATCTACCGCTATCATTTTGGGGTTATGCTTTAGAGACTGTCGCATTCACTTTAAATAGGGCTTCGTCGAAATCCGTTGAGACGACACCGTATGAATTATGGTTTGGAAAGAAACTTAAGCTGTCGTTTCTGAAAGTTTGGGGATGCAATGCTTATGTCAAGAAACTTCAACCTGAAAAGCTCGAACCCAAGTCGGAAAAATGCGTCTTCATAGGATACCCTAAGGAAACTATCAGGTATACCTTCTACCTCAGATCCGAAGGCAAGATCTTTGTTGCCAAGAATGGATCCTTTCTAGAGAAAGAGTTTCTCTTAAAAGAAGTAAGTGGGAGGAAAGTAGAACTTGATGAGGTACTGCCTCTTGAACCGGAAAGTAGCACAACTCAGGAAGATGTTTCTGTGGTGCCTGCACCGACTAGAGAGGAAGTTAATGATGATGATCATGAAACTTAGGATCAAGTTGCTACTGAACTTTGTAGGTCCACGAGGACACATTTAGCACCAGAGTGGTACGGCAACCCTGTCCTGGAAATCATGTTGTTAGACAACGGTGAACCTTCGAACTATGATGAAGCGATGGCGGGCCCAGATTCCAACAAATGTCTTGAAGCCATGAAATCCGAGATAGGATCCATGCATGAAAACGAAGTATGGACTTTGACAGACTTGCTCGATGATCGGCAAGCCATAGAAAATAAATGGATCTTTAAGAAGAAGACTGACGCAGATGGTAACGTGACCATCTATAAGGCTCGGCTTGTCGCTAAGGGTTATCAACAAGTTCAAGGGGTTGACTATGATGAGACCTTCTCACCCGTAGCGAAGCTGAAGTCCGTCCGAATCATTTTAGCAATTGCCACATTCTATGATTATGAGATATGGCAAATGGACGTCAAAACGACATTCCTTAATGGTTTCCTTAAGGAAGAATTGTATATGATGCAGCCGAAAGGTTTTGTCGATCCTAAGAATGCTGACAAGGTATGCAAGCTCCAGCGCTCAGTCTATGGGCTGGTGCAAGCATCTCGAAGTTGGAACATTCGCTTTGATGAGATGATCAAAGCGTTTGGGTTTATGCAGACTTATGGAGAAGCCTGTGTTTACAAGAAAGTGAGTGGGAGCTCTGTAGCATTTCTCATATTATATGTGGATGACATACTATTGATGGGAAATGATATAGAGTTTTTGGAAAGCATAAAGGCCTACTTGAATAAGTGTTTTTCAATGAAGGACCTTGGAGAAGCTGCTTACATATTAGGCATCAAGATCTATAGAGATAGATTGAGACGCCTCATTGGTCTTTCACAAAGCACATACCTTGACAAGATATTGAAGAAGTTCAATATGGATCAGTCCAAGAAGGGGTTCTTGCCTGTATTGCAAGGTGTGAAATTGAGCATGACTCAATGCCCAACCTCGGCAGGAGATAAAAAAAGATGAGTGTCATCCCCTATGCCTTAGCCATAGGGTCTATTATGTATGCCATGCCGTGTACCAGACCTGATGTGAACCTTGCCGTAAGTTTGGTAGGGAGGTACCAAAGTAATCCTGGCATGGAACACTAGACAGCGGTCAAGAATATCCTAAAGTACCTGAAAAGGACTAAGGATATGTTTCTCGTTTATGGAGGAGATGAAGAGCTTGTCGCAAAGGGTTACATCGATGCTAGCTTCGACACAGATCTGTATGACTCCAAGTCACAAACCGGATACGTGTACATTTTGCATGGTGGGGCAGTCAGCTAGTGCAGTTGCAAGCAAAGCGTCGTGGCGGGATCTAC
The DNA here is from genome assembly GCF_003073215.2 of Triticum urartu. Lineage (NCBI taxonomy): Eukaryota > Viridiplantae > Streptophyta > Magnoliopsida > Poales > Poaceae > Triticum > Triticum urartu. The sequence goes on from NC_053028.1 coordinate 269,258,279, forward strand.
ATGTGAAGCGGAGTACATAGCAGCCTCGAAGGCAGCGCAGGAAGCAGTCTAGATGAAGGAGTTCATCACCGAGCTAGGAGTTATTCCCAATGCGTCGGGCCCGATGACTCTCTTCTATGACAACACTGGATCTATTGCCCTTGCCAAGGAGCCCAGGTTTCACAAGAAGACCAGGCATATCAAGCGTCGCTTCAACTCCATTCGTTAATATATTCAAGATGGAGACATAGATATTTGTAAAGTGCATACGGGTCTGAATGTCATAGATCCGTTGACTAAACCTCTTCTGCGAGCAAAACATGATCAACACCAGAACTCTATGGGTGTTCGATTCATCATAATGTAACTAGATTATTGACACTAGTGCAAGTGGGAGACTATTGGAAATATGCCCTAGAGGCAATAATAAAGTGGTTATTATTATATTTCCGTGTTCATGATAATTGTCTATTATTCATGCTATAATTGTATTAACCGGAAACCATAATACATGTGTGACTACATAGATCGTTATATGTCCCTATTAAGCCTCTAGTTGACTAGCTCATTGATCAATATATGGTCATGGTTTTCTGACCATGGACATTGGATGTCGTTGATAATGGGATCACATCATTGGGAGAATGATGTGATGGACAAGACCCAATCCTAAGCGTAGCACAAGATCGTGTACTTCGTTTGCTAAAGCTTTTCTAATGTCAAGTATCATTTCCTTAGACCATGAGATTGTGCAACTCCCGGATACCGTAGGAATGTTTTGGGTGTACCAAATGTCACAACATAACTGGGTGGCTATAAAGGTGCACTACAGGTATCTCCGTAAGTATCTGTTGGGTTAGCATGAATCGAGACTGGGATTTGTCACTCCGTATGACAAAGAGGTATCTCTGGGCCCACTCGGTAATGCATCATCATAACGAGCTCAATGTGACTAAGGAGTTAGCCACGGGATGATGCATTACCGAACGAGTAAAGAGACTTGCCGGTAACGAGATTGAACGAGGTATGGGGATACCGATGATCGAATCTCGGGCAAGTAACATACCGATTGACAAAGGGAATTGTATACAGGATTGGTTGAAACCCCGACATCATGGTTCATCCGATGAGATCATCGTGGAACATGTGGGAGCCAACATGGGTATCCAGATCCTGCTGTTGGTTATTGGCCGAAGAGATGTCTCGGTCATGTCTGCATGCTTCCCGAAGCCATAGGGTCTACACACTTAAGATTCGGTGACGCTAGAGTTGTTATGGGAAATAGTATGTGGCGAAGGTTGTTCGGAGTTCCGGATGAGATCTCGGATGTCACGAGGAGTTTTGGAATGGTCCGGAGATGAAGATTTATATATGGGAAGTCCTTATTCGGTTGCTGGAAGTGTTTGGGGGTTACCGTGTGACGCCCCCGATTCAATCGTACACTAATCATACACGCAAATGTGTACGATCAAGATCAGGGACTCACAGGAAGATATCACAACACAACTCTACAAATAAAATAAGTCATACAAGCATCATATTACAAGCCAGGGGCCTCGAAGGCTCGAATACAAGAGCTCGATCATAGACGAGTCAGCGGAAGCAACAATATCTGAGTACAGACATAAGTTAAACAAGTTGCTATAAGATGGATAGCACAAACGGGGATACAGATCGAACGAGGCGCATGCCTCCTGCCTGGGATCCTCCTAACTACTCCTGGCCGTCGTCAGCGAGCTGCATGTAGTAGTAGGCACCTCCCGATTAGTAGTAGTCGTCATCAACGGTGGCGTCTGGCTCCTGGACTCCAACGTCTGGTTGCAGCAATCGGATATAGGAAAGGGGAAAAGGGGGAGAAAAGCAACCGTGAGTACTCATCCAAAGTACTCACAAGCAAGGAGCTACACTACATATGTATGCATTGGTATCAAATGGAATAAGGGTATCATATGTGGACTGAACTGTAGAATGCCGGAATAAGAGGGGGATAGCTAGTCCTTTCGAAGACTACGCTTCTGGTAACCTCCATCTTGCAGCAGGAGAAGAGAGTAGATGGTAAGTTCACCAAGTATCATCATGTAGCATAATCCTAACCGATGATCCTCCCCTCGTCGCCCTGTGAGAGAGCGATCACCGGTTGTATCTGGCACTTGGAAGGGTGTGTTTTATTAAGTATCCAGGTTCTAGTTGTCATAAGGTCAAGGTACAACTCCGGGTCGTCCTTTTACCGAGGGACACGGCTATTCGAATAGATCAACTTCCCTGCAGGGGTGCACCACATAATCCAACACGCTCGATCCCATTTGGCCGGACACACTTTTCTGGGTCATGCCCGGCCTCGGAAGATCAACACGTCGCAGCCCTATCTAGGCACAACAGAGAGGTCAGCACGCCGGTCTAAATCCTATGGCGCAGGGGTCTGGGCCCATCGCCCTTTGCACACCTGCACGTTGCGAACGCGGCTGGAAGCAGACCTAGCTTAGCAGGCGTTCCAGTCCAATCCGACGCGCGCCGCTCAGTCGCTGACGTCACGAAGGCTTTGACTGATACCACGACGTCGAGTGCCCATAACTATCCCCGCGTAGATGGTTAGTGCGTATAGGCCAGTAGCCAGACTCAGATCAAATGCCAAGATCTCGTTAAACGTGTTATCTTGAAATAACCGTGAACGCCGACCAAGGCCAGGCCCACCTCTCTCTTAGGTGGTCTCAACCTGCCCTGTCGCTTCGCCACAAAGATCCACTCAGAGGGCCGTCGGGACAAACGTCCTTTCGGCCCCAATCCGTGAATCACTTGCGGGTACTCCTACGAGCCGACCCGTCTTTAGTCATCATCAGTATCATATATTATGTATAAGTATATACCCATGATCAACTCCCGAGTGATCACGGCCCGATAGCATAGCATGGCAGATGGACAAGAATGTATGGCCACTAATGAGAAACTAGCATCCTAAACTAAGCATTTAGGATTGCAGGTAAGGTATCAATAGTTGTAGCAACAATGACAGGCTATGCATCAGGATAGGATTAACGGAAAGCAGTAACATGCTACACTACTCTAATGCAAGCAGTATAGAGGAGAGTAGGCGATATCTGGTGATCAAGGGGGGGGGCTTGCCTGGTTGCTCTAGCAAGAGAGAGGGGTCGTCAACACCGTAGTCGTACTGGGTAGCAGCGGCGTCAGTCTCGGTGTCTAGCGAGAGAAGAGGGGGGAGAAACAATAAATATAATGCAAACAAATGCATGACGATGCATGACATGACAAAGCGTAAAGCTAGGTGTGCCCTAACGCGGTACGAGGTGGTACCGGTGAAGGGGGAAAACATCCGGGAAAGTACTCCCGGTGTTTCGCGTTTTCGGACAGATGAATCAGAGGGGGAAAGTTGCGTGTTTGCTATGCTAGGGATGCGTGGCAGACGAACGGGCTGCGTATCCGGATTCGTCTCGTCGTTCTGAGCAACTTTCATGTTGAAAATAATTTAATCCGAGTTACGGATTAAAAGATATGATTTTCTAAAGATTTTATTAATTTCTGGAATTATTTTTAATTCGAAAATAATTTCTAAATTGCTAGGCGCACCCAGCACAGTGTACACAAAAGTGTACCCAGTGACTGACAGGTGGGCCAGAGGGACCCAGTTGACCAGTCAACGTTTGACTCGTCAACAGGGGTGGGACCCCCCTGTCATTGACTGTTTTAGTTAATTAGGGATTAAGTTAATTAGTTAGGCTTAATTAGTTGTTTTAGTTTAATTAATCAAAATTAATTAAGTTAATTAATTCTTTAATTAATTGATTAATTAATTATTTTTATTTTTATTTTTTTATTTTTTTATTTTTTTAAATACGTTCTGGGGTGGGGGCCCCATGTCATATGCCTAGAGGGGGCCTTAACGGGCGCGTGGGCAGGAGGTGGCGGGCGCCACCCGCCGGTAGGGGAGTGGCAGCGGGGCGCGAGGTGGAGGTCGGGGACGTCGTGCGTAGAAGGAAGCAGGCCGGTGGGAAGGTCCGGCGAGGTCCAGGCGGGGTGCTGGCGTTCGACAGCGACGAGCGAGGGGGGGACAGTTCGTGCCCCGATCCAGATCGGATCGGGGGAGGGGCACGTCGTGGGTGGGGGGGAAGTGGGGGAGTCGGTGTCGGTGGGGCTAGGGTTTCGAAGCAGTGGGGGGATTATGGGGTGCGGGGGTGGGCCAGCGAGGTGGGTGGCCCAATGGCCTACTGGGCCAAAGCCCAGTGGGGGGTGCTTTCTCCCCCTTTTCTAGTTTTACTTTTAGTTTTTCTTTTCTTTTTTGTATTTTCTTTCTTTTTACTTATTTTCTATTCTGTTTTATTTCATTTTAAATCATTTAGGCATTTTCTAAAAATATGTTTGCTGCACCATAATTACCCTTGTAATATTCGGCAACCACCGGACATTTTTGTTTCAATTTTTGAAAACTTCTGTTGTTGACATTAATTTGAATTTGAATTTTGAAACGGTTTGAACTAACGGAAGTTTAGCAACAGTAACCACAGATGACTTGGCATCATTAGGAGAGTTTTTCTGTAACCTAATTATCCGGGCGTTACAAATCTCCTCCACTACAAGAAATCTCGTCCCGAGATTTAGGAGGTAGAAGAAAACAGTGCGGGGTATTCTTCTTGTAGGCGATCCTCGCGTTCCCAAGTGGCTTCATCTTCAGAGTGATTCGACCACTGTACCTTGAGGAACTTGATCGCCTTTTGACGTGTGCGGCGTTCAGCTTGGTCGAGAATGCGAACTGGATGCTCTTTATAGGAGAGGTCCTATTGTAATTCGAGCACTTCATGATCCACTGCTCGGATTGGGTCCTTGAAGCAGCGTCGGAGTTGTGACACATGGAACACATCGTGAACCTGAGAAAGGTTCGGTGGAAGCTCCAGTTGATATGCCACTTTTCCATGCCTTTCGAGAATAGTGAAGGGACCGATATAGCGAGGAGCTAGCTTGCCCTTGATCCCGAAGCGGTGAGCATCCTTCATTGGTGTAACTCGAAGATAAGCCTTTTCGCCAGGTTGATAGACCATGTCTTGGTGATGACGGTCATACTGACTTTTCTGACGTGACTGAGCAGTCTTGAGATTCTCGCGAATAATGCGAACTTATTCTTCGGCCTGTTGGATAATATCCGGACCGAAGAGTGGACGTTCCCCAGTTTCTGACCAGTTCAGAGGGGTTAGACACTTTCGTCCATATAGTACTTCGAAGGGGGACATCTTCAGACTAGCTTGATAGCTATTATTATAAGAGAACTCGACATATGGAAGAGATTCCTCCCATTTCTTGCCGAAGGAAATTACACAAGCTCGAAGCATGTCTTCCAAAACTTGGTTGACACGTTCAACCTGTCCTTGCGACTGAGGATGAAACGCAGTACTGAACGACAGATGAGTCCCCATAGCTTCTTGGAAACTTGCCCAGAATCTTGAAGTGAATAAGCTGCCACGGTCTGAACTGATAACCAGTGGAATACCGTGAAGTGAAACAATTCTGGCCATGTAGAGAGTAGCAAGCTGACTAGCAGTGATTGTCTCTTTGACCGCCAGAAAATGTGCAACTTTAGAAAGCCGGTCAATGACGACAAGAATAGCATCATTACCTTTCTGCGATTTGGGAAATCTAGTGACGAAGTCCATTTCAACATGGTCCCATTTCCATTCAGGAATAGAGATAGGTTGTAGAGTTCCAGCAGGCCTTTGATGCTCTGCTTTGATACGGCGACATACGTCACACTCAGCAACATAACAAGCAATGTCCTACTTCATATTAGACCACCAGAATCTTTGACGAATATCCTGGTACATCTTTGTACTACCAGGATGGATGGACAGAGGCGTATCATGGGCTTCTTGCATAACCCTTTTAGTCTTATCCAGGTTTTCCTTCGAACATGGTACCACTAGGCGGCCTTTGAAGTACAAGGCGCCATCGTCGGCGATAGTGAAGAATGAGGGCTTTCCTTTTGCTAGATGGTGTTTAATCTTATGGACTTCAGAGTCATAACCTTGAATAGTCTTTATACCAGCTACGAGATCTGGTACGACAGCCAGGGTATTTAGAGAACCCTTAGTAACAACAAGAAGATTCATCTTGCGGAACTCCGGGGGAGGGGGAGCGAGTGCTCCAGGAGGAACAATTTGAAGGTTCAGCTTTCTAAATTCTTCAACAAGCGAGGGCTGAACTTTGTGAACCTGGAGGTGGTTGCAGTAAGACTTGCGGCTCAAGGCATCAACCATTACATTAGCCTTTCCAGGGGTATAGGATATACCCACGTCAAAGTCTGCAACAGTCTCCATCCATCTCTGCTGACGGAGGTTCAGATCCGGCTGAGTAAACAGATACTTCAGACTTTGGTGGTCGGTGAAGATTTCGCAACGATTACCGAGAAGGTAATGTCGCCACTGCTTCAGTGCATGAATGACAGCAGCAAGCTCGAGGTCGTGAACTGGGTAGTTTTCTTCGTGAGGGCGCAGTTGACGAGAGGCATAAGAAATCACTCTGCGCTCTTGCATTAGGACACAGCCTAATCCTTGACGGGAAGCGTCGCAGTAAATGACGAAGTCCTTAGTATCAGGTGGAGCAAGCACTGGGGCAGAAGTCAACTTGTCTTTGAGTGCCTGGAAACTTTCCTGACACTTGTCTGTCCATTCGAATTTGACACCCTTATGCAACAGATTAGTCAGAGGTCTGGCAATCTTGGAGAAGTTCTCGACGAATCGATGACAATAGCTGGCGAGACCGAGAAAGCTTCGGACTTGCTTGACATTCTTCGGAGGAGTCCAATCGAGAATAGCCTGAACTCGTTCAGGGTTGACGGCAATACCATACTTCGAGATGACATGCCCAAGATAGGTTACTTCGGGGAGCCAGAATTCACACTTGGAATACTTAGCATACAGTTGATGCTCTCGAAGCTTTTCCAGCACAAGACGAAGATGTTCAGCATGCTCTTCCTTGTTCTTGGAAAATACAAGGATATCGTCCAAGTAAACCATGATGAACTTGTCGAGGTAATCCATGAATATATAGTTCATCAGACGGGAGAAGGTGGCGGGAGCATTCGTTAAGCCGAATGACATGATGGTGTACTCGTATGATCCATACCGAGTCACGAAGGCGGTTTTTGGGATGTCCTCTTCACTAACACGGATCTGGTGGTAACCCAACCTCAAGTCGAGTTTGGAGAACACTGATGAGCCAGCCAGTTGATCATAAAGATCATTGATCCGAGGAAGAGGATATTTATTCTGAATGGTAGCTTGGTTTATAGGACGGTAGTCTTGGACTAATCAGTTTGTCCCATCCTTCTTCTTAACAAAGAGAGAAGGTGCTCCCCATGGAGAGCAACTTGGATGAATGAAACCTTTGACAAGAGACTTGTCGATTTCCTCCTTAAGCTCAATGAGTTAATGCGGCGGCATCTTGTAGGGTCGCTTAGCTATAGGGGTGGTGCCGGGTTTCAAGTCGATGATGAATTCGACAGCTCTAGCAGGGGGAACCCCTGGAAGTTCTTCTGGGAAGTCGTCTTGGAATTCACGAACGACGGGAATGTTTTCAATGCCCTTGAGTGGTGCAGGGTTCAACGCATTCAAGGCATAAAGACGTGCCTCGGCGTTCTGAACTAGATGAGCTTGGTAAGAAATTATTTCATCAGAAGGGTGTAGCAGATGGACGACCTTAGTGGCGCAAACTATAGAAGCAGTATGCGCTTTCAACCAATCCATTCCCAGAATGAGGTCGATGCTACAGGACTTTAGTACGATGGGGGAGGCAAGGAATTCCAGTCCTTCAATTTCAACGGGAACGTTGTGACTAACCATAGAGGTTTGACACTGGCCCGCAGGAGTGTGTACCACAATCGCAGTGTTCATCTCTTCGTATTTAATGCCATGCATGAATGCAAACTCAGCTGATATGAATGAATGTGATGCTCCTGTATCAAATAAAACAGATGCTGGTACTGAATTTACGAGGAGTGTACCCATCACGGTAGCAGGCTGGTCTAGAACTTCATTGAGATCAACGTGGTTGGCATGAACACGACCATAAGACTTGGCATTGTTGTTGCGAGGCTGGTTGCTTCCACGGCCAGTTGCTGGGAGGGCCAGTTGATTTTGGTTCTGGTTGCATTCCCTAGCACGGTGTCCTGGTTGACCACACCTGAAGCACATACCATTATTGGGAGTGGGAACAGGAGTTTGTGGTGGCGGAGCTGGAAGTCTTGGCTGCCTAGTTGGTGGAGCAGGCAGACGAGGTGCAGCATAGGTCTGCCTTGGAGCAGGTGCATTCGGCTGGTACATGCTGTTGGGAATCCATATCTTGCGCTTCTGTGAGGACGGGCCCGAAGATGAGCCTGTGTCACGGTTGCGCCTGTGAGAGCCCTGGTATTCCTGCAGACCAGTTTCGACATTGATGGCCTTGTTCACCAAGGTGGCAAAATCAGTAAAGTCGTGCACTAGAAGTGCGAGCTTGATGTCAGCTTGAAGGCCATCATGGAACTTCTCCTGTCTGCGTGCATCAGTTGCAATGTCTTCTTCAGCATAGCGGGACAAGTCAAGAAACTCCCGCTGATAAGCTTCAACAGTCTTGTTGCCTTGGGTGAGGTTGTGAAACTCACGCTTCTTACGGTCCATGACTCCCTGAGGAATGAAGCGAGCACGGAAGGCAGCTTGGAAGTCTGGCCAGGTGATGATTGTTCCAACTGGCAGAGTACGCATGTGGCTGTCCCACCATTGAGCTGCGGGTCCCTTTAGGAAGAAGGAAGCAAAGGTGACATAGATGGCAGTGGCTACATCAGCAGACTCCATCTCATAGGTGATGTCACGGAGCCAGTCATCAGCATCCAGAGGCTGAGTTGAGCTGCGGTACACAGTTGGGTTCAGGCGCATGAAATCCTGTAGAGTTACTGGGGTTGGTGTTGGACATATGCCCTAGAGGCAATAATAAAAGCATTATTATTATATTTTCTTGTTCATGATAATTGTCTTTATTCATGCTATAATTGTGTTATCCGGAAATCGTAATACATGTGTGAATAATAGACACCAACATGTCCCTAGTAAGCCTCTAGTTGACTAGCTCGTTGATCAACAGATAGTCATGGTTTCCTGACTATGGACATTGGATGTCATTGATAACGAGATCACATCATTAGGAGAATGATGTGATGGACAAGACCCAATCCTAAACATAGCATAAGATCGTATAGTTCGTTTGCTAGAGTTATCCAATGTCAAGTATCTTTTCCTTAGACCATGAGATCGTGTAACTCCCGGATACCGTAGGAGTGCTTTGGGTGTACCAAACGTCACAACGTAACTGGGTGACTATAAAGGTATGCTACGGGTATCTCCGAAAGTGTCTGTTGGGTTGACACGGATCAAGACTGGGATTTGTCACTCCGTATGACGGAGAGGTATCACTGGGCCCACTCGGTAATGCATCATCATAATGAGCTCAAAGTGACCAAGTGTCTGGTCACGGGATCATGCATTACGGTACGAGTAAAGTGACTTGCCGGTAACGAGATTGAACGAGGTATTGGGATACCGACGATCGAATCTCGGGCAAGTAACATACCGATTGACAAAGGGAGTTGTATACGGGGTTGCTTGAATCCTCGACATCGTGGTTCATCCGATGAGATCATCGAGGAGCATGTGGGAGCCAACATGGGTATCCAGATCCCGTTGTTGGTTATTGACCGGAGAGCGATCTCGGTCATGTCTACATGTCTCCCGAACCCGTAGGGTCTACACACTTAAGGTTCGGTGACGCTAGGGTTGTAGGGATATGTATATGCAGTAACCTGAATGTTGTTCGGAGTCCCGGATGAGATCCCGGACGTCACGAGGAGTTCCGGAATGGTCCGTAGGTAAAGAATTATATATAGGAAGTGCTATTTCGGGCATCGGGCAAGTTTCGGGGTCACCGGTATTGTACCGGGACCACTGGAAGGGTCCCGGGGGTCCACCGGGTGGGGCCACCTGCCCCGGGGGGCCACATGGGCTGTAGGGGTTGCGCCTTGGCCTACATGGGCCAAGGGCACCAGCCCCAAGAGGCCCATGCGCCTAGGGTTCAAGGAGGGAAGAGTCCCAAAGGGGGAAGGCACCCCCTAGGTGCCTTGGGGGGGGAGGAGGGATTCCTCCCCCTTGGCCGCACCCCCCTAGGAGATTGGATCTCCTAGGGCCGGCGCCTTGGCCCTCCTATATATAGTGGGGAAGGAGGGCTTTTCATGAACCTTTGGTTGCCTCCTTCTCTCTCCAACACTCCTCCTCCTCCATAGGCTTGGCGAAGCCCTCGGAGTACTGCAGCTCATCCACCACACGCCGTCGTGCTGCTGAGCATCTATCCTCAACCTCTCCTTCCCCCTTGCTGGATCAAGAAGGAGGAGACGTACGCTGACCGTACGTGTGTTGAACGCGGAGGTGCCGTCCGTTCGGCGCTAGGATCTCCGGTGATTTGGATCACGTCGAGTACCTTCCTCATCCCCGTTCTTTGAACGCTTCCGCGCGTGATCTACAAAGGTATGTAGATGCAAGCATCACTCGTTGCTAGATGAACTCATAGATGGATCTTGGTGAAACCGTAGGAATTTTTTTGTTTTCTGCAACGTTCCCCAACAGTGGCATCATGAGCTAGGTCTATGCGTAGTTCTTCTTGCACGAGTAGAACACAATTTGTTGTGGGCGTAGATGTTGTCAACTTTCTTGCCGCTACTAGTCTTATCTTGCTTCAACGGTATTGTGGGATGAAGCGGCCCGGACCAACCTTACACGTACGCTTACGTGAGACCGGTTCCACCGACTAACATGCACTAGTTGCATAAGGTGGCTGGCGGGTGTCTGTCTCTCCCACTTTAGTTGGAGCGGATTCGATGAACAGGGTCCTTATGAAGGGTAAATAGAAGTTGACAAATCACGTTGTGGCTTTAACGTAGGTAAGAAGACGTTCTTGCTAGAACCCTAATTCAGCCACGTAAAACTTGCAACAACAATTAGAGGACGTCTAACTTGTTTTTGCAGCAAGTGTTTGTGATATGATATGGCCAAAGTTGTGATGAATGATGAATGATATATGTGATGTATGAGATGTTCATGCTATTGTAATAGGAATCACGACTTGCATGTCGATGAGTATGACAACCGGCAGGAGCCATAGGAGTTGTCTTTATTTTTTGTATGACCTGCGTGTCATTGAGAAACGCCATGTAAATTACTTTACTTTATTGCTAAACGCGTTAGCCGTAGTAGTAGAAGTAATAGTTGGCGAGCAACTTCATGGAGACACGATGATGGAGATCATGATGATGGAGATCATGGTGTCATGCCGGTGACAAGATGATCATGGAGCCCCAAGATGGAGATCAAAGGAGCTATGTGATATTGGCCATATCATGTCACTATTATTTTGATTGCATGTGATGTTTATCATGTTTGCATCTTGTTTACTTAGAACGACGGTAGTAAATAAGATGATCCCTCATAATAATTTCAAGAAAGTGTTCCCCCTAACTGTGCACCGTTGCGAAAGTTCGTTGTTTCGAAGCACCACGTGATGATCGGGTGTGATAGATTCTAACGTTCGCATACAATGGGTGTAACAGATTTACACATGCAAACACTTAGGTTGACTTGACGAGCCTAGCATGTACAGACATGGCCTCGGAACACAGAAGACCGAAAGGTCGAGCATGAGTCGTATAGAAGATACGATCAACATGAAGATGTTCACCGATGTTGACTAGTCCGTCTCACGTGATGATCGGACACGGCCTAGTTAACTCGGATCATGTTATACTTAGATTACAGGAGGGATGTCTATCTAAGTGGGAGTTCATTGAATAATTTGATTAGATGAACTTAATTATCATGAACTTAGTCTAAAATTTTACAATATGTCTTGTAGATCAAATGGCCAACGTAGTCTCAACTTCAACGCGTTCCTAGAGAAAACCAAGCTGAAAGACGATGGCAGCAACTATACGGACTGGGTCCGGAACCTGAGGATCATCCTCATAGCTGCCAAGAAAGATTATGTCCTACAAGCACCGCTAGGTGACGCACCTTCCCGCAGAAAGACGTTATGAACGCTTGGCAGACACGTGCTGATGATTACTCCCTCGTTCAGTGCGGCATGCTTTACAGCTTAGAAGCCGGGGCTCCAAAAACGTTTTGAGAGACACGGAGCATATGAGATGTTCGAAGAGCTGAAAATGGTTTTCCATGCTCATGCCCGGGTCGAGAGATATGAAGTCTCCGACAAGTTCTTCAGCTGTAAGATGGAGGAAAATATTCTGTCAGTGAGCACATACTCACTATGTCTGGGTTGCATAACTTGACTCAGCTGGGAGTTAATCTCCCGGATGACGCGGTCATTGACAGAATCCTTCAGTCGCTTCCACCGAGCTACAAGAGCTTTGTGATGAACTTCAATATGCAGGGGATGGAAAAGACCATTCCTGAAGTATTTGCAATGCTGAAATCAGCAGAGGTAGAAGTCAAAAAGGAACATCAAGTGTTGATGGTGAATAAAACCACTAAGTTCAAGAAGGGCAAGGGTAAGAAAGCCTTCAAGAAGGACGGCAAGGGAGTTGCCGCCCGGCAAGCAAGCTGCCGGGAAGAAGCCAAAGAATGGACCCAAGCCCGAGACTGAGTGCTTTTATTGCAAGGGAAGTGGTCACTGGAAGCGGAACTGCCCCAAATACTTAGCGGACAAGAAGGCCGGCAAAACAAGGTATATGTGATATACATGTAATTGATGTGTACCTTACCAGTACTCGTAGTAGCTCCTGGGTATTTGATACCGGTGCGGTTGCTCACATTTGTAACTCAAAGCAGGAGCTGCGGAATAAGGAGACTGGCAAAGGACGAGGTGACGATGCGCGTCGGGAATGGTTCCAAGGTCGATGTGATCGCCGTCGGCACGCTACCTCTACATTTACCTACGGGATTAGTTTTAAACCTCAATAATTGTTATTTAGTGCCAGCTTTGAGCATGAACATTGTATCAGGATCTCGTTTAATTCGAGATGGCTACTCATTTAAATCCGAGAATAATGGTTGTTCTATTTATATGAGAGATATGTTTTATGGTCATGCTCCGATGGTGAATGGTTTATTCTTAATGAATCTCGAGCGTAATGCTACACATATTCATAGTGTGAGATACCAAAAGATGTAAGGTTGATAATGATAGTCCCACATACTTGTGGCACTGCCGCCTTGGTCACATAGGTGTCAAACGCATGAAGAAGCTCCATGCTGATGGACTTTTAGAAGTCTCTTGATTACGAATCATTTGACACGTGCGAACCATGCCTCATGGGTAAAATGACCAAGACTCCGTTCTCAGGAACAATGGAGCGAGCAACCAACTTATTGGAAATCATACATACTGATGTGTGCGGTCCAATGAGTGTTGAGGCTCGCGGTGGCTATCGTTATGTTCTCACCCTCACTGATGACTTGAGTAGATATGGGTATGTCTACTTAATGAAACACAAGTCTGAGACCTTTGAAAAGTTCAAGGAATTTCAGAGTGAGGTTGAGAATCAACGTGACAGGAAAATCAAGTCGTGCGATCAGATCGTGGAGGAAAATACTTGAGTCACGAATTTGGCACACACTTAAGAAAATGTGGAATAGTTTCACAACTCACGCCGCCTGGAACACCTCAGCGTAATGGTGTGTCCGAACGTCGTAATCGCACTCTATTAGATATGGTGCGATCTATGATGTCTCTTACCGATTTACCGCTATCTTTTTGGGGCTATGCTTTAGAGACTGCCGCATTCACTTTAAATAGGGCTCCGTCGAAATCCGTTGAGACGACACTTATGAATTATGGTTTGGGAAGAAACCTAAGCTGTCGTTTCTAAAAGTTTTGGGGATGCGATGCTTATGTCAAGAAACTTCAACCTGAAAAGCTCGAACCAATCGGAAAAATGCAGTCTTCATAGGATACCCTAGAAACTATTGGGTATACCTTCTACCTCAGATCCGAAGGCAAGATCTTTGTTGCCAAGAATGGATCCTTTCTAGAGAAAGAGTTTCTCTCGAAAGAAGTAAGTGGGAGGAAAGTAGAACTTGATGAAGTATTGCCTCTTGAACCGGAGAGTGGCGCAGCTCAAGAAAATGTTCCTGAGGTGCCTGCACCGACTAGAGAGGAAGTTAATGATGATGATCATGAAACTTCAGATCAAGTTGCTACTGAACTTCGTAGGTCCACAAGGACACGTTCCGCACCAGAGTGGTACGGCAACCCTGTCTGGAAATCATGTTGTTAGACAACGGTGAACCTTCGAACTATGAAGAAGCGATGGCGGGCCCGGATTCCGACAAATGGCTAGAAGCCATGAAATCCGAGATAGGATCCATGTATGAAAACGAAGTATGGACTTTGACTGACTTGCCCGATGAGACGGCGAGCCATAGAAAATAAATGGATCTTTAAGAAGAAGACAGACGCGGATGGTAATGTGACCATCTATAAAGCTCGGCTTGTCGCTAAGGGTTATCGACAAGTTCAAGGGGTTGACTACGATGAGACTTTCTCACCGGTAGCGAAGCTAAAGTCCGTCCGAATCATGTTAGCAATTGCCGCATTCTACGATTATGAGATATGGCAAATGGACGTCAAAACGGCATTCCTTAATGGTTTCCTTAAGGAAGAGTTGTATATGATGCAGCCGGAAGGTTTTGTCGATCCTAAGAATGCTGACAAGGTGTGCAAGCTCCAACGCTCGATTTATGGGCTGGTGCAAGCATCTCGGAGTTGGAACATTCGCTTTGATGAGATGATCAAAGCGTTTGGGTTTACGCAGACTTATGGAGAATCCTGCGTTTACAAGAAAGTGAGTGGGAGCTCTGTAGCATTTCTCATATTATATGTAGATGACATACTTTTGATGGGAAATGATATAGAACTTTGGACAGCATAAGGCCTACTTGAATAAGAGTTTTTCAATGAAGGACCTTGGAGAAGCTGCTTATATATTAGGCATCAAGATCTATAGAGATAGATCAAGACGCCTCATAGGTCTTTCACAAAGCACATACCTTGATAAGATATTGAAGAAGTTCAATATGGATCAGTCTAAGAAGGGGTTCTTGCCTGTGTTGCAAGGTGTGAAATTGAGCTCAGCTCAATGTCCGACCACGGCAGAAGATATAGAAGAGATGAGTGTCATCCCCTATGCCTCAGCCATAGGTTCTATTATGTATGCCATGCTGTGTACCAGACCTGATGTAAACCTTGCCGTAAGTTTGGTAGGAAGGTACCAAAGTAATCCCGGCAAGGAACACTGGACAGCGGTCAAGAATATCCTGAAGTACCTGAAAAGGACTAAGGAAATGTTTCTCGTTTATGGAGGTGACGAAGAGCTCGTCGTAAAGGGTTACGTCGACGCTAGCTTCGACACAGATCTGGATGACTCTAAGTCACAAACCGGATACGTGTATATTTTGAATGGTGGGGCAGTAAGCTGGTGCAGTTGCAAGCAGAGCGTCGTGGCGGGATCTACATGTGAAGCGGAGTACATGGCAGCCTCGGAGGCAGCGCATGAAGCAATTTGGGTGAAGGAGTTCATCACCGACCTAGGAGTCATACCCAATGCGTCGGGGCCGATCAAGCTTTTCTGTGACAACACTGGAGCTATTGCACTTGCCAAGGAGCCCAGGTTTCACAAGAAGACAAGGCACATCAAGCGTCGCTTCAACTCCATTCGTGAAAATGTTCAAGATGGAGACATAGATATTTGTAAAGTACATACGGACCTGAATGTAGCAGATCCGTTGACTAAACCTCTCCCTAGAGCAAAACATGATCAACACCAGAATTCCATGGGTGTTCGATTCATCACAATGTAACTAGATTATTGACTCTAGTGCAAGTGGGAGACTGTTGGAAATATGCCCTAGAGGCAATAATAAAAGCATTATTATTATATTTCCTTGTTCATGATAATTGTCTTTATTCATGCTATAATTGTGTTATCCGGAAATCGTAATACATGTGTGAATAATAGACACCAACATGTCCCTAGTAAGCCTCTAGTTGACTAGCTCGTTGATCAACAGATAGTCATGGTTTCCTGACTATGGACATTGGATGTCATTGATAACGAGATCACATCATTAGGAGAATGATGTGATGGACAAGACCCAATCCTAAACATAGCATAAGATCGTATAGTTCGTTTGCTAGAGTTATCCAATGTCAAGTATCTTTTCCTTAGACCATGAGATCGTGTAACTCCCGGATACCGTAGGAGTGCTTTGGGTGTACCAAACGTCACAACGTAACTGGGTGACTATAAAGGTATGCTACGGGTATCTCCGAAAGTGTCTGTTGGGTTGACACGGATCAAGACTGGGATTTGTCACTCCGTATGACGGAGAGGTATCACTGGGCCCACTCGGTAATGCATCATCATAATGAGCTCAAAGTGACCAAGTGTCTGGTCACGGGATCATGCATTACGGTACGAGTAAAGTGACTTGCCGGTAACGAGATTGAACGAGGTATTGGGATACCGACGATCGAATCTCGGGCAAGTAACATACCGATTGACAAAGGGAGTTGTATACGGGGTTGCTTGAATCCTCGACATCGTGGTTCATCCGATGAGATCATCGAGGAGCATGTGGGAGCCAACATGGGTATCCAGATCCCGCTGTTGGTTATTGACTGGAGAGCGATCTCGGTCATGTCTACATGTCTCCCGAACCCGTAGGGTCTACACACTTAAGGTTCGGTGACGCTAGGGTTGTAGGGATATGTATATGCAGTAACCCGAATGTTGTTCGGAGTCCCGGATGAGATCCCGGACGTCACGAGGAGTTCCGGAATGGTCCGGAGGTAAAGAATTATATATAGGAAGTGCTATTTCGGGCATCGGGACAAGTTTCGGGGTCACCGGTATTGTACCGGGACCACCGGAAGGGTCCCGGGGGTCCACCGGGTGGGGCCACCTGCCCCGGGGGGCCACATGGGCTGTAGGGGTTGCGCCTTGGCCTACATGGGCCAAGGGCACCAGCCCCAAGAGGCCCATGCGCCTAGGGTTCAAGGAGGGAAGAGTCCCAAAGGGGGAAGGCACCCCCTAGGTGCCTTGGGGGGGGGAGGGATTCCTCCCTTGGCCGCACCCCCCTAGGAGATTGGATCTCCTAGGGCCGGCGCCCCCCCCCTTGGACTCCCTATATATAGTGGGGGAAGGAGGGATTTTCAGAAGACATCTTTGGTGCCTCCCTCTCCCTCTCCAACACATCCTCCTCCTCCATAGTGCTTGGCGAAGCCCTGCCGGAGTACTGCAGCTCCATCAACACCACGCCGTCGTGCTGCTGCTGGAGCCATCTTCCTCAACCTCTCCTCTCCCCTTGCTGGATCAAGAAGGAGGAGATGTTACGCTGACCGTACGTGTGTTGAACGTGGAGGTGCCGTCCGTTCGGTGCTAGGATCTCCGGTGATTTGGATCACGTCGAGTACGCCTTCCTCATCCCCGTTCTTTGAACGCTTCCGCGCGTGATCTACAAAGGTATGTAGATGCAATCCAATCACTCGTTGCTAGATGAACTCATAGATGGATCTTGGTGAAACCATAGGAAATTTTTTGTTTTCTGCTACGTTCCCCAACAGTTGGCTGCTGGTTCATATTGGGGCGAGGAAACTGAGCCATCATATTCTCCATGAACTGGCGATTCATCTCAAGCTGTTGGATCATACCAGCCATGTACTCAGGCGGTGGTGGGAGGTTGCCACGACGTCCATGACCACCTGGTCTAACCATCCTGCTAATATATAACAGGGGTAGTTCAGCATTGAGAAATTTGCAAAGACAAGAATCATTCATGATGAAACATGCACAATGAAAGTAGCATGATAGATACTACATAGTAGTCGGCATATCTTACAAAAGAGATCATGCATAGAGTTCGGTACACAGAGATCAATACATAGACTAATACATCATAGGCGGCACGCAGACTCGCGGCGAATGCATCTAACACTAACAAGCAAGTCTACATCAGTCCCACGCGGTACCGCGGAGGTAGGTGTAGCCTGACAGCTGGTAGTGACGCGAAGGGAAGACCTCCAAGCGAGTAGCCTGGGGTCCGCGGATACTCTGGTGCAGAACCCGACGCGTAGGTGGCAGGAGAGGACCAAGTGCAGGAGAGTAGCCTCCCACATCTGGCCAGCCGACGCCCTGGGGCATCACGGTCCTGGCAGGATAGATCGCAGAATGCGACAGATCACCAGATCGGACAGAGGGGTGCAACAACATCAGAGCACGGTACAGGTGCTGACGGTTGGTGTACAGCTCGGCGAAGAGCTCGGTTAGCTCTATCCAGCCCATCAGCATGCAGAACCAGGTTCTGATGGTAGAAGGGCGCTCGGGTGACAGTGGAGTAGGCAACAGTGTAGTATCCCTCCACACCAACATCGGATGCGATAGCAATGTGTCTGAAGGGGGAGGTGTCCAACTCCTGATACTCTCCACGAAGACGTGTCAGAGCAGCATAAGCAGCATCGTGGACCGCCATGTCGCTAGTCACTCCAACACCATGAGTAGTGTGCAGCACGATAGTGGAGTCATACTCCCGAGAGTAGAGGTGGACGATGGCACGGTACTGTTCCTGGTTGAAGTCCCGATACTCCTCATAGACGGTGTACTCAGGGTGCCAGTGATAACCCAGATAGGTCATCATCTCAACCAACACAACAGGTGATCCTGAGGCACCAATGGCCGTCGTGTGGCGCACGACCTGTCTCATGGGTTCCATCTGAAAACAAAGATGTTTCAAAGGAGTCAACTGACAGTGTGGATAATTCAATATACTACTCTAATGAATAGCTAGGGCTTATCCAACTTTGGGGTGAACGTGGTCACGGGATCCTAATGTTAAAGTTAGTAAAATCGTTTAACCCGAGTAGGAGAGAGTTCAGAGTCCCAGAGTAAGGATCGAGGAGTAAAAGATCCTAATACCACCCAGATGGCAACGTGGGCCCATAAGCCGCACAACCATGTTAGTAAAAGTTTTGCAATGTCTAGACTCGACTTCGGCCAAGAAGTGTGGAAGGGGGATTCCTACAGGCAGTCGACTCTGATACCAACTTGTGACGCCCCCGATTCAATCGTACACTAATCATACACGCAAATGTGTACGATCAAGATTAGGGACTCACGGGAAGATATCACAACACAACTCTACAAATAAAATAAGTCATACAAGCATCATATTACAAGCCAGGGGCCTCGAAGGCTCGAATACAAGAGCTCGATCATAGACGAGTCAGCGAAAGCAACAATATATGAGTACAGACATAAGTTAAACAAGTTGCCATAAGATGGCTAGCACAAACGGGGATACAGATCGAACGAGGCGCATGCCTCCTGCCTGGGATCCTCCTAACTACTCCTAGCCGTCGTCAGCGGGCTGCATGTAGTAGTAGGCACCTCCCGAGTAGTAGTAGTAGTCATCATCAACGGTGGCGTCTGGCTCCTGGACTCCAACGTCTGGTTGCAGCAATCGGATATAGGAAAGGGGAAAAGGGGGAGAAAAGCAACCATGAGTACTCATCCAAAGTACTCGCAAGCAAGGAGCTACACTACATATGTATGCATTGGTATCAAATGGAATAAGGGTATCATATGTGGACTGAACTGCAGAATGCCGGAATAAGAGGGGGATAGCTAGTCCTTTCGAAGACTACGCTTCTGGTAACCTCCATCTTGCAGCAGGAGAAGAGAGTAGATGGTAAGTTCACCAAGTAGCATCGTGTAGAATAATCCTAACCGATGATCCTCCCCTCGTCGCCCTGTGAGAGAGTGATCACCAGTTGTATCTGGCACTTGGAAGGGTGTGTTTTATTAAGTATCCAGTTCTAGTTGTCATAAGGTCAACGTACAACTCCGGGTCGTCCTTTTACCGAGGGACACGGCTATTCGAATAGATCAACTTCCCTGCAGGGGTGCACTACATAACCCAACACGCTCGATCCCATTTGGCCGGACACACTTTTCTGGGTCATGCCCGGCCTCGGAAGATCAACACGTCGCAGCCCTATCTAGGCACAACAGAGAGGTCAGCACGCCGGTCTAAATCCTATGGCGTAGGGGTCTGGGTCCATCGCCCTTTGCACACCTGCATGTTGCGAACGCGGCCGAAAGCAGACCTAGCCTAGCAGGCGTTCCAGTCCAATCCGACACGCGCTGCTCAGTCGCTGACATCACGAAGGCTTCGACTGATACCACGATGTCGGGTGCCCATAACTGTCCCCGCGTAGATGGTTAATGCGTATAGGCCAGTAGCCAGACTCAGATCAAATGCCAAGATCTCGTTAAACATGTTATCTTGAAATAACCGCAAACGCCGACCAGGGCCAGGCCCACCTCTCTCCTAGGTGGTCTCAACCTGCCCTGTCGCTTCGCCACAAAGATCCACTCAGAGGGCCGTCGAGACAAACGTCCTTTCGGACCCAATCCGTGAATCACTCGCGGGTACTCCTACGAGCCGACCCGTCTTTAGTCATCATTAGTATCATATATTATGTATAAGTATATACCCGTGATCAACTCCCGAGTGATCACGGCCCGATAGCATAGCATGGCAGACGGACAAGAATGTATGGCCACTGATGAGAAACTAGCATCCTAAACTAAGCATTTAGGATTGCAGGTAAGGTATCAATAGTTGTAGCAACAATGATAGGCTATGCATCAGGATAGGATTAACGGAAAGCAGTAACATGCTACACTACTCTAATGCAAGTAGTATAGAGGAGAGTAGGCGATATCTGGTGATCAAGGGGGCGGGGGGCTTGCCTGGTTGCTCTAGCAAGAGAGAGGGGTCGACAACACCGTAGTCGTACTGGGTAGCAGCAGCGTCGGTCTCGGTGTCTAGCGAGAGAAGAGGGGGGAGAAACAATAAATATAATGCAAACAAATGCATGACGATGCATGACATGACAAAGCATAAAGCTAGGTGTGCCCTAACGCGGTACGAAGTGGTACCGGTGAAGGGGGAAAACATCCGGGAAAGTATTCCCGGTGTTTCACGTTTTCAGACAGATGAACCGGAGGGGGAAAGTTGCGTGTTTGCTATGCTAGGGATGCGTGGCGGACGAACGGGATGCGTATCCGGATTCGTCTTGTCGTTCTGAGCAACTTTCATGTTGAAAATAATTTAATCCGAGTTACGGATTAAAAGATATGATTTTCTAAAGATTTTATTAATTTCTGGAATTATTTTTAATTCGAAAATAATTGCTAAATTGCTAGGCGCACCCAGCACAGTGTACACAAAAGTGTACCCAGTGACTGACAGGTGGGCCAGAGGGACCCAGTTGACCAGTCAACGTTTGACTGGTCAACAGGGGTGGGACCCCCCTGTCATTGACTGTTTTAGTTAATTAGGGATTAGGTTAATTAGTTAGGCTTAATTAGTTGTTTTAGTTTAATTAATCAAAATTAATTAAGTTAATTAATTCTTTAATTAATTGATTAATTAATTAATTTTTTTTATTTTTTTAAATACGTTCTGGGGTGGGGCCCCCATGTCATATGCCCAGAGGGGGCCTAAACGGGCGCGTGGGCAGGAGGTGGCGGGCGCCACCCGCCGGTAGGGGAGTGGCAGCGAGGCGCGAGGTGGAGGTCGGGGATGTCGCGCGTAGAAGGTAGCAGGACGGTGGGGAAGTCCGGCGAGGTCCAGGCGGGGCGCTGGCGTTCGACAGCGACGAGCGAGGGGGGGCAGTTCGTGCCCCGATCCAGATCGGATCGGGGGAGGGGCGCGTCATGGGTGGGTGGGGGGGAAGTGGGGGAGTGGGTGTCGGTGGGGCTAGGGTTTCGGGGCAGTGGGGGGGTTAGGGGGGGGGGGGGGGGGCCGGCCAGGTGGGTGGCCCAATGGCCTGCTAGGCCAAAGCCCAGTGGGGGGTGCTTTCTCCCCCTTTTCTAGTTTTAGTTTTAGTTTTTCTTTTCTTTTTTTGTATTTTCTTTCTTTTTACTTATTTTCTATTCTGTTTTATTTCATTTTAAATCATTTAGGCATTTTCTAAAAATATGTTTGCTGCACCATAATTACCCTTGTAATATTCTGCAACCACCGAACATTTTTGTTTCAATTTTTGAAAACTTTTGTTGTTGACATTAATTTGAATTTGAATTTTGAAATGGTTTGAACTAACGGAAGTTTAGCAACAGTAACCACAGATGACTTGGCATCATTAGGAGAGTTTTACTGTAGCCTAATTATCCGGGCGTTACAACTTGTATTGTACCGGGACCAGTGAAGGGGTTCCGGGGGTCCACCGGGAGGGTCCACCTGCCCCGGAGGGCCCTATGGGCTGAATATAGAGGGGAACCAGCCCCTAGGTGGGTTGGGCGCCAACTCCCCCCTAGGGTCCATTGCTACCTGTTGAGCTTGCGTTGGTTTTCCCCGAAGAGGAAGGGATGATGCAGCAGAGTAGCGTAAGTATTTCCCTCAGTTTTTGAGAACCAAGGTATCAATCCAGTAGGAGGCCACGCTCAAGTCCCTCGTACCTGCACAAAACGATAGCTACTCGCAACCAACATGATTAGGGGTTGTCAATCCCTTCATGGTCACTTCCGAGAGTGAGATCTGATAGATATACTATTTTTGGTATTTTTGGTATAGAGATGCAAAGTGAAAAGTAAAAGGCAAAGTAAAAAAGCAAGATTAAAGTGATGGAGATTGATATGACGAGAATAGACCCGGGGGCCATAGGTTTCACTAGTGGCTTCTCTCAAGAGCATAAGTATTCTACGGTGGGTGAACAAATTACTGTTGAGCAATTGAGAGAATTGAGCATAGTTATGAGAATATCTAGGCATGATCATGTATATAGGCATCACGTCCGTGACAAGTAAACCAAAACGATTCTGCATCTACTACTATTACTCCACTCATCAACCGCTATCCAGCATGCATCTAGAGTATTAAGTTAAAAACAGAGTAACGCCTTAAGCAAGATGACATGATGTAGAGAGATAAATTCATGCAATATGAAATAAACCCCATCTTGTTATCCTCGATGGCAACGATGCAATACGTGCCTTGCTGCCCCTTCTGTCACTGGGAAAGGACACCGCAAGATCAAACCCAAAGCTAAGCACTTCCCCCATGGCAAGAACTACCAATCTAGTTGGCCAAACCAAATGGATAATTCGAAGAGACTTGCAAAGATAACCAATCATACATAAAAGAATTCAGAGAAGATTCAAATATTGTTCATAGATAGACTTGATCATAAACCCACAATTCATCGGTCTGAAAAAACACACCGCAAAAAGAAGATTACATCGAATAGATCTCCACAAGAAAGGGGGAGAACTTTGTATTGAGATCCAAAAAGAGAGAAAAAGCCATCTAGCTACTAACTATGGACCCGAAGGTCCGAGGTAAACTACTCACACTTCATCAGACAAGCTATGATGATGTAGAAGCCCTCCGTGATGACGGCCCTCTCCGGCGGAGCTCCGGAACAGGCCCCAAGATGGGATCTCGTGGATACAGAAAGTTGCGATGGTGGAATTAGGTTTTTGGCTCCAGTTCTGATCATTTGGGGGTACGTAGGTATATATAGGAGGAAGGAGTACGTCGGTGGAGCTCTGAGGGGCCCACGAGGCAGGGGGCGCGCCCTAGGGGGGGCGCCCCCACCCTCGTGACCACCTCTCTGATGCCTTAGCGTAGGGTCCAAGTCTCCTGGATCACGTTCGGTGAGAAAATCACATTCCCGAAGGTTTCATTCCGTTTGGACTCCGTTTGATATTCCGTTTCTTCAAAACACTGAAATAGGCAAAAAACAGCAATTCTGGCCTGGGCCTCCGGTTAATAGGTTAGTCCCAAAATAATATAAAAGTGGAAAATAAAGCCCAATATAGTCCAAAACAGTAGATAATATAGCATGGAGCAATAAAAAATTATAAATACGTTGGAGACATATCAGGCATCCCCAAGCTTAATTCCTGCTCGTCCTCGAGTAGGTAAATGATAAAAATAGAATTTTTGATGCGGAGTGCTACTTGGCATAATTTCAATGCAAATCTTCTTAATTGTGATATGAATATTCAGATTCGAAAGATTCAAGACAAAAGTTTATATTGACATAAAAATAATAATACTTCAAGCATACTAACAAAGCAATTATGTCTTCTCAAAATAACATGGCCAAAGAAAGTTATCCCTACAAAATCATATAGTCTGGCTATGCTCTATCTTCACGACACAAAGTATTTAAATCATGCACAACCCCGATGACAAGCCAAGCAATTGTTTCATACTCTAAATTTTTCAAAACTTTTTCAATCTTCACGCAATACATGAGCGTGAGCCATGGATATAGCACTATAGGTGGAATAGAATGGTGGTTGTGGAGAAGACAAAAAAGGAGAAGATAGTCTCACATCAACTAGGCATATCAACGGGCTATGGAGATGCCCATCAATAGATATCAATGTGAGTGAGTAGGGATTGCCATGCAACAGATGCACTAGAGCTATAAGTATAAGAAAGCTCAAAAAGAAACTAAGTGGGTGTGCATCCAACTTGCTTGCTCATGAAGACCTAGGGCAATTTGAGGAAGCCCATCATTGGAATATACAAGCCAAGTTCTATAATGACAGATTCCCACTAGTATATGAAAGTGATAACATGAGAGACTCTCTACTATGAACATCAGGGTGCTACTTTGAAGCACGAGTGTGGTAAAAGGTTAGTAACATTGTCCCTTCTCTCTTTTTCTATCATTTTTTTATTTGGGCCTTTTCTCTCTTTTTTATGGCCTCTTTTTATTTGGGCTTCTTTGGCCTCTCTTTTTTTCGTCCGGAGTCTCATCCCGACTTGTGGGGGAATCATAGTCTCCATCATCCTTTCCTCACTGGGACAATGCTCTAATAATGATGATCATCACACTTTTATTTTTCTTACAACTCAACAATTATAACTCGATAGTTAGAACAAAATATGACTCTATATGAATGCCTCCGGCAGTGTACCGGGGTATGCAATATGACAATGATGGAGTGTGTCATAATAAATGGAACGGTGGAAAGTTGCATGGCAATATATCTCGGAATGGCTATGGAAATGCCATGATAGGTAGGTATGGTGGCTTTTTTGAGGAAGGTATATGGTAGGTGTATGATACCGGCGAAAGGTGCGGGGTATTAGAGAGGCTAGCAAAGGTGGAAGGGTGAGAGTGCGTATAATCCATGGACTCAACATTAGTCATAAATAACTCATATACTTATTGCAAAATTCTAGAAGTTATCAAAGCAAAGTATTACGCGCATGCTCCTAGGGGGATAGATTGGTAGGAAAAGACCATCGCTCGTCCCCGACCGCCACTCATAAGGAAGACAATCAATAAATAAATCATGCTCCGACTTCATCGCATAACGATTCACCATACGTGCATGCTACGGGAATCACAAACTTTAACACAAGTATTCTTTAAATTCACAACTACTCAATTAGCATGACTTTAATATTATCACCTCCATATCTCAAAACAATTATCATGCTTCAATCTTTTCTTAGTATTCAACACACTCAAAAGAAAGTTTCACAAATCTTGAATACCAAGCATATTATTATTAAGCAAATTACCATGCTATTAAGAGACTCTCAAAATAATTTAAGTGAAGCATGAGAGATCAATAGTTTCTTTAAAACAAATCCACCACCGTGCTCTAAAAGATCTAAGTGAAGCACATAGAGCAAAATTATAACGCTCAAAAGATATAAGTGAAGCACATAGAGCAAAACTACTTAGCTCAAAAGATATAGGTGAAGCACATAGAGTATTCTATCAAATTTTAATTCATGTATGGCTCTCTCAAAGGTGTGTACATCAAGTATGATTTTGGCATACTAAAACACAAAGACAAAAATAATACAAGACGCTCCAAGCAAAACACATATCATGTTGGTGAATAAAAATATAGCTCCAAGTAAATTACCGATGGAAGTGGACGAAAGAGGGGATGCCTTCCGGGGCATCCCCAAGCTTTGACTTTTTGCTGTCATTGGATTATCTTGGGGGTGCCATGGGCATCCCCAAGCTTAGTATCTTGCCACTCCATGTTCCATAATCCATCAAAAGAATTCACCCAAAACCTGAAAACTTCACAACACAAAACTTAAAGTAGAAAACTTGTGAGCTCCGTTAGCGAAAGAAAACAAAAGACCACTTCAAGGTACTGTAATGAACTCATTCTTTATTTATATTGGTGTTAAACCTACTGTATTACAACTTCTCTATGGATTATAAACTATTTTACTAACCATAGATTCATCAAAATAAGCAAACAACACACGAAAAACAGAATCTGTCAAAAACAGAACAGTCTGTAGTAATCTGTAGCTAGCGCAAGATCTGGAACCCCAAAAATTCTAAAATAAATTTCTGGACGTGAGGAATTTATCTATTAATCATCTTCAAAAAAATTTAACTAAATATCACTCTCCAAATAAAAATGAAAGCAGTTCTCGTGAGCGCTTAAGTTTCTGTTTTTTACAGCAAGCTCAACAAGACTTTCCCCAAGTCTTCCCAACGGTTCTACTTGGCACAAACACTAATTAAACACAAAAAACACAACCAAAACAGAGGCTAAATAATTTATTTATTACTAAGCAGGAGCAAAAGGGAAGGAATAAAAATAAAATTGGGTTGCCTCCCAACAAGCACTATCGTTTAACGCCCCTAGCTAGGCATAAAAGCGAGGATAGATCTAGGTATTGCCATCTTTGGTAGGCAATCCATAAGTGGCTCTCATGATAGTTTCATATGGCAATTTTATTTTCTTTCTTGGAAAGTGTTCCGTGCCCTTTTCAATGGAAATTGAAATCTAATATTCCCTTCCTTCATATCCATAATCGCACCAACCGTTCTAAGGAAAGGTCTACCAAGAATAATAGGGCAAGAAGGATTGCAATCTATATCAAGAACAATGAAATATACGGGCACATAATTCTTATTTGCAACAATAAGAACATCATTAATCCTTCCCATAGGTTTCTTAATAGTAGAATCCTCAAGATGCAAGTTTAGAGAGCAATAATCAAAATTACGGAAATCTAGCAAATCACATAAAGTCTTGGGAATAGTGGAGACACTAGCACCCAAATCACACAAAGCATAAAACTCATGATCTTTAATTTTAATTTTAATAGTTGGTTCCCACTCATCATAGAGTTTTATAGGGATAGAAACTTTCAACTCAAGTTTTTCTTCATAAGGTTGCATCAAGGCATCAACAATATGTTCGGTGAAGGCTTTCTTTTGACTATAAGCATGTGGAGAATTTAGCACGGATTGCAACAAGGAAATACAATCAATTAAAGAGCAACTTTCATAATTAAATTCCTTGAAATCCAATATAGTGGGTTTAGCAACATCTAGATTTTTATTTCTTTCAATCCCACTTTCATCAATTTCATCATAAAGATCTAAATACTCCGAATTTTTAGAACGCCTTCTAGGTAAAGGAAGATCATATTCAGTTTCATCAAGATTCATATTGCAAAACAAAGATTTAATAGGATACACATCAATAACTTTTAGATCTTCATCTTGATTTTCATAGGAATTGGAAGAACACGCTTTAATAAAGGCATCTTTGGAAGCACGCATCCTAGCGGTTCTTTCCTTGCACTCATCAATGGAAATTCTCATGGCTTTGAGAGACTCATTGATATCATGCTTAGGAGGAATAGATCTAATCTTTAAAGAATCAATCTCAAGAGAAATTTACCAATGTTCCTAGCCAAATCATCAACTTTAAGTAATTTCTCTTCAAGCAAAGCATTAAAATTCTTTTGTGAATTCGTAAACTCTTTAACACTATTCTCAAATTCAGAGGGCATCTTATTATAATTTCCATAAGAGTTGTTGTAGGATTCCCATAATTATTAGAAGGATTACTAGGATATGGCCTAGGAGTAAAATTCCCTCTATAAGCGTTGTTACCAAAATTATTCCTACCAACAAAATTCACATCCATAGATTCATTGTTATTCTCAATCAAAGTAGACAAAGGCATATCATTAGGATCAGAAGAAACACTCTTAGTAGCAAATAATTTCATAAGTTCATCCATCTTTCCACTCAAAACATTGATTTCTTCTATCGCATGCACTTTTTTATTAGATGATCTTTCAGTATGCCATTGAGAATAATTAACCATAATATTATCTAGGAGTTTAGTAGCATCTCCTAAAGTGATTTCCATAAAAGTGCCTCCCGTGGCCGAATCTAAAAGATTTCTAGAAGCAAAATTCAATCCGGCATAAAAATTTTGTATAATCATCCACAAATCCAAACCATGAGTAGGGCAATTACGTATCATTAATTTCATTCTCTCCCAAGCTTGTGCAACATGTTCATGATCAAGTTGCTTAAAGTTCATAATATCGTTTCTAAGAGAGATGATCTTAGCGGGAGGGGAATACTTAGAGATAAAAGCATCTTTGCACTTGTTCCAAGAATCAATACTATTTTTAGGCAAAGACGAAAACCAAGCTTTAGCATGATCTCTAAGCGAAAAAGGAAATAGCTTCAATTTAACGACATCATTATCGTCATCCTTTTTCTTTTGCATATCACATAAATCAACGAAGCTATTCAGATGCGTAGCGGCATCTTCAGTAGGAAGGCCGGCGAATTGATCTTTCATAACAAGATTCAACAAAGCAGTATTGATTTCACAAGATTCAGTATTGGCAAGAGGAGCAATCGGAGTGCTAAGTAAATCATTATTATTGGTATTGGTGAAGTCACACAATTTGGTAGTATCTTGAGCCATCGCGACAAACAAGCAATCTAACACACGAGCAAACAAAAAGGCAAGTGGAAAAGAGAGGGAGGATAGAGAGAGAGAGGGCGAATAAAATGGCAAGGGTGAAGTGGGGGAGAGGAAAACGAGAGGCAAATGGCAAATAATGTAATGCGAGAGATAGGGATTATGATGGGTACTTGGTATGTTGACTTTTTGCGTAGACTCCCCGGCAACGGCGCCAGAAATCCTTCTTGCTACCTCTTGAGCTTGCGTTGGTTTTCCCCGAAGAGGAAGGGATGATGCAGCAGAGTAGCGTAAGTATTTCCCTCAGTTTTTGAGAACCAAGGTATCAATCCAGTAGGAGGCCACACTCAAGTCCCTCGTACCTGCACAAAACGATAGCTACTCGCAACCAACGCGATTAGGGGTTGTCAATCCCTTCACGGTCACTTACGAGCGTGAGATCTGATAGATATAATATTTTTGGTATTTTTGGTATAGAGATGCAAAGTGAAAAGTAAAAGGCAAAGTAAAAAAGCAAGATTAAAGTGATGGAGATTGATATGATGAGAATAGACCCGGGGGCCATAGGTTTCACTAGTGGCTTCTCTCAAGAGCATAAGTATTCTACGGTGGGTGAACAAATTACTGTTGAGCAATTGACAGCATTGAGCATAGTTATGAGAATATCTAAGCATGATCATGTATATAGGCATCACGTCCATGACAAGTAGACCGAAACGATTCTGCATCTACTACTATTACTCCACTCATCGACCGCTATCCAGCATGCATCTAGAGTATTAAGTTAAAAACAGAGTAACGCCTTAAGCAAGATGACATGATGTAGAGAGATAAATTCATGCAAGATGAAATAAACCCCATCTTGTTATCCTCGATGGCAACGATGCAATACGTGCCTTGCTGCCCCTTCTATCACTGGGAAAGGACACCGCAAGATCGAACCCAAAGCTAAGCACTTCTCCCATGGCAAGAACTACCAATCTAGTTGGCCAAACCAAACAGATAATTCGAAGAGACTTGCAAAGATAACCAATCATACATAAAAGAATTCAGAGAAGATTCAAATATTGTTCATAGATAGACTTGATCATAAACCCACAATTCATCGGTCTCAACAAACACACCGCAAAAAGAAGATTACATCGAATAGATCTCCACAAGAGAGGGGGAGAACTTTGTATTGAGATCCGAAAAGAGAGAAGAAGCCATCTAGCTACTAACTATGGACCCGAAGGTTTGAGGTAAGCTACTCACACTTCATCGGAGAGGCTATGATGATGTAGAAGCCCTCCGTGATGACGGCCCTCTCCGGCGGAGCTCTAGAACAGGCCCCAAGATGGGATCTCGTGGATACAAAAAGTTGCGGTGGTGGAATTAGGTTTTTGGCTCCTGTTCTGATCGTTTGGGGGTACGTAGGTATATATAGGATGAAGGAGTACGTCGGTGGAGCTCCGAGGGGCCCACGAGGCAGGGGGGCGCGCCGTAGGGGGGGCGCCCCCCACCCTTGTGACCGCCTCTCTGATGCCTTGGCGTAGGGTCCAAGTCTCCTGGATCAGGTTCGGTGAGAAAATCACGTTCCCGAAGGTTTCATTCCGTTTGGACTCCATTTGATATTCCGTTTCTTCGAAACACTGAAATAGGCAAAAACAACAATTCTGGGCTGGGCCTCCAGTTAATAGGTTAGTCCCAAAAATAATATAAAAGTGGAAAATAAAGCCCAATATAGTCCAAAACAGTAGATAATATAGCATGGAGCAATCAAAAATTATAGATACGTTGGAGACGTATCATCCATGCGCCTAGGGTTGGGGGAAACCCTAGAGGGGGCGCCCCCCACCTGGCTTGGGGGGAAAGCCTCCCCTTGGCTGCCGCCCCCCTCTCCCTTGCCCCTATATATAGTGGGGGGTGGCAGCCATACCCTTCCCCTGGCGCAGCTCTCCACCTCTCCAACACCTCCTCCTCCTCCATCGCGCTTGGCGAAGCTCTGCTGGAGAACCACGAGCTCCATCACCATCAGGCCGTCGTGCTGTCGGAGTTCTCCCTCAACTTCTCCTCTCCCCTTGATGGATCAAGAAGGAGGAGACGTCCCCGGGCTGTACGTGCGGAGGCGCCGTTGTTTGGTGCTTAGATTAGAATTGACCGCGATATGAATCGCTGCGTGTACGACTCCACCAACCGCGTTCTTGCAACGCTTCCGCTTAGTGATCTTCATGGGTATGAAGATGCACTCCCTCTCTCTCGTTGGTAGCATCTCCTAGATTGATCTTGGTGACACATAGGATTTTTTTTGAATTATTGCTACGTTCCCCAACTGTAGACAAGATCTATTTATGTAGAAATGGACCCCATCATTTTATCCTTAGTAGCAATGATACATACGTGTCGGTTCCCCTTCTGTCACTGGGATCAAGTAGTGTAAGATCAAACCCACTACAAAGCACCTCTTCCCATTGCAAGATAAATAGATCAAGTTGGCCAAACAAAACCCAAATATCAGAGAAGATATATGAGGCTATGAGCAATCATGCATATAAGATCAAGTTGGCAAAAAAAAACCTCTTCCCATTGCAAGATAAATACGTATCGGTTCCCCTTCTGTCACTGGGATAAAGCACTGTAAGATCGAACCCACTACACAACACCTCTTCCCATTGCAAGATAAATAGATCAAGTTGGCCAAACAAAACCCAAATATCGGAGAAGATATATGAGGCTATAAGCAATCATGCATATAAGAGATCAAGTTGGCCAAACAAAACCTCTTCCCATTGCAAGATAAATACGTGTCGGTTCCCAACAAACACACCGCAAAAAGAGTTGCATCATATGGATCTCCAAGAGACCATTGTATTGAGAATAAAGCGAGAGAGAGAGGAAGCCATCTAGCTACTAACTACGGACCTGAAGGTCTACAAAGAACTAATCACGCATCATTGGAGAGGCACCAATGGAAGTGGTGAACCCCTCTGTGATGGTGTCTAGATTGGATCTGGTGGTTCTGGAATCTACGGCAGCTGGAATTGATTTTCGTCAACTCCCCTAGGGTTTCTGGAATATTGGGGTATTTATAGAGCAAAGAGGTGGTTCGGGGGGCACCCGAGGTGGGCACAACCCACCAGGCGCTTCTCCAGCCCATTGGATGTCTTCTGGTCTGAAAAATCCATAAAAAGTTTCGCTGCGTTTGGACTCCGTTTGATATTGATTACCCGCGATGTAAAAAACATGCAAAAAATAGCAACTGGCACTTGGCACTATGTCAATAGGTTAGTACCAAAAAACTGATATAAAATGATTATAAAACATCCAAGAATGATAATATAACAGAATAGAACAATCAAAAATTATAGATACATTGGAGATGTATCATACACCAGCCACACCGTCATCGTCAGCAGGGGGCTGGCAGCACCACCATCTGCACCTGCATCTTCTCCCTGGCAAGGCGATTTGCCAGGGGGTTGGGTGTGGATGGTGTCTCCACCTCCTCCAGCAGTCTTCTAGCTGGGCCTCAACAGGCTTCCCTGTGGACTCCGGTTTCGTCTTCCCTGCCGACGTCCACATTGCCGCGTCCTGCTAGCCCTGGTGGCGGTGACCAGGGCATCGCCTAGCCGCTCTCTCCGTCCCTCGCCTTCATCCGTGCACTCCCGATCTTGTCAGGATGCGTCCTGCAGGCCCTGACAGGGCCAGGCTGGGTTTCTGCCCAGATGCTCCTTTTGCCCTCTTTTCTTCCCTTTGTAGTTCCTAGGAGGAGAGGGACAAGAAAGGGATTACAGGGCACTTATCGTTTTTTAATCTAAAACATGTAGGCACTTGCCAAGCTTTAGTCTTAAATATGTAATCTCTTTTATCCATATTTGTACTCTATAAGGTTCGTACTTGCTTATCTGCGTATGAATGAAAAAATACATATTTGTCGGGCACTTGTGCATGTACTACTTCCATGCAGAGGAGAAATGCCTCTATACTTTTAAGTAAACAAGTTTCTCCAGCAAGCTCCTGCCGGTTCCTTCCTTCATTTGCCGCGGGGCTTGTCCTGCCGGGCTCAAAACTCTAGAAGGGAACCGACCCCTTGTCAGACTTCTTCTATCAAATGCCTCCACAACCATCCCAACCGAGATAATGTTCGAATCTCAGGATGGGAGCACAAATGTTTCAAAAGTGACAAGGTTTTTCTACGCACAAGTTTTTTTCTTACAGAAGCACATTATGGATATCTTGGAGAACACTTGTCTATTTGGCCTGTTGGAGATCAATATGTAAGCCTATTTCCACTTCTCCTTTTCGGGATTGAGTCCGCGGCAAGAGACATGTAGTTAGTATAGAGGAAAACATGGCAGCTTATGATCTCATCTAAATGATCATGGCAAATTCATGCTAAACTAATCATGCATGAAGGTTTTTAGGGCGCTAGTGCTTCGTTTTATTATCCGTGCTCAGGGTTTGCTCCTAGCTTTGTACAAAGGGTTACATGCGCATCGGCAAGGCTTGTACAAAAGGGTAGCTGCCAGGGCTGGGCCCGGCAGCCGCGCCTTACAGGTAGAACTTACGAAGATGCTCAATATTCCACGAGTTTTGCATTTTGATGCCATCTTCGGTCTCCAGACAGACTGTGCCAGGTCTGGTGACTCATACTACCCGGTAAGGGCCTTCCCACTTCAGCATCAACTTGTTGGTACCCTTGGCGGATTGAACACGCCTAAGGATAAGGTCGCCTTCCTCAAGGCTCCGGGCCTGGACCCTACGGCTGTGATAGCGGCGTAGGCCTTGCTGATAGCATGCAGCACACACAACAGCCCGGAGACGGTCCTCCTCAAGGAGCACGACATCATCATGCAGGTGCTACTCGTGCTCTACTTCATCATAGGCAAATACTCGAGGTGACCCGTATATGAGTTTTGTGGGGAGCATTGCTTTTACCCCATAGACTAGGGAGAAGGGATTCTAGCCGGTAGCTCGATTTGGTGTCGTATGGAGGGACCAAAGAACCACTGGTAACTCGTCGATCCAGCGTTTGCCACACTTTTGAAATTTCTCAAAAGTACTTTCCTTGATACCACGCAACACTTCAGCGTTCATCCTCTCAGCCTGTCCATTGCTCCTGGGATGAGCAACAAAGGCGAATAAAACCTTGCTTCTGAGGGTTTGAATGTATTGCATGAAGGCACGACTTGAGAATTGGGTGCCGTTGTCAGTGATGACTCTGGCGGGTACTCCAAAACGGCACACCAATCCCTTCAAGAACTTGATAGCTAACTGTGCAGTTACCTTCCTCACATGCTCCACTTCCGGCCACTTTGTAAACTTGTTTATTGCAACGTACAAGAATTCAAAGCCCCCGGTAGCATGGGGGAAGGGGCCTGATACGTCTCCTAGATCAGAAGTTCCGCCAACGCAAGCCTCTGTAGCCACAAAAACCATTCTAGACCCCGTTCCGGCACTCCGCTGGAGGGGGAAACCACCACCGATGACCATCTTCATCATCCTGGCGGCCACCATGATGAGGAGGGAGTAGTCCATCCTCTGGGCTGAGGGTTTGTACCAGTAGCTATGTGTTTAATTTCTCTCTCTCTCTCTCTCTCGTGTTCTTGAGATGTCATGATCTTGATGTATCGCGGTCTTTGTTAATATAGTTGGATCATATGGTGTTTCTCCCTCTCTATCTTGTTGTGATGAATTGAGTTTTCCCTTTGAGATTTTGTTTTATCAGATTGAATACTTTTATGCATTTGAGAGCACTTGGTATATGTCTTGCATATGAATACATGTGGTGACAATGGGGTATTATATTGATTCACTTGGTATATGTTTTGGCACTCCACTCGCGGATTCCCGAGGTGACATTGGGGTAATCTATGCATAGGGGTTGATGCACGTTCTCGTCTTTTGTTTCTCTAGTAGAAATCTTGGGGAACTCTTTGAGGTTCTTTGTGTTGGATTGAGTATTATGAATATGAATTTGCTTTGGTGTTATTTTAGTACGAACTCTTGATAGATCGATCAGAAAGAATAACTTGTGTTATTTTAGTACGAACTCTTGATAGATCGATCGGAAAGAGTAACTTGGTGTTATTTTAGTACGAACTCTTGGATAGATCGACCGGAAAGAATAGCTACAAATAATTTCTTCTTATGTTCTCCGCTACATAGGAACTTTGGAGTGATTCTTGATCGCACTTTGAGGGATGGTTATATGATCCAATTAGATTAGCATTGTTGAGAGATTGCACCAGTGAAAGTACGGACCCTAGGCCTCATTTTAAAGCATTACAAAACGTTTGTGCTCCATTTTATCAATTGCTACCTTGCTGTTTTTTATTGTTCTTATTACAAAAATCAATATATACTATCCATATTACACTTGTATCACCATCTCTTCACGGAACTAGTGCACCTATTCAAATTACCATTGTATTTGGTGTGTTGGGGACACAAGAGACTTTTTATTATTTGGTTGCAGGGTTGTTTGAGAGAGACCATCTTCATCCTACGCCTCCCATAGATTGATAAACCTTAGGTCATCCACTTGAGGGAAAATTGCTACTGTCCTACAAAACTCTGCGCTTGGAAACCCAACACGTGTCTACAAGAATAAAGGTGCATAGTAGACATGAGGGCCCAAAATGTCGTGCCCCCAGACCAAAAATGGCCATGGCAAAGGGATCGTCTGGAGAGCTTGAGCAGGTTGATGGATGTTCTTGGAGTGGAACTGGCAAATTTCACATCTGGTGACCAGCTCAATTGCATCTTGGAGGGCAGGGCCATGGGCCAGTGGAAACCTTGCCGGAAAGCTTTTCCAACCAAGGCTCTTGATCCAATATGGGAGCCACACATGCCTTTATATATTTCTGTCAACAGTTCCTGCCCCTCTTCCCGGCAAATTCACTTCAAGTTCACACTGCTGGGCCTCCTTCTGTATAATGTGTCATCGACAAACTAATACATACTGGCCCTCCAGGCTACTCTTTCAGCTTCTTGCTCTTCGGGGAGTTCTCCAGTTTGGAGGTAGCAGACGATGTGTCGCGCCCAAGTTGGAGCTCGTGGCTCGACAACTAGGACCAACGACACCTCCTCACTTGTGGGAGCGCCTACCTCGACCACAAGGGTATGTGGTCCCACGGAAGAGTGCAGTTTACCAAGCGAAGTGGAGTTGTTCTCGGCAGCTTCTCTATCGAGGACCTTTGGAGGCCCTGTCGGTAAAGGCTTGTGGGAGTGTAGCTTCCACCTTTTCCTGGCCATCAACAACGGAGATACTGATGGTTGTGTCATATGAAGGACAAAGGTCCCTGGTTCCGTAGGGAGCTTTTGTGCGGCACACTTTGACAAATAATCAGCAATGCCGTGTTCCGCACGTGGCACATGCTCTGTTTGCAATCCATCAAAGTGTTCCTCCAACCTTATCACTTCTTCAATGTATGCCTCCATCAATGGACTCTGGTAATCCTAGTTAACTTGCCTCACCACAAGCTGCGAATCTCCATGGATGATCAACTTCTTGATCCCCAACACTACTCCAATTCTGAGACCGGCAAGGAGCCCTACATATTCAGCAATGTTGTTGGTAACCTTCTCCTGGGGAAAATGCATTTGGACCACATACTTGAGGTGCTCTCCGGTGGGCGCAACAAGGAGCACGCCAGCCCCTGCACCTTGCAATGAGAAGGCACCATTAAAGTACATGACCCACTCTTGAGGTGCCTCCTTGCCAGGATAACTATTTCTGGGGTCTCTTCATTTGGAGTGAGTGTCCACTCAGAAATGAACTCCGCCAGTGCCCTGCTCTGAATAGTTGAGGTACTCTCATACTTCAGG
This sequence comes from Triticum urartu, assembly GCF_003073215.2. Classification (NCBI taxonomy): domain Eukaryota; kingdom Viridiplantae; phylum Streptophyta; class Magnoliopsida; order Poales; family Poaceae; genus Triticum; species Triticum urartu. The sequence continues at coordinate 269,294,904 of NC_053028.1, forward strand.
CCAAAGCTTGACAGCTCTAGCGCCCATTCAACTATTCTGTCGGTAGCTTCAGGATTTCTCAGTATGTGTTGAAAAGGTAAGTGAGTGACAACCGTGAACTCATGGGCTTGGAAGTAGTGGTGCAGTTTCCTTGAGGCCATGATGAGGTCGAATATCAAATTTTGCACTCCAGAGTATCTTGACCTAGCCCCCTGTAATAGGAAGATAACAAAGTACACTGGCCGCTGCACCATTTTTTTTCTTTGCCATGGTTTTGGGATTGCCCTTGTTATTTTTCTCTTCTTTCTCCTATTCTGCACCCACCCTTGCTGCGACAGGTTCACTTCCCTCTCCGGGGAGGACACTAGCGGCTGCTCCTTCATCTACTTCTCATTGTGCCACCAGTGCTGCACTAGCCACTTGATTGGTTGCCGCTAAGTATCAGCAATGACTCTTGTGGTTTAGGAGCGACCAAAGTGGGAGCAGAGGAAAGATAGACTTTCAAGTCTCGCAGTGCCGCTTCTGCTTCTGAGGTCCACCTAATTGGTCCTCCCTTCTTTAGAATTCTGAAGAACGGCAGGGCACGCTCGACAAACTTGGAAATGAACCTACTCGCGCGACAACATATCCAGTTAAACGCCTCACGTCCTTGCTTGTCTTGAGTGCTTGAATCTGCTTGATCGCTCTGATATTGTCGGGGTTGGCCTCTATCCCCTGGTGAGACACAAAGAAGCCAAGTAGCTTGCCGGAGGGAATGCCAAACACACACTTCTCAGGGTTCAACTTCAAGTTGATCTTGTGCAGGTCTGCAAAGGTCTCTTCCAAGTCCTAAATGAGCGTTGATCTGTCCTTCGTTTTGACCACTATATCATCCATGTAAGCTTCGATATTCCTGTGTAACTGAGGCTCAAACCCGATTTGCACTGCTCTTGGAAAAGTGGATCCAGCACTCTTTAACCCAAAGGGCATCCGCACAAAGCAACATGTGCCACATGGGGTTATGAACGCGGTCTTCTCCTCATCTTCCTTGGACATGAACATCTGATGGTATCCAGAGTATGCATCCAAGAAGGAAGGAAGATCGCACCCGGAAGTGGAATCCACAATCAGGTCGATGCGCAACAAGGGGAAAGGGTCCTTCGGGCATGCCTTGTTCAGATCTATGAAATCTATGCAAAGTCTCCATTTCCAATTCGCCTTGTGCAGCACCACCGAGTCCGCCAACCACGTCGGATGAAATACTCCTCTGACCAAACCAGCCGCTTCAAGTTTCTTGATCTCTTCGGCAATGAATTTCTGCCGCTCCAAAGCTTGTTTTTTGACCTTCTACTTGACGGGCCGAGCATGAGGGCAGACAGCAAGGTGGTGCTCGATTACCTCCCTGGGAATGCTGGGGATGCCAGATGGTTGCCAAACAAACACATCGACATTCGTCCACAGGAAGGCAACACGCACACTTTCCTATTTGTCGTCAAGGGTGGAGTTGATGGTAAATGTACCATCAGCGCCAACCAGCCCTATCGGGACCCTCTTCATAGCAGGCGAAGCAACTTTGGATCTCTTGCTAGTGGAACTCTATGGAAAATTATCGACGGGCCCGGCGCACTCCAGAGAGGTGCGCTTCCAAGATTCCTTGCCGGTATCCCTGCTAACTTTCTTTCCGTTCTTGTTTTCCTTGGCGGGAACCGCAGCCTCTGCGGCCTCGTGTCGGTGTACTAGAGTAGGGGTACCCTAGTATCCCGAACTTGTGCACGGGCAGTCGCAACATCCCGTGGCAAGGCTTGCCGGGTGACCGCCAAGGTCCTCCGGGGTTCCTTTGGAGCCATTCAAGAACAAAGTATCCAAGTCAAGGAGACAAGGCCCCGGCGAGAGGAGCTTGCCGGGAAGGCTAACAAAAGCATCCCAAGACCCCGGTAAGAGGAGCTTGCCGGGAAGGCCTACCAAGGCACTTCAAAGAACTTGCCGCGGCGCACCACGCGTCCCGGCAAGACCCGGTGAGCGACAAGCTCCCGGACGCGACAAGACAACAACCGCGGCAAGGCGCTTGCCGCGGTAAGACACCACTGTGCCCGCGCTCCAGCACATCCACCAACGTGTTGCTCTGGGACCCCTCCAGGCGTACGTGGCGGAAGGCTGTGCAGCTTGCGGTGTGCGGTGGCAAGTGGCGCTGACAAGTTTGCCATCGTGGCGAGCGGTGGCGTCCTTGGCGGTCTCTTTTTGCACTGTTTAGGCGACACAGACGGGCATTTAAGGCCCTTGTCCCCTGCCGTCAGGGTTAGGTGTGATACACTGTAGCAGGTAGCTGTACCTACCGCGCACCTTTCCGTTTTTACCCTTGCCTACGTTGCCACCTGTCGGTGACCCCTTGAGCATATAAAAGGAGGCCCATGCGCAACGTAGGGGGGGTTAGCTGGTTGGAACACTCGCGCTCGGTCTCGCTAGCTGCTGGTGTATACTGTAGCACTCAGCGCTCCCGAGCAAGAAATCAATACAAACCACAAAGCAGGAGTAGGGTTTTACGCATCCGTGCGGCCCGAACCTGGGTAAATCGCTCGCGTGCATCGCCTCGATTTGCTCTTTGCACGATCTCCGCCCCCCGCCGAACCGAAAGGGACTCGGTCCGCCGGTCCCATAGGTGCCTATGGATCAGTACCCCGGCATCTTTGGCGCCAGGTAGGGGGCGTCGAAGCTGTGTGAACCAGATCCGGCGTTCTCGCGAGCTAGATCTTCATCATCTTCATCAACATGCCGCCGAAGAAGAAGGTTTCGGAGGCAGCTGCTCCGTCCGCGCCGAACCCACCATCGCCGGAGCAAACGGTTGGTGGGGCAGACGCCGGCGGAAGAACGCGCGTCGACGAGGGAGCTCACGGTGCTGCCAGGTCCAAGGACAGGGCTGCGCTACCCATCGGCGGCGTAGCCGGTTCCCACAACGACCGGGCGCACTCCAAGACCTCGGCGTCCGTACATGCACCGCGCCCGTCTCAGGAGGTGCGGGACCGGCAGCATCATGGTACTCACGGTACCATGCGTTCGCTAGATCAAGATCGAGCTGGTGGATCTCGGAGCGCTCAAGACCACCATGCACATCAACCTGCTGGCGCGAGCGAGACACGGTCGCCTGGACGGGATACTGCTCCTTCTAACGTGGTTAGAAGTCCGAGCATATCCCGCTCCTCGCACCGTTCGCCACCGCCACCCGCCACTAGAGCAGAAGCTTTGGCACGAGCTCAGCTGCTCCTAGATTACCCTCCAACGGCGGACAAGATCGACGACTAGAGGGCTACCATCCAGAGTCTCATCGGCTTCGCCAACGGCGACACTCCACGGCAGCCGAGCACATCGCAGCCGCGGCAAGTCAGCCAGGCACGAGCCGGTGGCGACAAAACCGGTGGGGGTGCAACCTCTGTGCAGTCTCCGCCCCGAAGGCCAAGATCGCCGACTCGCCGGATCCACCTCGACAGCGACTCCACCGCGTCATCAGATCCGCGAGCTCGTCGCGATCAGCGCCAAGTTCTTCAAGAACGGCAGCAAGAGGACGCTCGTACTCGCATCGAGCGCCAAAGAGAAGCGCGATGTCAATCAGACCAGCGCGCTGGGCCCTCTGTCGACATGCATGCGCCAGGGGAACCAGGCGACTTGCCGTACGCGGTAGGTTGCCCTGCGTTCACTCGTGAGCTGCGGCAAGTCCAGTGGCCCAGTACGAAGAATTTCAAGCCAGATGTACCAGAGAAGTACGACGGAAAGTCGCATCCGTCGGAGTTCCTCAGCATCTACACCATCGCGGTGCAGGCTGCCGGGGGACGAGACGACAAGATCCTTGCCAACTACTTCCCGTTGGTGCTCAAGCCCAACGTCAGGTCCTGGCTCATGCACTTGCCGGACAACTCCATATCCTCCTGGGCAGACCTGTGCCATCAGTTTGTTGGCGCCTTTACAGGCGGCCACAAACCTCATGGCCAAGAGAGTGACCTTCATCTGCTCGCCCAGAAGGAAGGAGAGCCCTTGCGCAAGTACATTCAGAGGTTCAGCCGTGTACAGTATAACATCCCAGACGTCCACCCCGCCGCGGTCATCAGCGCGTTCCATCAGAACGTGCGTAACCGCAGGATGCGGGAGGAGATGGCGATGTGCAGGATCAGAGACGTCAGTGAGCTTTACGCCCTGGCCGACAAGTGTGCACGTGCTGAGGAAGGGAGGAAACTCCCCGGAGAGAAGACCGGAGCGGAAAGATCTGACAGTGAGGATGCTGCCCCGGCAAAGAAAAACCGGCGGCGGAACAGGAAAAAGAAAGGCAAAGAGGTGCTAGTCGTTGAGCTGTCCGGCAACGATGGTGGCGCCAAGAAAGCCAAAGTTGGTAGCTCCAGCAAGGAGGTTGCCGCATGCACCAACTGCCAGGCTGTGGCGGTCGCCGACAAGCAGGACGGCTCCGACAAGCAATACTGCAAGATTTACCGCACCAAGGGCCATGACCTCCAGAGCTGCAAGAAGGTCGAGCAGCTTGTCCAGCAGCAAAAGGCTGAGTACGAGCGACGCGACAAGGAGAGGGCCCAAGGAGGTGCTGCGGAATCTGGCAGGAAGCGCGCCGGCCGGGGAGGACGCCGCGGCAAGGCCAAGAAGCGGCAAGGAGACAGACCTCCCCGCGGCCGCGACAACGATGAAGACAACGACGACGAAGACATGGATGATGTTGAGACCAGTGAGCAGGAGTTTCAGAAAGCCACAGAGGTCTTGTGCGTTGAGGGTGGTGCTTCTCTGCACACTTCACACCGCCAACTCAAGCAGTGGGTGCGGGAAGTCAATGCAGCAGAACCACCTGTCGAATCGCGCAAACTTCTGAAATGGTCCAGCACGCCTATCATCTTTGACATTGAGGACCACCCTGATCGCACAACTGTGGTCGGGTGTCTGCCGATGTTGGTTTCACCAACTATCCGCAACCTCAAAGTCACCAAGATGCTAGTTGACGGCGGGGCCGGCTTGAACCTGATCTCCTCCGCTGTACTCCAAAAACTCCAGATCCCTGACAGCGAGCTCGAAGAGACCGGCACATTCCAAGGAATCAACTCGGGAAGGAGCAAGCCGAAGGGCAAAGTCACGCTGCCGGTGACATTTGGCAGCGAGCTGAACTTCAGGACTGAGAGGGTCACATTTGACGTTGCCGATATTCCATTGCCTTATAATGGGATACTTGGCCATCCAGCACTCGCCAAATTCATGGCAGCCTCTCATTACGCATATAACATGCTGAAGATGCCAGGCCCGATAAGCGTCATTTTTGTCCCCGGCGACAAGAAGGATGCTCTTATCTGTGCCGACAAGATTTACCGGGAAGCGGCAGCCGCAGCAGATCGCCAGTCACTTGCCGCTGAAGCTCCCGGGGGGAAGAAGACCAAGCCCGGCAAGAGATCTGATGCCCACTCCAGCAAGCGCACCTCTTCGGAGTGCTGCGCTGCCGTCGAGGACGCACCATCGAACTCCACCGGCAAGTGTAAGAAGACGATGGCAGCTACGCCAGAGACGAAGAAGGTGTCCGCCAAGGAGGACGGCACTGGTGGTATCTTCACCATCAGTGCCACTCTCGACCCTAAATAGGAAAGCGCCCTCATTGCTTTCCTGCGGGCGAATGTCGACGTGTTTGCGTGGCAACCGTCTGACATCCCTGGTGTTCCCAGGAAAGTGATTGAGCACCACCTTGCCGTTTGTCCTCATGCGCGGCCCGTCAAGCAGAAGGTCAGGAAGCAGGTAGTGGAGCGCCAAGAATTCATTCTAGAAGAGATCAAGAAGTTGGAAGCAGTAGGCCTTGTCAGAGGAGTGCTCCATCCCACGTGGTTGGCCAATCCTGTAGTCGTGCGCAAGGCAAATGGGAAATGGAGACTTTGTATCGATTTTACTGATGTTAACAAAGCTTGTCCCAAAGACCCATTTCCTTTGCCGCGCATTGACCAGATTGTTGACTCCACAGCCGGATGTGATTTGCTTTCATTTCTTGACGCATACTCAGGATACCATCAGATTTTCATGGCAGAAGAGGATGAGGAGAAGACCGCATTTATTACTCCATGTGGCACGTACTGTTTCGTACGGATGCCTTTCGGATTAAAAAATGCTGGTTCAACATTTGCAAGAGTAGTCCATGTCGCTCTTGAGCCGCAAATACACAGAAATGTGGAAGCTTACATGGATGATATAGTGGTCAAGAGCAAGGACAGAGCAACTTTGATTCAAGATTTAGACGAGACCTTTGAAAATCTGCGCAAGATCAGCCTCAAGCTCAACCCAGAGAAGTGTGTGTTTGGAGTTCCCTCCGGCAAGCTTCTCGGGTTCTTCGTGTCTCAACGGGGAATTGAAGCCAATCCCGACAAGATCAAGGCCATTGAGTAGATTGAAGCACCAAAGCGCGCCAAGGATGTACAAAGACTTGCCGGTTGCGTGGCTGCTCTCAGCAGGTTTATCTCTTGGTCTGCTGAGCGCGCCCTGCCATTTTTCAAATTATTGAAAAAGGCAGGTCCAATGAGATGGACTCCGGAAGCGGAGGCTGCGCTTCAAGACTTGAAGAGATACCTGTCCTCCCCTCCAATACTTGTCGCACCTAAGCCACAAGAGAAGTTGCTGCTGTACATAGCGGCAACCAATCAAGTGGTTAGTGTTGCGTTAGTAGCAGAGAGGGAGGCAGGTGATAAGCCAGCAACCACGGCGAGCGCATCCAGTGACAAGCAAGGGGCTTCCCCGGCAAGCTCTGGTCCCGACAAAGATGGATCTGCGCAGATGCGAGAAGAGATACAGAAGAAAATGGTGCAGCGCCCGGTTTACTTTGTCAGTTCCCTTCTGCAGGGGGCTAGGTCAAGGTACTCTGGCGTGCAGAAGTTGCTTTTCGGCCTCCTCATGGCCTCGAGAAAGCTGCGCCATTACTTCCAAGAACATGAGATCACAGTTGTCACTCGCTTTCCGCTGAAGAGGATACCGCAGAATCCAGAAGCGACAGGCAGGATTGTTGAGTGGGCACTGGAACTGTCAAGCTTTGGCCTCAAGTTTGAAAGTACTTCAACTATCCAGAGCAGAGCATTGGCAGAATTTATAGCAGAATGGACGCCGACACCAGATGAAGAAATTCCAGAAACGAGCATCCCCAACAAGGAAGTAAGCAAAGAGTGGCTGATGTACTTTGATTGTGCCTTTTCGCTGCAAGGCGCCGGCGCTAGTGTGCTGCTTGTCGCACCCATCGGAGAGCACCTCAAGTACGTAGTCTAGATGCACTTTCCCAAGGAGCAAGCAACAAATAATACTGCAGAGTATGAGGGCTTGCTTGCCGGTCTCAGGATCGCGGCAGACCTTGGGATCAAGAAGCTCATTGTCAGGGGTGACTCGCAGCTTGTCGTCCGTCAAGTGAACAAGAATTATCAGAGTCCGTTGATGGAAGCTTACGTCGACGAAGTGAGAAAGCTAGAAGAGCACTTTGACGGCCTGCAGATGGAGCATGTTCCAAGAGCTCAGAATGCCATTGCAGATGGCTTGTCAAAGTGCGCCGCACTAAAGATACCTGTGGAACCAGGGATCTTTGTGCTCAAGCTGACTCAACCGTCCGTAACACCATCAACTGGACAGAGCAAGAAGAGGAAGTTGGTTTCTGGTGACTATTTGCCGGCAGAGCTCCCCGAAGCCGTCGCCAAGAAGGTCCCCAAGATCAACGCCAAGAGCGCTACGGAGCAATATGCTCCGGCAAGCCCTAGGGTTTGTTTCGTTGAAGCAGAAGCTCCCGACAAGTTTTGCTCCGGCATGCTTGCCGGGGAACGTCACGCTCCGGCAGAGCCGCAGGTTCTTGCCATAGAAGCGGATGTTCCCGCAGCAGTCCCCAAGATCAACACCAAGAGCGCTGAGGAGCAGTCTGCTCCGGCAAGCCCTAGGGTTTGTTGCGTTGAAGCAGAAGCTCCCGACAAGTTTTGCTCCGGCAAGCTTGCCGGGGAACGTCACGCTCCGGTAGAGCCGCAGGTTCTCGCCGTAGAAGCGGACGTTCTCGCAGCCGCAGATTTGCCTTTAGTCCTTGTTGTCGAGCCACAAGCTACAGCATGGGCACAGCAGATTGTCCGTTTCCTTCAGACAGGAGAACTTCCCGAAGAGCAAGAAGAAGCGGAAAGAGTAGCCCGGCAGTCAAGTATGTACCAGTTTGTCGACAAGACACTATACAGAAGAAGACTGAACGGTGTGAAATTGAAGTGTATTCACCGGGAAGATGGATTTGTTGGCAGAGATACATGGAGGCATATGTGGTCACCACATTGGCGCGAGAGCACTTGTCGGCAAAGCTTTCCGGCAAGGTTTCTTCTGGCCAACAGCCCTCCAGGATGCAACTGCACAAGTAACCAAGTGTGAAGCGTGCCAGTTCCATTCCAAGCAGATACACCAGCCAGCTCAAGCTCTCCAGACGATCCCTTTATCCTGGCCATTTTCGGTCTGGGGGCTCGACATCCTCGGCCCCTTTCCCCGAGCTGTCGGGGGCTTTGAGTACTTGTACGTTGCAATCGACAAGTTCACAAAGTGGCCGGAAGTGGAACTAGTGAGGAAGGTGACAGCACAGTCAGCAGTCAAGTTCTTCAGGTCGATTGTTTGCCGCTTCGGGATCCCTAACAGGATAATCACCGACAATGGTACACAATTTACGAGCCGCACCTTCATGCAGTACATCCAAGATCTTGGCGCCAAGGTCTGCTTCGCTTCTGTTGCTCACCCGAGAAGCAACGGTCAAGCGGAGAGGGCAAATGCTGAAGTGCTGCGCGGGCTCAAGACCAGAACTTTCGACAGGCTGCACAAGTGCGGAAGAAACTGGATCGAGGAGCTGCCGGTGGTTCTTTGGTCGATCAGGACGACGCCAAATCGAGCCACTGGCTAGACACCTTTCGCTCTAGTCTATGGAGCAGAGGCAGTTATCCCCACGGAACTCATATACGGGTCACCTTGAGTGCTCGCTTACGATGAGCTTGAGCAAGAGCAGCTGCGACAAGATGACGCGCTGCTCCTTAAGGAAGACCGTCTTCAGGCTGCTGTGCGAGCTGCTCGCTACCAGCAAGCTTTGCGCCGCTACCATAGCCGCAAAGTTAATGCCAGAAGTCTCGAGGAAGGCGACCTTGTTCTTCGGCGTGTTCAGTCCGCCAAGAATTCCAACAAGTTGACACCGAAGTGGGAAGGTCCTTACCGGGTGAAACGAGTCACTAGGCCTGGCGCTGTCCGCCTTGAGACCGAAGATGGAATTTCGGTGAGCAACTCCTGGAACATTGAAAATCTTCGTAAGTTTTACCCGTAAGGCGCGGTTGTCGGAACCTGTTCCGGCAACCACCTTTTGTACAAGTCTTGCCGCTGTTGCATGTAATCCTTTGTACAAAGCCGGGCGCAGACCCCGTGCGTAAATAAAGCTCATGTGCTCCGCACATTTTGTCGATTTCATGCTTATTATTTTTTGGCATATATGATCTGACACTTTGTGCAGCACCTAAACCCCGGTAAGCAATAACGAGCCGTAAAGGCCCATATCTGTATTGTCTCTTCTTTCTTTTTGAAAGCAAGGTTCCACTCGCCCACAAGTTTGCCGGGGGGAAGGGAGCGGATGATGGTATGGACCAGGCGTCGTTCAAGAAAGTTTTGCCTTGCCGGGAAGCAAACAACAGAAAAGCTAAGTTGCCAAAGTTTGAGCAATAAAATTTTTAAAATTTTTAAGTTATCTCCCTTGAACGACCGCACTTTGTATGGAAAACCTATGCACGGAGGAACCAACTCGTAGCTAGTTGCTCCCTTACTTTGTTTCGAGCCCGCTCAACAATTTAAGTGAGCTGCTAGCGCCCTTACTTTGCTTCGAGTCCGCTCAGCAACTTAAGCGAGCCGCTAGCGCCCTTACTTCGTTTCGAGTTCGCTCAGCAACTTAAGTGAGCTGCAACTAGTTGCGACAAGGTTTCTTGCCGGTAGCGGCACCGCCAGCAGGCTGCTGACGTCCCGCACTCAGCGCTCGCGGCTCAGGTGCCTGCACCGACAAGTTCCCTAAAAGCATAGGGCAAAAACATACAAAGGAAGGGATCAAGTAAAGGGAATAACATTGCAATCATTCCATAGAACAAAGTTATATTACAAAAATGGCTTGTCGCAGCTCTAACAGATTGTTTTCATGACATGATAAGCAGCGACAAGGAAAGAAGAAATGGGCGGCCTAATCTACGCGATCGCCTTCGACCCTCTTGATCCCGCTCACCTTGTCCATAATGGGTGCGACAAGGGCCTTGAGCTCCTCCAGATCAGCTTCCGGCGGCAAGGTCCTGAGGATGTTGGTGAGGCGGAGGCCCAGATTGCGGAAGGCCACCTTCATCAACACTTTCTGAAGAGCTCCCGCGCAGATCTTGCGCGACTCGTCAGCCAGTTGCTTGGGGATCCTCTCCCGGAGTCGCTGGAGGGCTGTCGCCACGCCCTTGAAGAACAGGACGAGCTTGGCGCTGGGTTGGAGGTTGTCGTTGGAGGGATACCCGAGATCCTCCATCCCCAGCTGCGCCAGCTCCTTGTCGATATCTGTGGCGGCGTTCACAAGATTCTCCGTCCAGTGCGTCACGGTCTCCCTGAAAGCGTTCTGGGCGGCGGCAACACTCTCCAGCAGCGCCTTGTCGGCCTTGATTTCCTCTTTCAAGGCCGCCTCCCGCTTCTTGGCGCTGTCCAGGGTCTTGGTCAAAGTGGTTAGCTTCAACTCAAGATCCACGTTGGAGACCTTGGCAGCGCTGAGCTCTCTGCCCTTCTCGGCGAGATCGGCTTCTAGCTGCGCCACCTTCGTCTTCAACTCCTCCTTGGCGGCCTCGGCGGCGGCGGCGTCCTCTGCTTGTTTGAGGGCTTCACCGAGCTTTCCCTCGCGCGCGGCAAGCTCCTCCTCGTGGGAGTCGAGATTGACCTTCCGCTGCGCCAGCTCGCCCTCCTCCGCGGCTAGCTTCACAGCGGCAAGTCGCTGCCGCTCTTCGGCTTCGGCCTTCTCGAGGAGGAAGGCTTTCTGCGCTTCAGCGAGCTGCTCCCGCTCCTCCGCCAGATTTCGGAGGGCTTCCCGATGGAAACCCCCGAGCTCCTCCGCGCGCTTTTCAATGTCTGCTCCCGCCTTCGCGACAAGCGCCTCGTGGGACTCCAGCTTGGCTTGCCGCGCGCGGTAGAGCGACATCAGCTTCCGCAGCAGCCGCTCTTCTTCGGGCTCGTTGCTGCTGCTGCTTGGCGCGTCGACCAGCGTCAACCCCGCGGAGGCAAGCACTTCTCCGTCGAAGATCTCCCCCTCGACCGGCGCCCTGGAGCTTGACGCCTAGGGGAGGTTGATGAAGACGCCTTCGCCGGCCTTCAAGTAAACGCCCGGCTGGGGCTCCTCGGTGCTTGGCGTTGCGGCTTCGGCGGACGGGTCGGCGGTCGGTGTAGCGCCTGGCGCTCCTGCGGCCTCTGGGCCGTCAGTACGATCGCCAGATCCCTCGCCAGTCGCCGCGGTGCCAGCCTTGGCGGCCTCGGCGCCGGCGGGATCACCCGCGCTGGCTACGTCCTCGGCGGCGACCTCGCTCTCCATCCGCTCCGCAGTAGATGGGTCTGACAGCCGGTAAGGGGAGAAGAGTCAAGCAAAATCCAGCAAAAACTCAAGAAGATCAAAAGAAGAAGAACCCAAGGGAAGTTTTGAAGCAAAAGGAGTACCTGCACCAGGCTCTGCTGTAGTGGTCTCCGCCGTCGGGGGGCCGCTGGTGCTGTCCCTTGCCGGAGAACCCTCCCTTGCCGGAGACTTCTCCCTTACCGGGAAGCCCTCCCTTGCCGGAGAGTTCTCCCTTGTCGGGGAATTCTCCCTTGGCTCCTGGTGGGGCTGCTCGGCTCCTACACAAGTCAACAAGCAGATATCAGCAAAGACAAGTACCCATGTGCGCCTCGCAGCGGAAAGCAAATCAAACACTTACGCTGGGGGCTGCCCTGGAGAAAAGTCGCCGGCTCCGGCAAGGTTGTCTCGGGCGCGCCACCTGCTGTCGCAGTGGGCTCGTCCTCGATGATGATCACCGGGGCCTTAGCTCTCTTTGCCGCTCTCTGGGCCAGAGTCCTAAAGAGGAACAGGTTCAGGGAAAAGCGAGTGAGAAACAAGGCAAAACAGCAAGAATTGAAGAACTACAAGTACAGCAAGAGAAGCTTACTCTTCTTCTTCTTCCTCGTCGGAGCTTAACGCGGAGAAGTCGAAGCCCGGCGCGCGCTCGGCGGGAGGAGGCGGAGGAGAAGCTTCCCTTAGCCGCTTGGCGGGAGCAGTGGCGGCGGTCTGAGACGACCCAGCTCCGGCTGTCGGCGCGGCGTGAGCAGCGGCAGGAACTGAAGCGGTGGTCCGGCTAGACTCCGCTCCAGTTGCCGTCGCAGCATGAGGCGCTCCCGCAGCGACGGTGTTTGCCGCGGTGGAGCGTGTCACACGGCGTGGCGACTGTTGACCCGCTTGCCGCTCCGCCACATCATCGACCTTGCGGAGACGCCTTCTTGGTGGGGATGGAGGCTCTGCTTGCGGCAAGCTGCTCGAAGATGAGGAGGAAGAAGAGTTGATTTCCATCGAGCCGCTCGTGTCCTCGGCGGGCTCGCTCGGCTCGGCGTCACGCCCGACAAGCTCCTTCTTGCCGGTAGGCTCCCCTCGCTCGGCACGGCTTGCCGCCTCCGCTGCATCTGCCTCCTCCATAGTGAATCCAAACTCGCCCGCGGCTGCGGCTGCCGCTGCCTCTTCCAGCCTGGTGGCAATGAGAGCCATCTCTGCATCGGTGGTGTCGCGGGTGAGGCCGTCCTTCTCGTCGGCGCGGATCGGCACTTCCACCAAGTCGTCAAAGAACTGCTGCACGACCTCGTCCGCAGGCTCCTGCCAAGTTGGCACAATCCCGTGCGAGTCGCACTCCGGCATCATTGCACGGATGCGGTCGAGCGCGGAATTGTTGCACAACGGGACGATGCCCCCCGGCAACCTGAACACCTCGGGATGTTGGGGGTCATACTTGAACAGCTCCTGCAGCATTGCGTTGAGCTCCAAGACTGTGAAGTTGTAGTTGAGGCCCGGTCACGGCCTCATGATATCTGCCGCGTTCTTGAACTCCCAAGTGGGCCTCCCCCGTTCCTGTAGGGGGGCGATGCGGCGGCGAAGGAAGTCTGCGTCAACAGCGCCAACAGTAAGCCCGGCAAGCCTCAGGCGCAGGATCCTGGTGACAGCAATCTTCAGCTTGTCGTCCTCCGGGGCCACGTCACTCCAATCGCTGCCGCGGGCTACTGGGGTTCGGCGCCGGGTGGTGAATGGCTGCGGGCTCTCCTCGTCAATCCAGCACCAATCAGCTCTCCATTCCTCCCACTTGCCGCGGAATTCTCCCTCCAGATACGTTTCCTTCTTGCCAGCCCTTGAGATCCAAGCGATTCCGCCGGATAGAGCCTCTCCTCTCTCTACTCGGGGTATGAAGAAGTGGCGGAAGAGGGCTACGTTGGGAAGGACTCCGACAAAGTTTTCGCAGAGATGTGCGAAAACTGCCATTGTCAGGACGGCATTGGGGGTGAAGTCAAGGTGGTGGAATCCATAGGTATTCATGATGTCGCAGAAGAAATCAGAGAAAGGCGGGCAGAGCCCGCAGTAGAAGAACAGAGCAAAAAAGGGGTATCCATTCAGAGCTTTCTTCCAAGCGGCGGCGGGGAGTACCTTTGTGTGCGGATGCACGCGCGTCTCCGCCGACCAGAATAGGTAATAGTTCTCCCTCAGCTCCTTCGCGCCAAGCTTGGGGGGAAGACGGACCGCTCCTTCCGCAGCGCCGCGAGCCGCTGCGCCTTGGTCGACTTCACGGCCTTCCCTTTGTCGGCTTTTGGAGCCATGGCGGAAGCAGTGGAGGAAGTCGATGGCGTTGGTGGTGCTGGTGGCGATGGGGGGCGGAGAGCTGCTCTCTCTCTCTCAGCTTTGGGAAGGCGAGGGAGCGGCGGAGATTTCTGAGATTGGAAACAGCAACGGGCGAGTGGGCGAACTGCCCCTGTTTCCCCTGCTTATAAAGGGGGAGGGGGCGGACGTTCCGCATTTCCGAATAAAGAAACCACCCACGATCTCTCCCACGACGCCGCATTCAACGCGTGCCATTCGGGGAGGGCGCGGTGGATACGGAGTAAGATACGGCGTAACCTAGGCCGCGCGTGCCCGTGCCCTGTTTTGGGCCTGGCCCAACAGCGCTCGGCACCGTGTATGGCCCAGGCCCGGGGGCTCCTGTCGGTGTACTAGAGTAGGGGTACCCTAGTATCCCGAACTTGTGCACGGGCAGTCGCAGCATCCCGCGGCAAGGCTTGCCGGGTGACCGCCAAGGTCCTCCGGGGTTCCTTTGGAGCCATTCAAGAACAAAGTATCCAAGTCAAGGAGACAAGGCCCCGGCGAGAGGAGCTTGCCGGGAAGGCTAACAAAAGCATCCCAAGACCCCGGCAAGAGGAGCTTGCCGGGAAGGCCTACCAAGGCACTTCAAAGAACTTGCCGCGGCGCACCACGCGTCCCGGCAAGACCCGGTGAGCGACAAGCTCCCGGACGCGACAAGACAACAACCGCGGCAAGGCGCTTGCCGCGGTAAGTCACCACTATGCCCGCGCTCCAGCACATCCACCAACGTGTCGCTCTGGGACCCCTCCAGGCGTACGTGGCGGAAGGCTGTGCAGCTTGCGGTGTGCGGTGGCAAGCGGCGCTGACAAGTTTGCCATCGTGGCGAGCGGTGGCGTCCCTGGCGGTCTCTTTTTGCATTGTTTAGGCGACACAGACGGGCATTTAAGGCCCTTGTCCCCTGCCGTCAGGGTTAGGTGTGATACAAGTGTGCTGGGGCCCGAATCCTTTTCTAGGTTACCATGGCCCTCCTTTTATATGCTAAGGGGTTACCACAGTGGAAAAATAGTCATTATCTACTAATTAGATAGCCAACAGTGCTATCATACCTAACTCTGGCAGTTAGGACAAACTGCATTAAATGCACTGCTAGGTGTCATGCTGAGGATACAGCCTGGAAAGCCTACCGCACCGCTTAATCATCTTCTACCTGTCTGCATGACACACCTTTGGACGGGTGTCATACAGGGGGGATCTCCCTCCCGAATGGCTGCCACGTGCCAAGCGACAACCACTTAATCACTTGGGGGCTCGACACCACATTGATAAGTGACTTGTCTCGCTGTGCGGTGGAGCGGTGGGGTCTTGGCGGGGAGATTTGCCCTTGGCGGCCCCGACAAGCCCGCCGGGGAAATCTTGGATTCATCCTTGGGGCGGCGTCGACCTGACGAGGCTCGTTTGCCCTGCCAGGGAGGCTTTCCCTTAGTGACATCTTGCTGCCACAGGTTGTCTTAGTCTTCTTGATCCGCCCTTTGATTTCTCAAAGGGCTATCTTTCTAGCTTGGACTTGTCTTAGATGCTTGGTGGAGTTGTATATATCTTCGCCATCGTGCATGTGTATAGTCCGGGAAACATACGTGAGGGTTTGTTGCACCAACACTCGATGGCCTCCCGCACCGCCTCTTCGCCCTATAAATACCCAAATATTCCAGAAACCCTAGGGGAGTCGACGAAACACAATTCCATCTGCCGCAAGTTCCGAACTACGAGGTCCAATCTAGACACCATCACAGAGGGGTTCATCATCCTCATTGGTGCCTCTCCGATGATGCGTGAGCAGTTCATTATAGACCTACGGGTCCATAGGCAGTAGCTAGATGGCTTCCTCTCTCTCTCTCTCTCTCTCTCTCTCTTTTGATTCTCAATACAATGGTCTCTTGGAGATCTATTTGATGTAAATCTTTTTGCGGTGTGTTTGTTGGGATCCGATGAACTTTGAGTTTATGACCAGATCTATTTTATCCATGAAAGTTATTTGATTTTTCATCTCTTATATGCATGCTTATTTATAGCCTCGTATTTCTTCTTTGAATCTTTGGTTTAGTTAGGCCGACTAGATCGATTTTTCTTGCCATGGGAGGAGGTGCTTTGTGATGAGTTCGGTCGTGCGGTGTTCTTTCCAAGTGATAGAAGGGGCATCAAGACACGTATTGATCGTTGCTATTAAGGATAAAAAGATGGGGTCTATTCCTACATGAATAGATCTTGTTTACACCATGTCATTGTTCTTATTGCATTACTTTGTTTTCCCATGAACTTAATACACTAGATGCATGCCGAATAGCAGTCGATGTGTGGAGTAATAGTAGTAGATGCAGGTAGGAGTCGGTCTACTAATCTTGGACGTGATGCCTATACATTGATCATTGCCTGGATATCGTTATAATTATTTGAGTTTCTATCAATTTCCCAACAGTAATTTGTTCACCCACCATGTGCTATTTCTTGAGAGAAGCCATTTCTTGAGAGAAGCCACTAGTGAAATCTATGGCCCCCGGGTCTATTCTTTATCATATTTGCTTTCCGATCTACTATTTGCCTTTGAGATCCATTTTTATTTGCTTGTATTTTCATATCTCTTATTCCAAAAACCCAAAAATAATTTTCTACATATTTTATCTGCATCTTTTATTTCGCGTTTATTCGAGATCTATTTATCCAATCTATACAATTTTTATCCTGTCAACTTGACAACTTCCTACGCCATTACCTGTAAGAGGGATTGACAACCCCTCATAAGCGTCAGGTTGCAAGTATTTGTTCTTTGTGTGCAGGTATCGTTTACATAGTGTTGCTTGGTTCTCCTACTGTATTGATACCTTGATTTCACAACTGAGGGAAATACTACCGTAGTTGTGCTGCATCATTCCTTCCTCTTTGAGGAAATACTAACGTAGTTCAAGAGACATCACTTTTCTACATGGGCTCAGAATGGCTAAGGAGATGAACTTGAGCTGGGTTAGATGCCTTGGCAATTCAGATCTCGTTATACAACAAGTTTCCGGGAAGTGGGATTCTAAAGACCTGATCATGGCGGCTTACTGGCAAACAATGACTAAGATCGTTGGCCATTTCAAGGGTTATCAAGTGGATCACATAGACCGACGGCATAATGAGGTGGCTGATGCGCTATCCTGGCTCGGGTCTCAGCGTAAGCTGCCCCCCCCCCTAATGTGTTCCTTGATGTGCTGCATAATCCTTTTGTTAAATTACCCTCAAAGGAAGACATAGCTATCCTTGACCCAGAGGGACAGTTGGTGGCAGCTCTATGTGCTATTCCAGATTGGACGATGCCTTATCTGGCTTACCTAACTAGGGGTGAGTTGCCAGAGGATGAGCTTTTCGCGCGACAAATCATGGGGCGGTCTAAGTCCATGACAATTGTCAATGGTGAGTTACACAGATGTAGTGTGAATGGCGTGTTTCAATGCTGTGTTTCCACTGATGAAGGCTAGGAAATTTTGCAAGAAATTCATGCAAGATACTGTGGTCATCATGCCAGGTCAAGATCTCTCGCGGCTAAGGCTTTTCGACACATTTTTTGTGGTTGACGGCTCACGCTGATGTAGAAGACATTGTCCGTAAGTGTGACGAGTGCTAGAAATTTGCACGACAAGCTCATGTGTCGGCTCAGGAATTGCGGATGATTCCAATAACCTGGCCATTTTGTGTCTGGGGGCTTGATATGGTCGAGCCCTGATAACCTACAAGTATAGTGGATTGCAACAGTTTTCAAGGGTAGAGTATTCAACCCAAATTTATTGATTCGACACAAGGGGAGCGAAAGAATATTTGCAAGTATTAGCAGCTGATTTGTCAATTCAACCACACCTGGAGATTAATTCTCTGCAACAAACTGATCAATAGTAAAGTAATATGATAGTTTTGATAGTAGTAGCAACAGGAATTGTAACAATAACAGTGATAGCAATGATTTTGTAGCAAGTGCAATAGTAACAATAGCAGTAGTAACTTAGCAAGAAAAATATTAGAGAAATTCATAGGCATTGGATTGGTGAATTCGTTGGATGATATTCATCATATAATAGTCATAACCTAGGGCGATACGACACTAGCTCCAATTCACAAATATAATGTAGGCATGTATTCTGTAAATAGTCATACATGCTTCTGGAAAGAACTTGCATGTCATTTTTTTCTTAGCCTCCCGTGGCAGCGGGGTCCTATTGGGAACTAAGGGATATCAAGGCCTCCTTTTAATAGAGAACCGGAACAAAGCATTAACACATAGTGAATACATGAACTCCTCAAACTACGGTCATCACCGGGAAGTGTCCTGACTTCTGTCACTTCGCGGTTGCCAGATCATAACACATAGTAGGTGACTATAACTTGCAAGATCAGATCTAGAACATATATATAATGGTGCTAACATAAATGGTTTAGATCTGAAATCATGGAACCCAGGCCCAAAGTGATAAGCATTAAGCATGTCAAAGTCATAGAAACATCAATCTCAGAACATAATGGATACTAGGGATCAAGCCCTAACAAAACTAACTCGATTACATGATGAATCTCATCCAACTCCTCACTGACCAGAGGGCCTACAAAGGAATTACTCACTCCCAGTGGGGAGCATCATGGAATTGGCGATGGAGAAGGGTTGGTGATGACGAAGATTGAAGATCCCCCTCTCCGGAGCCCCGAACAGACTCTAGATCTGGCATCCCGATGAAGAGCAGGAGGTGGCGGCGGCTCTGTCTCTTGAAACGCGATAATTCTTTCTCCCCGATTTTTTCTCCGAATATGTGATTTTAAAGTACTAGCGTTGAAGTCTGCAGGGCCATCAGGTGGGGACAACCCACCTGGGCGCGCCTGGAGGGGGGGCGCCCTGGTGGGTTGTGCCCACCCAGGTGCCCCCTCCGGTGGTTCTTGGCTCCATTCTGTTTTATAATATAAAAAATCATCGCAAAGTTTCGTTGCAATCCGAGAACTTTTATTTCTACACAAAAACAACACCACGGTAGTTCTGGTGAAAACAGCGTCAGTCCGGGTTAGTTTCATCCAAATCATGAAAATTAGAGTCCAAAACAAGAGGAAAAGCGTTAGGAAAAGTAGATACGACGGAGACATATCGACTCCCCAAGCTTAAACCTTTGCTTGTCCTCAAGCAATTCAGTTGATAAACTGAAAGTGAAAAAGAAAAACTTTTACAAACTCTTTTGCTCTTGTTTGCATAAATAAGAGCAAACAACACCCAGGTTTTCAGCCAACATTATAACTAACCATGCCGACAATAACTCTTAAAGATTATATTATCCTCAAGTAATTAAGTTGATAAACTAAAAGTGAAAAAGAAAAACTTTTACGAACTCTTTTGCTCTTGTTTACATAAATAAGCTTAAGTAGCACCCAGGTTTTTAGCAAAGATTATAACTAACGATGTCGACAATAACTCTTAAAAATTATATTAACTCATATCAATGGCATAATCAACTATCAAGCAATAATAAGATATCTCAAATAACAACACTCTGTCAAAACAATCATGATATAATATGACAAGAGTGGTATCTCGCTAGCCCTTTTTGAGACCGCAAAACATAAATGCAGAGCACCTCCAAAGTTCAAGCAACGACTAAACATTCTAATTCATGGTAGAAAAGATCTAGTCATGATGCACCCAACATTAGCTACACACAATTGATGAGGATGACAATAGTGATCTTAGGATCTGGCGCTTATTTGAGAAGGTGATGACACAACATAAAAGTTAATAGATAGTCCCTTCGCAGAGGGAAGTAGTGATTTGCAGAGGTGCGAGAGATCAAGTTTTTAAAACAGAGGTAAATGAAAATTTGAGAAATGCTCCCTTCTTGTTTACTTCGCGACCATTAGTTATCAGTATCTTCCATGCTAAGCACATTAGTGGCGGTTCCCAAGCGATAAAAGTAAAAGTTTACTCCCCCTCCACCAACAATCACACTCCACAGGTGGTCCGAAACAACAGGTACCGTCCATACCAACAATAGTCCCGGGGGAGTTTTGTTTAATTATTTGCAATTTGAGTTCGGGACTGGGAATCCCTATTACCGCCCCTCTCGTGCAAGGACGAGTGAATCAACACTCATCATGAGAATAACCCGCTTAGCATGGAAGATACTAACTACCTCCTGTTACTCTATGAACAATCCAGGCACACAAAAAGGATATTTATTTGAAGTTTTTAGAGGTGGCACATGCAAATTTACTTAGGACGACAGCGTAATCCCACATATAGGCAGGTATGGTGGACTCATCTGGCATAACTCGGGTTTTAGGATTTTTGATGCACAAGCAGAATTCCCGCTTAGTACAGGCGAAGGCTAGCAAATAGGTTGGGAAGAGGCCGGATAGAGAGCGAAAACGGTCATGAACATGCATTATGCATAAGTAACATTGGATACTAGCATGCGTAGGATATGAACACCATGAATATAAATATCATAGAGGCTATGTTGGTTTTTATTCAACTACATGCATGAACATGTGCCAAGTCAAGCCACTCGAACATTCAGAGGAGGATACCATATCATCATACTACATCACAATCATTTTAACGCAATGTTGACATCCAAGATAAATCATTATCCACTCCTAGCTCCTTAAGCATGGCATGAGAAACTATAATCTCTAATTTTCATTGCAAACATGTTTGATCATAATAGGGTGAATCATGGATACTAGGTTAAACATATTTACAAAAACAAAACAAGTTTAGTTCATACCCGTTTCTCCTTGCCACAACCAGTTCATCGAATATCGTCATTACTGCTTTTCACTTGCACGACCGAATGATGTGAAAATGATATTAGTGCAAGAGTGTCGTGGACTAAGCTGGAATCTGCAAATGTTTTATTCAAGAGGAGGAGACAAAGTAATATAGGCTCTTTGTTAGATCAACAATAATGCATATGAGAGCCACTCAACATTTTCATCGTGGTCTTCTCCTTGGTATGACTAAAAAATGGAAAAGAAATTTAGAGAAACACACTAAAATATTTTTGGAGTATTTTAGTTTTTTGGGAGAAAACAAATTAAAGAAAGAAAAACAAAAGCGAGAAAAACTATTTACATGGGAAAGCTCCAAACAAGCAAAATACAAACAAGGAGATCTTTTTGGGTTTTATTTTTATTACTAAAACTAATTAAATTAGGAGGAAAAACCGAAAAGAAGCAGGAAATATTTTTTGATTTTCTCAAAGTTTTTCAAAAACACATGAAGAAAGTGAGGAAATAAAGCTAGCATGGATAATACAATGAAAAAGTGTGGACACCGTCAACTGGAATGAAAATGTGTGAACATGAATGTAATGTCGGTGGAAATACGTACTCCCCCAAGCTTAGGCTTTTGGCCTAACTTGGTAATCACCACTCGAAGAAACCATCAAGTCCCATGCTAAAGTGTTGAGGAGCGGGCACATGAGGCTCCCACTCCTAAGGTTCCTCCTCTGCCGCAGCTAGGTTGTTCTGGTAGGCGACAATGTCCTCTGGCAAGATCCTGTATCCGCCCCTCGCAATAGGATCAAACAAAGCAGGTGCATGCAATGAAATGACATCACAGGTAATCTCACTAAAGACCAAGTTATAAGGAACATCCATAGTGGTGTTCTCGCTATCAATAAAGTGGTGATGTGCCATAGCCGGGTGATTTAGGTAAACCTTGGGTAAGGGATAATCATGCTGGCGTATCTGAATGTTAAAGTGACTCGCCAAGCAAGTAGCGTAGATACCACCATGTATTTTACCCTTGGACCTGTTAATATGGACATGACATGCCACAATAGCTCCCAAGCTGTAAATGTTATCGCTGTAAAGTGCACGGCATAAGACATCGAAATCTGGGGCACTAAGTGCACCTACCTTCTCCCTAGCAAGCAAACACTTCGCAATGAAAAGACCAAAATAATGCACTGCAAGAAAATGTAAGCTAGTGTCCGTGACACCTGACACCCCTCTATCATCCCCCACTATCAGAGTGTGGTAAAAATCATCAAACTTTGTGGGCCTAGGCTCTCTCAAATCCCCGTCAGAAGGGATTAAGCATATGTCACAAAATTCAGAATGGTATGTGATGGGTTTTAGCATATAAGTTAAACTGCACCTCGGGAGGATTATTTCTACTTAAGAAATGAAAACTTTGCACAAAGGAATTTGTGAGGACATGATACTGTTCACATTCAGCTGCGATGAAGTTGGTGAGGCCGTCATTAGCAGCATACTATGTAAACTCTTGACGGGTTCCGGCTCCCTCCATGAATGGGTTATGCGGCCATTCGCACGGCCGTACCTCCACCATTATCTGAGTGCAGAGATCATTGTCATATGACTCCCCAATAACTCCCTTGGAGTTCTTCTTGGAAGCAAACTTCCTAAAGAAACTCATCTTTTTCCTATGAACAAAATTCTGAAATTTTTAGCCCACAAAATTTTTCTCAACAAAACTTGACAAGATTGGTAGCAACTACTCATAGGGATGCATAGAGGCCATATCAAGCATTCAAACTACCTAGAACTCTTAAGAATTCTACATGCAAGCTCATCTACAACAGCACCAAGAGTAACTAATTATTCAAAATACAAACCACTAAAGCAAAAACTAATTGGGCCAATGGAGGAGTCACATACCAAGTAACAATCCCCCGAAACAGTTTCAGAAATGGAGCTTCGAGTAAACAGATCGAAATCCGTGGGTTTGAGAGCATGAACACGAGAGAGAGAGAGAGAGAGAGAGAGCAACGGCGATTTTTTTCTCGAGGTAGGTGATGACATGGGATGAATAGATAAGTGAGGGGGGCACGTGGGGACCACAACCCACCAGGGCGCACCTGGGGGTGCTGGCATGCCCAGGTGGGTTGTGCCCACCTAGTGCACCCCCTGATGTTATTTGCATCAAAAATTCAGAAATATTCAGAAAAAATCGTATTAAATTTTCAGAGCATTCTAGGAACATTTATTTTTGGGTCATTTTTTTTATTGCACGGGAAATTCAGAAAACATACAAAACATGGAATTTTATTTTATTTAACTAATAAAAATAGAAAACAAAAGATAAGGACAGAAGGCAGTGCTTACTAAATTCATCAACTTCATACCTCTCAAAAATGATCCATTAATAAGGTTGATCAAGTCTTATTAACAACCACCTTCGATTAGCATGAAATCAAAGAACTTTCGTAAAACACTAAGTTACCTCAACGGGGATATGAATGTCCCCAACAATAATTATTTCATATTTCTTTTTGACAATAGGTAGAGGTAGTTGAAAACTTCCAATAGTGATTGTCGGAGATTTGTCAATAATATTAATACCGTTCACTTGGAATTGTTTCTTCAGAATGTGCACCGCATGCTTATTACCATTGATATGAAAAGTGACATTGCTTTTATTGCAATCAATAACAGCCCCTGCAGTATTCAAAAAGGGTCTACCGAGGATAATCGACATGTTGTCGTCCTCGGGCATCTCAAGTATAATAAAGTCAGTTAAGATAGTAACATTAGCAACAACAACATGCACATCCTCACAAATACCAATAGGTATGGCAGTTGATTTGTCAGCCATTTGCAAAGATATTTCAGTAGGCGTGAGTTTATTCAAATCAACTCTTTTATATAAAGAGAAAGGCATAACACTAACACGAGCTCCTAAATCACATAAAGCAGTTTTCACATAATTCCTTTTGATGGAGCAAGGTATAGTTTATATTCCCGGATCTTCAAGTTTTTTAGGCACTCCATCCTTAAAAGTGTAATTAGCAAGCATGGCGTAGATTTCAGCTTCCGGTATTTTTCTCTTATTGGTGATGATGTCTTTCATGTACTTTGCGTATGTAGGCATTTTTAAAATATTAGTCAAGCGGGTACGCAAAAAGGCTGGCCTAATCATTTCAGCAAAGCACTCAAATTCTACATCATCTTTCTTTTTAGTTCACTTAGGTAGAAAGGGCATAGGTTTTTGAACCCATGGTTATGTTTCCTTAACTTGTTTTCTAGCAACAAAGTTTCTTTTATCATACCATTATTCTTGGGTTGTGGGTTATCAAGATCAACAACTGGTTCTATTTCAACATCATTATCTGGTTCTTTATCATTCATTTGAGTATCTTCATGAACCTCATCATTATCTTTTTCATTATCGGAAGGTGAGTGTCCATTACCAGAGTGAGGTTCAGCATCAGAAATAGAAACATCATTAGTAGCATTAGGAGGTTTTTCTATTTCAGGTTCACTAGAGGCATGCAAAGTCCTTTTATTTTTCTTCTTCCTTTTCTTTTTGGAAGGACTAGGTGCATTAGTGTTAATTCTTTGAGAATCTTGTTCAATTCTCTTTGGGAGTCCCTCGGGATAAAGTGGTTCCTGAGTCATTTTACCTCCTCTAGTTGCTAATCTAATAGGAAAGTCATTTATATTATTGTTCATTTCATCAAGCAATTCTCTTTGAGATTTAGCAACTTGTTCTAGTTGAGTTTGAACCATAGAGGCATGTTTTCCTACACCTCTAACATCATTGGTAATTCTAAATAACAAGTCACTCAAGCGAGCAATCATATCAGAATTGTATTTCAGTTGTTTCATAACATTTGCATTGAAGTGATCTTGTTTTCTGATGTAATTATCAAACTCATAAAGGCATTGACTATGAGGCATATTATAAGGATTGTCATTGTCATTGAATTTCATTAAAGAATTTACCTCTACCACCTTAGGCAGTGGTGGTGTTTCTAGCCCATGTATTTCTTCAATAGGAGGTAAATTTTGACATCCTTAGCTTTAATACCTTTTTCCTTCATTGATTTCTTTGCCTCTTGCATATCTTCAGGACTGAGATATAAGATACCCCTCTTCTTCGGAGTAGGTTTAAGCAGTGGTTCGGGAAGAGTCCAATCATCATATTTTTTCAATATGTTATTCAATAGTTCTTCAGCTTGTTCAACGGTTCGTTCCCTGAAAACACAACCAGCACAACTGTCTAGGAAATCCCTAGAAGCATCAGTTAGTCCATTATAGAAGATATCAAGTATTTCATTTTTCTTAAGAGGATGATCAGGCAAAGCATTAAGCAATTGGAGAAGTCTCCCCCAATCTTGTGGGAGACTATCTTCTTCAATTTGCACAAAGTTAAATATTTCATGTAAGGTAGCTTGTTTCTTATGAGCAAGAAAATATTTTTCAGAGAAGTAATAAATCATATCCTGGGGGCTACGCACACAACTAGGAGCAAGAGTATTATACCAAATCTTAGCATCACCCTTTAATGAGAACATAAATAATTTAAGGATATAATAATAGCGAATTTTATCATCATGAGCAGAAAGGGTGGCTATGTCATTTAACTTAGTAAGATGTGCCAAAACAGTTTTAGTTTCATAACCATGGAAGGGATCAGATTCAACCAAAGTAATTAACTTTGGGTCGACAGAGAATTCATAATCCTTATCATCAACAAAGATATGTGAAGTAGAAAACTTAGGATCACATTTCATTCTAACATTCAAAGATTTTTCTTCCAGTTTGCATAACAATTTTTAAGATCATCCCTATCATTGCAAGCAAGAAAGTCTCTAGTTTTCTCCTCATCCATAACATAACCTTCCAGTATCTTAGGCAATTCATATCTAGGAGAACTAGATTTAGTAGGTGTTTCAAGATTTTCAGTTTCAAGCTCTTCATTAGTTTCAGCATTCTCAAAAGCTTTGGTTCTAGCAATTTGTTCATCAAGAAATTCACCTAGTGGTACATTATCATCAAGCAAGGTACTAGCATCATCATGAGTATCATTCATAGCAGAAGTAGCATCATCAACAACTTGCAACATATCAGGATTAATAGCATGTGGTGGTGTTGCAAGTCTACTTATAACAGAGGGTGAATCAAGTGTAGATCTAGATGGCAGTTCCTTACCTCCCCTCGTCTTACAGGGAAAAATCTTAGTCTTAGCATCCTTTAGATTATTCATAATGATAATTTGATAATAATCCCAAGTGACTCAACAAATACAACTATGCTCCCCGGCAACAACGTTATAAAAAGGTCTTGATAACCCACAAGTATAGGGGGCCGCAACAGTTTTCAAGGGTAGAGTATTCAACCAAATTTATTGATTTGACACAAGGGGAGACAAAGAATATTTGCAAGTATTAGCAGCTGAGTTGTCAATTCAAACACACTTGGAGATTAATTATCTGCAGCAAAGTGATTGGTAGCAAAGTGATATTATAGTTTTGATAGTAGTAGCAACAACAATAGTAACAGTAACAGTGATAGCAATGAATTTGTAGCAAGTGCAATAGTAACAATAGCAGTAGTAACTTAGCAAGAACAATGTGAGAGAAATTCGTAGGCATTGGATCGGTGAATTCGTTGGATGATATTCATCATATAACAGTCATAACCTAGGCCGATACGGCGCTAGCTCTAGTTCATATATATAATGTAGGCATGTATTCCGTAAATAGTCATACATGCTTATGGAGAGAACTTGCATGACATCTTTTGTCCTACCCTCCTGTGGCGGCGGGGTCCTATTGGAAACTAAGGGATATTAAGGCCTCCTTTTGATAGAGAACCGGAACAAAGCATTAACACATAGTGAATACATGAACTCCTCAAACTACGGTCATCACTGGGAAGTGTCGCGACTTTTGTCACTCCGGGGTTGCCAGATCATAACACGTAGTAGGTGACTATAACGTACAAGATCGGATCTAGAATATAGATATAATGGGGATAACATAAATGGTTCATATCTAAATTTATGGCACCCGGGCCCAAAGTGACAAGCATGAAGGATGGCAAAGTCATAGCAACATAATCTCACAACATAATGGATACTAGGGATCAAGCCCTAACAAAACTAACTCAATTACATGATGAATCTCATCAAACTCCTCACTGAACAGCGAGTCTACGAAGGAATTACTCACTCTCGGTGGGGAGCATAATGGAATTGGCGATGGAGAAGGGTTGGTGATGACGAAGATCGAAGATCCCCCCTCTCCGGAGCCCCAAACGGACTCCAGATCTGGCCTCCCGATGAAGAACAGCAGGTGGCGGCGGCTCTTTCTCGTGAAATGCGATAATTCTTTCTCCCCTATTTTTTCTCTGAATATGTGATTTTATAGTATCAGGGTTGAAGTCTGCGGGGCCACCAGGTGGGGACAACCCACCTAGGTGCGGCTGGAGGGGGGCGCGCCCTGGTGGGTTGTGCCCACCCGGGTGCCCCCCCTCCGGTGGTTCTTGGCTCCAGAAATTCTCTTTTATTGTATAAAAATCCTCGCAAAGTTTCATTCTAATCCGAGAACTTTTATTTCTGCACAAAAACAACACCATGGTAGTTCTGCTGAAAACAACATCAGTCTGGGTTAGTTTCATTCAAATCATGCAGATTAGAGTCCAAAACAAGAAGAAAAGCATTAGGAGTAGATACGACGGAGACGTATCAGGCCCTTTAAGAGGTCTATGGACAAAAGACTCACCTTTTGGTGGCAGTCGACAAATTTACAAAGTGGGTTGAAGCAGAGCCAGTGAACAATTGTGAGGCGGCGACTGCGGTTCAGTTTGTGAATAAGCTGATCTTCCGCTTTGGTTATCCTCATAGTATCATCACTGATGATGGGACAAATCTATCTGAAGGTGCTACGAAAGAATTTTGTCAAAGAGAGCACATCCGGCTTGATGTACCATCTATGGCTCATCCACAGTCCAATGGCCAAGCTGAGCGTGCTAACCAGGAGATATTATGAGGGATCAAGCCCCGGCTCATGGTTCCCTTGAAGCGCACTCTGGGTTATTGGGTTGAATATCTTCCCATGGTTCTTGCGGCGTCTTGATCTGCGATTTACTAGCAAGACCCGCGTTGCTATTATAGCTGCAGGATTCGAAGCCGCACTTTCCAGGAGGGCAACTTAGTGCTTCGGCTAATTCAAGATCAGACATGCATGCATAAGCTTTCACCTCCTTGGGAAGGGCCTTTTGTGGTCAGCAAGAACCTCAATAAATGGGTCATATTATCTCATCGACATACGTGAACACAATAAGTCATGTACCTCTAAGGAGGAGACCAACGGGCCTTGGAATATTGCTCATCTTCGACCTTACTACACTTGAGCCACTCGCTCCAATCATTATACATACATATCGGGTATATATATTTTTATGATCAAATATAATAAAGTTGGCATCCCCGAAACTCGGGTCCTCTGTCGTTTCATCTCATATATTGTGCATGAGCCTTTTATTTGTTGATCATAGGTCACTTTGGGGCTTCCAACTCACCGAGTTTAGCTTTCTCACCCTCTTGACCCGGCAAAAACACCACATTATTGGTAAAGCCTACCTGTATGCTTGATGCTACTCCAAAAAGATGACCCACCATACTCTTGACAGTCAATCTTTATGACCCTGAACTTGTCAAGGTTAAAACGGCGGCTTAAGTCATGTGAGAGACGGCTTATGGAAAGCGAGGATAAACCAAGGCTATCATGCCAGCTTCATCGAAGCAAGACTTGAGCCTCGAAAGCCAGTCTTTTTTTCGAGCCTTGAAAGCTGACTTATTATTCATTCAGTATATATATATAGGGTCGCACTATTCGTCACCCTGGGTGAGGAATAGTTATTCTTCACCCCCTTCTATTTTATCATCAATGCACCGTAATTTTACGTTTTGTAAGTTTTGTCTTATTTCCGACGCAAAAAGAGACCGTAAGAAAATATATAATTGCCGTAAAAATATTTTATGTTATGTAAAATTACAAACGTAAAAATATAGTCTAAAATACACATAAACTGCAAATTTTCTTGTCTTATGACCTATATTTTCATTTTCTTTTGTCAAATTTTACGTAGTGAATCAATAGGGATGTAACTATTTGAATTTCAAACGTAATTTAATTATGAAATGATCGTAAGATTACCTCGGGTGAAGAATAACTTATTGTGCACCCTGGGTGATGAATAGTAACACTATATATATATATATATATATTGGCTCTATATCTGCAGGAATCTTTTGCTCTTACTCATGTTATGGCAATGGCTACACGTCTCCGGGTCAAAAGAACTCTGGGTTGCTTGTGATGAAGATTGACCTTTTTGACCATGAGTCGCAAAATTAGCTATTCAACATTGTGTTTTCACAATCGTTTCTTATGACTATAAGTCGCCAGCACATAACTCACCTGATTATTTCACACCGATTATAACTTGGTGGAATTTTTTATAGATGTCACAAATCTTTGCATTTACATGTTCTTACAGGCGATATATCAAACACAAGTAAAAATAATGGTTATGTGATATTTCATCATAAGACACCTACGGCGGGTCAAGTCGCATGCATTGATCAAAATATCTTCCCAACCCACAGGGCGATAAGTGTTTGCGCAAAAGTTAACATGCACGAAGGCCCATCAAGGGCAACCAAGTGTTTTACTACAACTATTGCATGGCTACAGCTGAGCCCAGAGTATTCAAAGTTTTGTGGCAGAGTGTAAAACTACTCCTGCAAGCCAGGTTCTGAACCATCCGTGTTAGCCCCTTGATGACATCCCGTAGTTGATGCCTCTGGGTTATCCTACGTCGACTTTTCTGCTTCTTAGATCTGAAGGTTATCCAGTTTCCAGTTGACATCCGTTAAGGATTGGAAGACGGCTTCATCGTGCAATATAGGAGATGGGTCAATATCAGGTACAAAGAGATGTTTACGGCATTGGGGAGTCAGGTCAAAAGATATCAACGTTGGGGGTGACACTCATGTGTTGTTGCTGTCATAAGCCGACTGGTACTTTTTGAGTTCCATTTCTGCCACAAGCCGACTTGCCAGCACTCGAGATTCCTTCACACAACGCTCGTAATCATCTTGTGATAAAGCAGTCTAGTCATCTTTATATCCTAGGAACCCGCCGGCCATCTCTGATAGATCTAGCTATGGTGCATAAGCCATATCCCGACTCAATGCGGTTGTGGCTCCTGATCGAGCGACTGATTTCTTCAGTTCTTCAACCTATTTTGGGATGGTTGACAACCTCTTAAACACATCCTTGATGAATTGTGCCAGGTCCTTTTCACTCCTGACAACCTTTAGGGTGAGCATGCTTCCAGTATATAATTGCTCTACAAGCGAGTACACAGCCTTCAGCTTCGTCACGTTGTCTTGAAGATTACGTGTTTTATCACCTCCACAGAAGTTGCAAAATGTGAGCCGCCAGATGAATTATTACTTATGCATGCCTTGCCAGGCGAGTTAATGTTTCTTTCTAACTTGAAGCATGACTTACCAAATATGGCTTGGGTCATTTGAGTGATATGGTACTTTAACCCGGCCAACTCCTCAGTGACCGAGGCCAATTGTTTTTCGGCGGCTTCTGCTCGTTGGATCAGGGCGACTTTCTCTGTCTCAAAAGATTTTTTCTCCATCTCAAAGCCCGCCATAATTTTCTCCAACTCTTCCAAAGAAGATTGTAGGCTTGACTCCACCTTGGTCTGCAGAGCCTATTCATTTTCAATGTCATTTCTTAAGCTGATCAAATTTGACTCGGCCGTTCTTAAAGCCTCCTACAAAATAAGGAGATAATTAACAAATATTGAAGCACAGTGGTGATAATTTCAAACCTGATAGTTGGGGGCTATGTCAATTCATGTTCAATGGAGAAGTCATAAGCAGATTGCAAACAATATACTTAGCACTTGGGGGGCTAATGCATATAATTTTTTCTCATTAAAAGAATACAAGAAGATCCGACTCATCTCAGAAAGATGAGCCGACCCTTGGGGGCTACAGGTTAATTCTTCAAAATCTCATAATATTGAAAGACCCGACTCGTCTAAGGAAGATGAGCCGGCCCTTGGGGGCTACATGGTATTTCTTTTACTATGAATTTATTTGAAGAACCAGCTTATCATTAATATGATAACCTGGCCCTTGGGGGCTACACTTCAAACTCTACATATTTCTATCTAAGTCTTAAACATACTCAAATTTTCCTATGGTCAAGAATTGGGGGCTACATAAGGATATATACAACACACGAGAAGATTCAGTGTACCTCATATTTCTTCTTCATCATGCTAACTAGGCTGGCTTCCATGTCCCGGCTTGTAGACAGGCGGCTTAAATAGCCAGCATGTAGTTCATCAGCACTGAAGTCCTCATAGTTTGGCAGCTCAAGTTTCGACTTGCCCTTCTCAAACAAGGGTTTCTCCTCCTTGGTTGTGTGCTTAGTTAGCACGTTGGAGGTTTCTAGAGTTTTATAACCCGCCCTAGTGATGGCAATGTCCTCGTTATTCCTCCCATGAGAGGGAACGTCTTGAGTCACCTTGGCAGGGCTTGAGGCAAGTGTGGGACTCGGCAGGTTAAGATCATCCGCCGGGTTAGCATTAG
This sequence comes from Triticum urartu, assembly GCF_003073215.2. Classification (NCBI taxonomy): domain Eukaryota; kingdom Viridiplantae; phylum Streptophyta; class Magnoliopsida; order Poales; family Poaceae; genus Triticum; species Triticum urartu. The sequence goes on from NC_053028.1 coordinate 269,326,148, forward strand.
TATCCATAGCTTCAGAAGCCATCAATTCAGTATGTGGGCGTGGGTCACCTTAGTCATCATGATGGTCTTCGGGGTTCTTAATGTTGGCCTCAGGGGTCACCAAGACTTGATCCTCTGACTCAAGGAATTCTGGAGTTGTTGAAGACTCGCCCATTTTTCTCTTCTTGCTCTTGGCTTTGGCCCTGTGATCACGATGGTATATTCAAAAACACATGCTAATAATTATATCAAGCCACAACAGTTAGCAAAGTTACTAACCCGGGGTTTATAACCAAATCCAGCAACTGAGTAGAGGACGAGTCCGGAAGATGGTGGCGACTCCTGATAATTTGAATCAGAAGGGTTAAGACTCCTGATAAGGCCGGCTTGTGGAAGAGAAGGTGTTGTACTATGTGGCACCTTGTTATGTCACTTGCGGGAAGATGGTTCATTAGATAACCTGGCTAGTAGATCTCTAGAGCAGCCACTCTGAGTCTGGCATCTTGATTCATGCTGTGTTGTCTTCAAAAGAAAGTTTGGGTCCAAGTAAGCGTCAGTGTGAGAAAATTTTATTTTCTGGATGACCCGCCTTGTTTTCTTTAGAGGCAAGGGTTCTGAGCTGGAAGAGATGGAAATTACCTCGACATTGTCAGCCCGTCTTGTTGCAACATCACCCTGAGAATAAGAAGCGTCAGCGAGTTCAATAAAGAGACGACCAAGGGAATCAAGTTCTACCTCTGACTCAGTGTCAACTACTAGTGACCCACCTCTTGCTGCCGACTCAATCACAGCAGTAGACTTGTTCTTTCTTTCAGCCGATGCAGTTTTTGTCTTGGCTACTTGTGCTTTCTTCCTCTTCCAAAAGGGAGAGTCGGCATGCATAGTTGAACAAGGTCAGAACATGAAAACACTGGATAAATAAAGATTGACAAGTCAGACAAGTAACTATGAAGAGACTTACTAGAGGAGCCGGGTTAAGGCTGTAGAAAGGATTCAGCCCCACCTTGTTGCAAGCACCTTGACTCTTTCCAAGTAATTTTTCCACAATCTTAGGTATTTCATCAGCATCCAGATCAATGTTGTTGTATCGTTGGGGGTTGTCTAAGCCGCCAGAGTAGTTGCACATCAAATCACTGTGGCGACTCAATGGTAGGATCCTCCAGGCAACCCAACATTGGGTTAGATCAACTCCGCTCAAGCCCTTGGCTAGCAAGGCCCTGAGTTTCGAATAAACAAGGGCAATTTTAGCATGCTCTTCTTGAATAACTCGGCATTGGAGGGCGAAGTCCATCGGAGCTAGTCAAATCTGTAACCCAGCAAGGGGTTTTCACCAGCTGGAGCTATATTCCTACAGTAGAACCAAGTCTTAATCCATCCTTTAGGATGACTTGGTAGGGTGATTGGAGGAAAAGAGCCATCTCTCCACCTCTGAATTGAGACTCCGCCAAGTTCTAAATTGGGGCCATTGGTAAACTCTGTTTGGCGGTTGATATAGAAGAATTCCTTGAAAAGGGGAATAGGGAGTTCCATTTGCAGGTACACCTCACATAAGACTTGAAATTGGCACAAATTGGAAATGGAGTTTGGAGCAAGGTCTTGAGGATGAAGGTTGAAAATGTTAAAGAAGTCCCGGAAGAATTTTGATCCGGGTGGAGAGAAGCCTATGAGGAGGTGATATATGAAAACCATGACCTCTCCTTCGCCAGGTTTGGGAACATCGTCTCCTTGGCCGACTCTCCAGCCAATTTCTTCCTGAACCAGCAGAAGGCCTTGTTCTTGGTAATCTTTAAGAATGAGGTTGGAAACTTGGGAAGGCACCCAGTTGCAAATGGTGGTTTTTGACTTGCTAAGTTGCCTAAGAAAGGGTTGAGAAATGCATAAATATAAATGGCGGATTAATTATGAAGTGATAACTCACCACATCAATTATGTGATGAGATAGTACTACTAGTTGTGGTTAACGACAAGATGGTGTAATCATTAATTTTGGATGAGTCGCCCAACAGGTGCAGTAGGCTTAACAACAAAGGCAGTTTCTAATATCCGGCAGGTTATGATTACAATGATGAGCTGTCAGACAACATTAAGGCATCTCATACTAAGTGGAAGATTTTCTTAAGATTCTGCTAAGCATGACACAAACAAGTTTCTACCGAAGCAGCTACAATTACGGAACTACCAAACCGTTTAAAAGGAGAAAATATTGCTAGACCTAAGACGAAGTTTTGGAGCAGTGGGTTCCAAGCCAAAGGGTTCATAAGGAGATCTAAATATTTTCAGATGCAAAAATGGCGTCATTGCTCCCGCCGCTATATCTCTACGAGAAAACCTATCAAGCTACATCTATTCTAAGCAATGGTGAGAATGGAGATGTGAAATCCGATGAACTCCGATGAACCACTATAGAAGAAGTACAGATTTGTAGAAGAAGGGATGGCACACCTGACAGTCATAGAAGATGACAGTGATGCGTGGTTGAGCTTCGGTGATGGCGCCGCGGTCCTGGATGAGTTCGTAGTAGCAAATGAACGGAGGCGGCGGCGCGGTGGAGAGCTTCGGCTTGAGGACGAAGAAGAAGCGGCAGAAGCGGGGTAAAAGTGAAAAGGGAGGCCTTTGTGTGTATTTATAAGGCAAGGGGTCAAGGAGTAAAAGGCAGGCGTGAGAAATGAGGGGGCGCAGTAACTTTTTGAGCTGAGGACACCTCGATTCTCGGGATAAATGGATGTGCATAAAGATTCGTTATGATGTCATCATTGATTTCTAGGGTTTTCAGATATGACGTCAGTGATAAGATGTGAAAAATAGACAAGTTTTAAAGCGTTATAAGCCGGTGTTTAATGACCCGAAGAAGATGTGTGCCATACTAGAAGATAAGCCGCCAAGTTGAATGGTGGAGATTGACATGAATGAATTCAAACAAATCTAGGGCCTAATGTTGGGGATATAACCCCGTGATATAACCCGCCATGATTGGGTCGGGTCATCCAGGTGGTGGCTTAGGGGCAAGGGTCCAGATGGGCCAGGGCGCCCAGGAGCAAGACCAATTGGGTGGCTCACATTGTGGGCCGACATAGAGCCTAGTGTCTGAAGATGGCGGCTCGTGGCCCTGAAGTCCAAGTCGCCAGGAGTTTCCTTACTTAGGAGACAAGTTGTAAACATACTAAGTCACATATCATAGTATGACCCGGACTCTTGTAAACCCTGGGTCTCGACCTGTATATAAAGGCGGGTCTCAAGGGTGGATTGGACTAAGTTACAATCGGTCAATAGCTAATTCAATCGAGTCTGCTCCCTTGTAATTGATCAACAAGCAATAAGCAAACAAGCATGAATTAGGCTATTACCTCGATCGTGAGGGCCCAAACCTGGGTAAATTCGCGTCTCTCGATTCTGATCAACCCCGACAAGCTAATCACCTAGTTGCGATGGCCTCACATCTAAGTCCGCACACTAGGACATCTGCTGTGACAAAACCAGGACACTGTCGGAGCGGGATTCGATCATGGATGGCTTCCATATCAATCTTGCTGCCCATCTCATGATGTGTGAGTAGTTTACCACAGACCTACGGGTCGATAACTAGTAGCTAGATGGCTTCTTCTCTCCCTTTGATCTTCAATACAATGTTCTCCTCGATGTTCTCGGAGATCTATTCGATGTAACATTCTTTTGCGGCATGTTTGTTGAGATCCGATGAATTGTGGGTTTATGATCAGATTATCTTTGAATATTATTTGAGTCTTCTATGAACTCTTTTATGCATGGTTTATATAGCTTTGTATTTCTCTCCGATCTATTGATTTGGTTTGGCCAACTAGATTGATTTTTCTTGCAATGGGAGACGTGCTTTGTAATGGATTCAATCTTGCGGTGCTCAATCCCAGTGACAGAAGGGGACATGACACGTATTTGTATTGTTGCCATTAAGGATAAAAAGATGGGGTTTGTTCATATTTATTAGATCTATCCCTCTACATCATGTCATCCTGTTAACTTAATATACTAGATGCATGCTGGATAGTGGTCGATGTATTGAGCAATAGTAGTAGATGCAGGTAGGACTCGGTCTACTTGTCTCGGACGTGATGCCTATATACATGATGATTTCCTTGGATATTGTCATATCTATGCACTTTTCTATCAATTGCTCAACAGTAATTTGTTTACCCATCGTATGCTTTCTTTCAAGAGAGAAGCCTCTAGTGAAAACTATGGCCCCTAGTTCTATCTTATATCATATTATTTTCAGATCTACAAAATCAAAAACACAAAAATACCTTGCTGCAATTTATTTACTTTTATTTTATTTCACACTTTTACTTCTCTTTTATATCCATCACTATCAGATCTGAACCTTGCAAGTAACCGTGAAGGGATTGACAACCCCATTATCACGTTGGGTGCAAGTATTTGTTTGTTTATGCAGGTGCAATTATTGGAGACTTGTGCACTACAAAAAAAAGACACATCTATGACATTTTGGGCCGAAATAATTTTTTTTGTCACGCTTATGACACTTCTATGACGATAATTGTGACAAAACCCGGTATCATCATAGATGTGGTGGGGTCCTACTTTGACAAAAAATCCTGACAGAAAATGGGCTTTTCGTCCTGGGCGGGCGGGAGACGTAGCTGCATGACATTCTTTGGGCCGTCCATGATGGAGAAAACCTTGGTAGAAGCAAGGGCGGGGAAAATATCGGGGAATTCCCAGTTACAGTGGGTGGTCGGGGGCCGAGCGATGCGCGTTTCTCTCGTACTTTCGCGCGTGTGTGTGAGGCGTTGCGCTCTAACTGAACCCGAGCGAGGCGTTGGGCTCTAACTGAACCCGACCGATTGCACTGCAGGCTACGCGTTACTGAACCCGAGCGATCGATCGATCCCTTGTTGTTAACTGAACCCGAGTGATTCCTTCGCTACTACTGCTAACTGAAGCCGATCGATGCTGCCTCTGGATGAACAGTGAGCGTCGTTGGGGGGGGGTTGGATGAACAGTTCCTGTTGGGGGATTGGATGAACAAGAACCCGTGGTAGTAGAGGTCATTGCCGCTGGATGAACAGGATCCCGATTGATCGAGCCGGTGGATGAACAGGACCCTGTGGAGGGCTGGATGAATAGGACCCCGTGGAGGGCTGGTTGAACAATAGCCGGTGGAGGGCTGGATGAACAGTAGCCCGTGGATGGCTGGTTGGACAAGACCCCGTGGAGAGGGCTAGTTGGACGGTAGCCGGTGATGGAGCGCGCGGTGGAGGCTGGATGGACATGAGCCTGTGGATGAACAGTCATAGGTGGAGGCTGCAGGAGGTCGACGGTGGATGAACAGTAGCCCGTGGAGGCAGTCGACAGTGGAGATGAACAGTATCTCGTGGAGTCCCATTTTGCGGTACGCCACACCCCTCCTGATGAACAGGACCCCCGTTTCGACCGTAGTGCTCCAACACAAGTCCATTTCCTCCATTTTGCGGTACGCCACACCCCTCCCGATCAACAGGACCCCATTTCCACCGTAGGAGGCTCGTTTCCTCCGTTTTGCGGTACGCCAGACCCCTCCCAATGAACAGGATCCCGTTTCGACCGTGGTCGGTCGAACACAAGGCTGTTTCCTCCGTTCTGCAGTATGCCAGGCCTCGTTTCCATCGACTGTTCCATCCAAGCCGGTTGGCTCCCGATGAACATGACGACGCATTCCGTTTCGACCCAGCCGGTTGCCTCCCATGAACACGACGACGGCGCAGCTTCTCCGTTCCAACCTAGCCATGTACATGAGCCCTGGCCATACGTATGCCCGAGTAGGCGTTCGAGACCCCGCCCGTATGTACGTATGTGGCCGTATTTACTTTCTTGCACCCTGTCTGCTGTACGTACATGTACATGCTACGTGCGCGCCTCTACTACGACACGTGCATGCCTCTACTATGACACGTGCCCTTCCTTACACGGCCACGGTTCATCGCTGCAGCCTGCAGACAGACCGATCGTATGTACGTACATGTTCGTGACCAGAATGACAACGCTATGTACGCTTCGACCATGTGGGTCCCGATTGTCAGGCACTTTCTTGCGTGCGAAGATGTAGCTGGTGGATCCTAGTAGTTAGTGGGGCGAATCATTTTTTGCCCGTAATATGGACGCACTTCCGTGCGTGCAAAGATGTAGCTGGTGGGTCCCAACAGTCAGGGGGAACATTTTTTCATGAAATGCGGTGGCCCGTCCGATGGGTCCCTGCTGTCAGGTGGAGGAATAATTATTTTGTGCATAATAAGGAGGCACTTCCTTGCTGCAGCCGTGGACCCAGCTGTCAGCCTCTCCATGTACAGTGCTCTTCCGATGGAAGTCGTTCGTTGACCACATTGACCACGCCGCGCCGAGAGCACCAAGGCGGTGGATGACGGCGAGGCCTAGGAAGGGGACGACGCGGAGCCGGGGAAGGTGCGGCAGTGGATGCCCACGCGGAGAGGAGTACGAGGGTTCACTGGTTCGGCTGCGGTGTGAGGCTGCCGTCAATGCAGGGCCTGGCCAGCGGTGGGAGTAGTAGGGGACGGTGAGCCCTCCGCGGCAGCACAGCCGGCCACAGGAGGCAGGAGCAGGGGCACGACCAGCGCTGCTTTGGGCGGCTGGAGCAAGAAGACCAGAGGTTGAAGAAGCACTACGGCCGTTGGATGGACATCGTATGGTCACTAGAGCTAGAATCGTTCATATTGACTAAGTTGACAAAGCCCTCCCTCCCCGTCAACTTAGTAGGCCCACATGTTAGCCTCACACTATGCTGGGTCCCAGCTAGCAGGGGGAGTGCCAGTGTCAAAACCGGAGGATCTCGGGTAGGGGGTCCCGAACTGTGCGTCTAAGGCGGATGGTAACAGGAGGCAGGGGACACGATGTTTTACCCAGGTTCGGGCCCTACGTCCTGCTTGATTTATTCTCGATGATATGAGTATTACAAGAGTTGATCTACCACGAGATCGGAGAGGCTAAACCCTGGAAGCTAGCCTATGGTATCATTGCATGTTGTCCTACGGACTAAAACCCTCCGGTTTATATAGACACCGGAGGGGGCTAGGGTTACACAAGGTCGGTTACAAAGGAGGAGATATCCATATCCGTACTTCCTAGCTTGCCTTCCACGCCAAGTAGAGTTCCATCCGGACACGAGACGAAGTCTTCAATCTTGTATCTTCATAGTCCAACAGTCCGGCCAAAGGATATAATCCGGCTGTCCGGATACCCCCTAATCCAGGACTCCCTCAGTAGCCCCCGAACCAGGCTTCAATGACGATGAGGCCGGCGCGCAGTGTTGTCTTCGGCATTGCAAGGCGGGTTCTTCTCCATATTTCGAACGTTTGTAAAGTAGTGTCCGGACCCATAAATGTTTGGACCTCTTGGCTTCTATGTCCAATAAGGGCTATCTCCCACGCGTTGAATGAATACGAGGCACCAGGGCATTTTTACATTCGCCCCCCCCCCTAGCCAGACAAACAAATTGTCTATTAAAAGGATGGGGATTCTCATATCCGATCCTTACCATTCTCCCCCAGCGAGAATCCATCAGAGCACGCTTCGGAAAGATCCTTTCCAGCATGGCCGACCTCCGCAGCTCCTCCTCCCGCCCCCGTAGCCCTAAGCCCGGTGATTGGGAGAGGTGTTCAGTCCCACACAGTCGATTAATCAAACTGCAGACAAAGGGATTTCTCCTCCAGCATACATGGTGCCCGTTCGAGCCGGGCTTGCCACCTACAATGGCGGGTAGCAAGTAGAGAGCTTTCCCAGTCCCTCTATGGGGAGCGGGTCTGCCTTGTTCCTTATTTATTAAGGGGACTCGGATTTCCAATTCACCCGTTCCTCCGCGGGCTCCTGGAGTTCTACGGCCTCCAATTACACAATTTCACCCCTGCCTCCATTCTACATATCGCCGGCTATGTTGCTCTCAGCGAGTTGTTCCTGGGCCGCGAGGCTCACTTCGAGCTGTGGAAAAGGCTATTTTGCCTCGTCCCTCGCACACAGAGGGGGTCACTTTATCAAGTGGGCAGAGCCGAAATATGGTGCATCGCCGGTACCGGATACCTGTCCGGTACCCCGAAGAAGTTGTCCGAAGACTGGCCTTCGGAATGGTTTTATATGGAGGACGTTCCCCTTTCGGACCCTGTTCGGCGGAGTCTTCCTAAGTTCAGCAATGCTCCTCTGAAGAAACGCCGAAGTTGGCGCCCACGGAGCCCCCAGGTGGAACACAATGGAGAAGTCCTCTACCTGATGAACCGGATTAAAGCACTGGCTCAATCAGGATTGAAAATAATCGAAGTTATGTCGATTTGCATAATGCGGGGAGTGCAACCACTTCAATATCGTGGGCACCCCTTGTGGTGTTTTAACGGGGCGGATGATGCCACCCGCTACGGGCGTAAGGGTCCGGATAATGCTGCCGCTTTAGCAAAAATTCCGTCCGAATTGTTCAAGGGAGAGGAAGAGGAGTTCATCCGCATCAAGCCACGGGATGGATTCTCCATGTACAATCCTCCAAGCTGGGTAAGTTATATCTCCTTACTCCCATTTTTCCCGCATTCTTTGTCGTAAGTATTCACCTTGCCACTTTGCGGCAGGAACTGCGAAAATCCATAAGGAGGTCAGCAGCCATTCTCCACGACCAGAGGACCCTGACCGGGCCCTCGACTCCGGACTTGAAGAAGATCCGGTTATATTCGTGGAGCTGATAGACCGGCAGTTCTATCAGTTAAGCTGCGATGATGCCATGGTGGCCATTATGGCCGACTATCCCAGATTGCTTCCTGCATCGCACGTAAGAAAACAAAAAAAATCCCAACTCCAAAAACTAGGATCCCCTGTTAGACACTTCACCTACCATATACATATGGCGTTTTTACAGGGAAGGCATTCGGGACGCCCTGCCGAACCCGCAGCAACTTGCCAACAAGAGGCACCGAGGCCGGGCAGGCCAAAAAGGAAGGCGGTCAAGACAGAGATGCCGGCGCAAAGGTATAATAGAAACCTCGCTCTGTGGTTGTCGTCTTTCTCGAAATGTAACGACGCCCGTGTTTCTTTAACAAAAAAAAACGCTCGCCGGAATATGTCCGGCGATGTTGCTAATCACGCTTCCACCAGTCGGGCGCTAGGACCGGACATAGAGGCGGAAGCCGATATGGGGCGGGTGCCAGAAAATCCCCTACAGAGTATGCGGATAGATTATCCGCTACAAACTCATAAGTGGAAAGCGCCATGAATCATAGGCGCCGCCGGGCCGTACTCCGTGACGCTTGTTTCTCACCAGAGGCATTTGATGCCTTCAATTCTGGAGAGCCATACCTCCGTGCTGCTCAAGATGGTCTAGCCAGAGCCACGGATCAGTATGTAAAGGATGTACGGGTAAGTAAATCTGACAATTTATATGTATCAGTAGCCCCTGAGACTTGAAACAGTTAGCAGAACTGATTTAAGGATCATCTTTATTGTTCAAGTTCTTACAGAGAAGAATACTAGGCTGTCACAGGAGCTGGAGGAATGCAAGACCCAACTGCGGGCCGCTGTTGCCGCATTGAAGGAACCGAAAAAGACTCTCGCTGGTAACATTTACTTTAAGGAATGATGGTTACCATATAGTGTGCGGCGTGGCTGCAGATCTAACAATAGATGTTGCAGATGAATCCGGAGAAAATCCGGAGGACTAGCATGTCGTGCGACAGCTAGAGGCTGGCAAACGCGTGCTGACTAAGGTTAGGTGGGAGAAAAACAATCTCCAAGATGCCAATATCAAGCTGAACGTGGAACTAAAATACGTTCGAGCCCAGCTTGCAGACTCCGAGAAGGAGAATAAGCGGCTTCGGCGTGGCATTTTCAGTAAGTGCTTGAACGAATCCTTTTGAAGGAGTTTAGCAAAGAAGCCTACTAACTGCGTTATGTCTGTAGGTATGCTGACGGGTCGTCCCGCGGAGGAAATTCCCGGGTCCGCGGGTGATCTTCTATCTGAGCTCTCACATCTGCACGAACAAGTTCGACAGGTGATGCAAGGTGTTGCCCAGGCCTTGTGGCCATCCGTCTCCCTGCCAGAAGGCGTTGCAGAGCTTACGGAGAAGCTCAAGGGAGCACGGCAGCGCTTCTGATTATGGAAGATATCGGCCTGCCGTCAAGGTGCCAGAGAAGCCTAGGCCATGGTGAAGACGCGGTATACCAAGGCTGACCCAAATCACATGGATGAGGTCGGACCTGTGGGGCCCGACGGAAAAGAGATCCCCGTTAGCTTATTTTATGGGCAAGTAGAATTAGCCGCAAAGTATTCCCAATAGGATTGTAGGCTAGACCGCCTGTTGGATGGTATAGAAGAGGAATTTAGTCAGTCTGCATGACTATGTAATTAAAGTGACACGTGTAATGCCTTCTAGCCGGATTGTAGATCATTTGTCTTGGCAGACCTTTTCGCTTCAACCTCGGGACCCGATAGTCCGTAGTGTATCCGAATACCCACTCAGTTATATAAGAACCGGGGTATGCGTGGATACCAGGTGTAGGGGTCATTAGTGCTTGAACGGACAAGTGCCCAACTAGTTATGTTATATTACATGGGTAGTAAGAAACATCTTCCAGGGAGAATAGTTCCGTTAAGGGTTCCTTTCCCTGGGTATGCATGCCCTAAGGTGCATGTCCGGACTGCGATAAGAAACGCAAGAAAAAACATCTGGGGGTAGATATGGAAGATAAATAAAAATCATCTTTTGTTCATCGATCGAATATTCCCTTAAGAACGCTAGCTTTCGACTTCACTCAGTCTGAGGTACACATCCGGCTGACCCGGCAGTAACAATCGCAGAGGTGCTCCCCTGATGCCCTAGCCGAATTAACGGGAACGTAGGGCATAAATACAAGGGCCAGGCAACCCAGCTTGGCCAAAACTTAAGTCATATCGATGCATATAATGGCAAAAAAGGTACGTGCGGAAGAGTAACACATGTGCGGGGCACGAGGCGCAGATAAATAATTAAGCTTCTGTGAAAGAAGCCCCCCAGGTATGATGAGCGCAGCTAGCGCATCTATAATGTGCAAGCGAGGCACAAGTTGGCCTTTGAAGGCCTAGAGAAGGAATAAAAGAAAGAGAGAAAGAAAAACAAGCCAGATAATGTACATGCAAAAAATGGACAGAGGAAGGTGACGAACATAGACTCCGACACTAGGCGTAGAATCTTCGGAGCCTGGCCGCGTTCCATGGGTTCAGTTCGAGTCGATTATTCGATGCATCCCGCAGACGGTACGCTCCACCAGTCAGAAGTTGGTCAATGTTGAAGGGACCTTCCCACTTGGGCTCGAGCTTGTTCTTTTTATTATCCGGCAGGCGTAGAACTAATTCGCCAACGTTATAAGTTTTGGCCCGTACTTCTCTGCTTTGGTATCTGCGAGCCTGTTGCTGATAAAATGCGGAACGGGCTTTTTCCGCGTCGCGTTCCTCCTCCAAGGTGTCCAGACTGTCCTGCCAATCGAGCTCGGCTTCTCTTTCTTCGTACATGCGCACTCGAGGTGAGTCATGAATTATGTCACAGGGCAAGACTGCCTCTGCGCCGTACACCATAAAGAAGGGTGCATATCCGGTACTACGGTTTAGCGTGGTCCGCAGACCCCAGAGTACGGAGTCGAGCTCCTCTACCCAGTGCATGTTAGACTCCATTAAGGACCGCACTAGCCTGGGTTTAATGTCGCTCATTATAAGACTGTTTGCTCGCTCAACTTGGCCATTGGTTTGTGGGTGATAGACTGAAGCATAATCGAGCTTGATGCCCATTTTGCTGCACCAGAGTTTTACCTCATCGTCCGTGAAGTTCGTGCCATTGTCAGTGATGATGCTGTGGGGGACGCCATAACGGTGTACGACCCCAGATATGAAGTCTATCACCGGTCCGGATTTGGCTGTTTTGACAGGTTTGGCTTCTATCCATTTGGTGAATTTATCCACCATGACCAGTAAGTAGTTTTTCTTGTGGGTTCCCCCTTTAAGGGGTCCAACCATGTGAAGCCCCCAGACCGAGAAGGGCCACATAATGGGGATGGTTTGGAGGGCGGTGGGTGGCATGTGGCTTTGATTTGCAAAAAGCTGGCAACCGGCGCAGCGTTGGACCAAGTCCTGTGCGTCTGCCCGGGACGTCGGCCAATAGAATCCTGTACGGAAGGCCTTGCGTACAAGAGCCCGGGCTGCGGCGTGGTGACCGCCGAGTCCGGCGTGAATTTCTGCCAAAAGGTTCCGCCCTTCCTCTTCGGAGATGCACCTTTGAAGGACTCCGATAGTGCTTTTTTATACAGTTGTCCCTCATGGACCCTGTAGGCCTTAGATCGCCGCACTATGCAGCGTGCCTCATTTTGGTCCTCCGGAAGTTCCTGCCTAGTTAGGTAGGACAGGAATGGTTCTTTCCACGGGGCTATGATGGCCATTATTACGTGGGCAGAAGGCGTTGTTTCGGTGGCAGAGCCTCCGATTATGTCAGAGTGTTCGGTATATAGTGTTGTGGCCGGGTCTGGACTAATATTGCCGATGTCCCCCTCCCATACCACGGATGGCTTAAACAACCTCTCTAAGAAGATATTTGGGGAGACCGCATCACGTTTTGCGCCAATGCGGGCGAGGATATCCGCCGCCTGATTGTTTTCCTGAGCTACATGGTGAAATTCGAGCCCCTTGAACCAAGATGACATCTTTAGGACGGCGTTACGATAGGCCGCCATCTTCGGATCCTTGGCATCAAAGTCTCCATTTATTTGGGATATTGCGAGGTTTGAATCCCCACGCACCTCTAGGCGTTGAATGTCCATGGAAACTGCCATCCGAAGACCATGTAACAGGGCTTCGTATTCGGCTGCATTGTTGGAGTCTGTATACAGTATCTGCAGTACGTATTGAACTGTATCTCCGGTTGGGGACATCAGGACGACGCCAGCCCCCAGTCTAGCCAGCATTTTGGAGCCGTCGAGGTGCAAAATCCAATTGGAGTATGCGCCATACTCTTTAGGGAGTTCGGCTTCCGTCCATTCGGCGACAATGTTGGCCAATACTTGTGATTTAATGGCTCACCGAGGTTTGTATGTTATGTCGAACGGGAAGAGCTCGATGGCCCATTTGGCAATCCGTCCCGTGGCATCGCGGTTGTTAATAATATCATTGAGTGGCACCTCCGAGGCTACTGTAATCGAACACTCTTGAAAGTAGTGTCGTAGTTTCCGAGATGCCATGAATACCGCATAGGCTATCTTTTGGTAATGTGGATACCGTGATTTTCATGGAGTGAGGACGGTGGATACATAATATACTAGGTTTATAAGAGGGAATTTATGTCCGTCCGCTTCTCGTTCGACGACGAGCACTGCGCTTACCACTTGATGGGTTGCCACAATGTATAATAGCATTGGTTCACTGATGTTTGGCGCGGCCAGGATTGGGTTGGTTGATAGTATGGCTTTTATTTCTTCCAATCCGGCTATGGCAGCGTCCGTCCACTCAAAGTGTTCGGTGCGCCGAAGGAGGCGATAAAGGGGTAATGCCTTTTCTCCTAAGCGGGAGATAAAGCGGCTTAGAGCCGCCACGCATCCAGTTAACTTCTAGATTTGTTTGAGGTTTGTTGGGGTAGCCAACTGTGATAAAGCTCAGATTTTGGCCGGATTAGCTTCAATACCTCTACCGGAGACAATGAAACCCAGGAGCTTTCCGGCTGGTACGCCGAAAACACATTTTCCGAATTGAGCTTGATGTCGTATGTTCGGAGGTTGTCGAATGTGAGCCTCAAGTCATCTATCAAAGAGTCGACGTGTTTGGTTTTGACGACCACATCGTCTACGTATGCCTCTACTATTTTGCCGATTTGTTTCTCCAGACATGTTTGAATCATGCGCTGATATGTTGCGCCGACGTTTTTGAGCCCAAAAGGCATTGTGTTGAAACAGAAGGGACCGTATGGTGTGATGAATGCCGTTGCAGCTTGGTCAGACTCCGCCATCTTGATTTGGTGGTAACTGGAGTATGCGTCGAGGAAACACAATGACTCGTGTCCTGCGGTAGCATCAATAATTTGATCGATGCGGGGGAGGGGGAAGGGATCCTTTGGGGAAGCTTTATTGAGGTCCTTGAAATCGACACAAAGGCGCCAGGATTTATCCTTCTTTGGTACCATCACCAGGTTTGCTAGCCAGTCCGGGTGTTTTATTTCTCTGATGAATCCGGCCTCCAATAACTTGGTAGTTCCTCTCCCATGGCCTGTCTCTTAGGTTCGGAGAAACGCCGAAGAGCTTGCTTGACCGGCTTGAATCCCTTTAGGATATTGAGGCTATGCTCGGCCAACCTGCGTGGGATTCCTGGCATGTTTGAGGGATGCCAGGCGAATATGTCCCAATTCTCGCGCAGGAACTCTCGTAGTGCAGCGTCCACGGTGGGGTTTAATTGTGCCCCGATGGAGGCTGTTTTTGTAGGGTCCGTTGGGTGGACTTGGAATTTGACTATTTCATCCGCTGGTTTAAAAGAGGTGGACTTGGATTTCTTATCGAGTATCACGTCGTCCCTGTCCACTGTGGAGCGTAGCATGGTTAATTCCTCGGCCGAGAGGGCTCCGGATAATGCCTCGAGGGCCAGTGCGTCTGTTTTGTTTTCGACGCGGAGTGCTGTGTCCGGATCACTGGCGAGGGTGATGATTCCGTTGGGCCCGGGCATTTTGAGCTTCATGTACCCATAATGGGGTACGGCTTGGAAGATCGTCAACACCTCACGTCCTAAAAGGGCGTGGTATCCACTGCTGAACGGGGCCACTTGAAATGTAATTTCTTCGGACCTATAGTTCTCTGGCATACCGAATACCACATCTAGTGTGATTTTCCCAGCTCATCGTGCCTCCCGACTGGGTATGATTCCCCTGAAGGTTGTGCTACTTTGCTCAATGCGGTTCCAATCTATTTCCATTTTTTGAAGAGTTTCCTCATAGATGAGGTTTAATCCGCTGCCGCCGTCCATGAGTACTTTGGTGAGTCGAAAGCCGTCCACGATTGGACTGAGGACCAGTGCGGCTGGTGCTCGGGCTGTTCGTAGTTTAGGTTCGTCACTGGCATTGAAGGTAATAGCCGTGTCACTCCATGGATTTATTGCTGCTACGTGGCAGATTTCGGCCATGCTGCGGAGTGTTTGCTTGCGCCTATTATTTGATGCGAAGGTCTCAAAGACTGTTAACACCGTATTGTTATCCACGGGATGGTGCTCTGTGGCATTTGGGATAAGAAGATCCTCACCACTTTTGTCCACCTGCCGGAGTATCCAACATGCTCTAAGGCTGTGCGTTGGTATTGTATCCGATGTGCTATGAATTTTGCAGGGTACGTTAAGCCATCCCTCCAATACGGTTCTGTTCCCTGTAGAGGGTTTTTGCTTCTTTGTAATGAACTCGGGTGTCTTATGATAGTGCACCCTTTTACTTCGGACTGGGTGCGTATACGGAGCCGGATTATCCCAAAATTTTGTTTTGGTTTTCCAGGCACTTTCCATCGCACAGTACTTTCGTACTATGGACGCCAAGTCGGCGAAGCATGATATGTCACGGCGACTTATGGCGTTAAGGATTCCCTTGTCCGTGCAGTTATTGTAGAAAAGTGAGACTGCGTCTTCCTCGCGGCAGTCCTTAACCTTGTTCATCACAAGGAGGAATCTGGCCCAATAATGATGTACTGTTTCATGGGGCTCTTGCCTCATGTGGGAAAGATTGTTTATGTCTGGTTGGGTGGATTTGAGTCCGGACCCCTACCCGATCTGAGACCCAGGGGCCGAGGGGTTTCCGATCTTGGAAGTTCGGATTCCGGTATGTTGCCCAATGAGTCTGGCCCGCTGCCTGACTCTAGTTTCAGGGATTGGGTGATGTCCTCTTGTAAACGGGTATCCGGCTCAGAGAGCTCAGGAATTCGGACATAGTTAGTCTTCAAGATAGAGGGAGGATCGCGGCATTGTTCCTCCAGCACCGCAACATGATGGGTGACCGGTGGAGAGTTAATCTCCCTTCGATCGGGTTTAAGCCCAATCCGATCATAGTCCGTAGCGACTCCCAAGGCAGCGATGCGATCCAAGAGTTCGTTTAGGGAGGAGAGCTCCATTGCATCCATCTGCTTGGCGAATTCCGAGCCGACATGGAGGCTATTTTTGATGACCCGAGAAGTCATCGTCGGTGCAGCGGCCGAACAGGCAGTCATGACGAAACTGCCTAGCCGGAGAGTTTGGCCGACAACCAGAGCTCCCCCGGCGGTAATGTTGTTTTTAACAACGAGATGAGGCATCCTTCCTTATAGCGACGTCACAGAGGAACTCTCAATGAAAGCACCAATGTCGGTGTCAAAACCGGCGGATCTCGGGTAGGGGGTCCCGAACTGTGCGTCTAAGGCGGATGGTTACAGGAGGCAAGGGACACGATGTTTTACCCAGGTTCGGGCCCTCTTGATGGAGGTAAACCCTACGTCCTGCTTGATTTATTCTTGATGATATGAGTATTACAAGAGTTGATCTACCACGAGGTCGGAGAGGCTAAACCCTAGAAGCTAGCCTATGGTATGATTGTATGTGTCCTACGAACTAAAACCCTCTGATTTATATAGACACCGGAGGGGGCTAGGGTTACACAAGGTCAGTTACAAAGGAGGATATATCCATATCCGTACTGCCTAGCTTGCCTTCCACGCCAAGTAGAGTTCCATCCGGACACGAGACGAAGTCTTCAATCTTGTATCTTCATAGTCCAACAGTCCGGCCGAAGGATATAATCCGGCTGTCCGGATACCCCCTAATCCAGGACTCCCTCAGGCACCACAGCAACCTCCGTAGGATCGTCAAGTCGGTGTCTGGGCCACCTGCGAGGATCGGGCATCAGCAAGTAGGGTGTCTTGAAAAGAGCCGGTCGGTTGCAGACGAGTAGACGGTACAAAGACACCGAGCATGCAGCCAGATGGACGGTGCTGAGCAGGTCCATACGATTACAGATTTGCTCCAACAGAACATCAGGGAGGGAATTCCAATCGCGGCTCTGCATGTCAGTTGGTTCTGCCATAGGGTTTTTAGGGAGCTGAGTGGCTGGGGTTTTTGGTGCCTGCGAGCCAGCGAGGAACTGGATTTGGGCGGGCGAGCGAAGTAGATGGCGTGTGTGGCCAAGCAGTGAGCAGGGGGATATGGTACGCGCGAGCTACCAAGGAAGATGGCGCGGGCGGGCGAGCAGTGAGCGGGGGGAAATGGTGTGTGGCCGACGATGGGGAAGAGAGGAGGAAGAATAAGAGAGGAGGAAGAAGAGTGAAAGACGAGGAAGAAAGTGCATTAAATCTCAATTCTACTAGTATTACTACCAGGATATATCGTCCTTCAGAGTGTAAATAGTTACGTCGATGACATGTGGGTCTACCTCAAGAGGGACCATATGTCAGTTAATGGAGGAGAGAGGTGCATAGTCGTATTTTCAGAAGCGTGCTCCACTGTTAAACATGATGGCAGTACTGGGTAAGGCTGATTTAGTAACACCAACATGCTGGTTCAGCTTATTAATTAAGTGTCCCATCTGCTGCTACGTGTATTGTCACTTCACTGTGAATACTAGTTGAATAGTTCTCTCTGACCGAGATGGGGAATAATGGACCGCGAAGACTTCCTATCTACAGTATCCCTATGCATGTACGCTCAGGCCCCTCCCAATGCTCCGCCTTGTACAGGTGCTAAGGCTGCTTGTAAGGCCCTTCCAAATGCTCCAAGGTGTAGAGGTGCTAAGGACGCCACATAGGCAAAATAGTGAGGTAGCAAAGAAATTAAAGAGGAGAGAGAGCATTTTGGTGACCCCAGGAAGAAACAGTGCTAAGCACGTGAACCTATGTAATGTAACTACCAACCAATACATGAAGAAGATTAATTATTAAACAATTATATGAGGGAAGCTTAGCTACAAAAGCTAAGCACCTATGCATTGGGGGGGGGACTAGTTGCTAAGATTTTTAATGCACTTAGCACCTCAACTAAGCACCCATGAATTGGAAGAGGCCTAATTGGAGTATCATAGGTAGTATCATCCATGCCAACTAAGCAATTTTGATGAGGTGGCATAGAATTAAATGAAAAAAAGAGGCTTGAGTATCATATCATGATACCGTATCATATTAAATGATGTGCTATTTCATGCATGGCAATAAATGTAGTCATCTATGATACCAACATATCATACTATGCATTACGGATGAAGTATCATAAACTAGTACCAGTACATGATACTCCCCATTACAACCAGCCTAAGGCTGCCATGTAGGCAAAAAGTATGATGTGGCAAGGTAATTAAGAGGAGAGAGATAAGTGTGGTGACCCCAGTACTAAGCGCGAGAACCTAGACAAAAGTCTTAAATGGAAGAATCCCACCAATGCATGAAGAACTTTAGTTACAAAATCATTAAATAAAGGATGCTTAGCACCAACAAGTTAAGCACCTATGCATTGGGAGCTTTAGGTTGCTAAAGTTTATTATGTGCTTAGCACCCCATGTAAGCACCGATGCATTGGAAGTAGCCGCATCCTGTCCAACAAGATGAAACATTGGCCAAGGCACCCAACACCAATAATGTAGGTGTACTAGTAGTACTACCTCCTTTCCGGTTTATAGAGCTCAGTTCAAAAATCTCATCAACCAAGGTAGATGATGAGTGGTGGAATAATTTTTGTAGTTTGCAAAAACACTCAATTAATGTACTCATTTTCCTCAAAAAATTATGTTTACCAATGCATTAATTTTGTGTCAAACTTTGACCATCTACTCCGTCCATCCAGGTGAATAAGTCATATTTGGTTGTGCACCGTGACCAAAGAGGGAAAAACAAGAGAACTTAATGTTTATTTGCTACTCCCTCCATTCCTAAATATTCTCTTTTTAGACATTCAAATGGAATACAACATACGGATGTATGTAGACATATTTTAGAGTGTAGATTCACTCATTTTGCACCATACGTAGTCACTTGTTGAAATCTCTAGAAAGACAAATACTCCATATTTGGAAACAGAGGGAGGCTTTTACTTCGTATTTGAGAACAGAGGGAGTATCACCATATGGAGGGAACAGAGGAAGCTTGAAATACGAACATGTCAATGGGAGGGAGTAAAAGCCTCATGCATGCATGCATGCAACATGCAACACTCACATGTACACATGGACGCACGCAACACTCATGCATCCATGCGGCACACAACACACGACGCAACACACACGCTCACGCTCAAGTGATCAACCTACTCCCTACGTCCGTGAAAGACTGTACATTTACAGATTTACACATTGACCAGGGCATAATTAACACCCAAAAGTACCAGACTTATGTGTGCATGCGACCATTGAGAGAAAAGGATTAAATGAAGGTTGTTGCATGCTGTAATTAAGGATAGACATGTATAGCCTATAGCTAGAGCACAAGTTGGTTCATTAGTCAATCAATATCGATTTTAGATTAAAGGCTAAATGCATTGGAAGTGTAGATGTACACCCTTTGTTTTTTAGCTGATGTACACTCTTTGTTGGAAGACCGAGGGAGTACACATGCATGCACTCACATATACAGCCAGGGTGGATCACACGCTAGGGTTGGACTCCTGTCGCGCTTGCGTAAAGTTTTGTTTAACTGATTTCTTTGCTCTGCCAACTGACAGGTGGGACCCATAATCCAGGTGAAAATTTAACCAGTCAACAAAGTGCCACGTGGACTATGTGGTTGGTCAGTAGGGTGAAATACGGTGCTCTACGATGAGCTAGTGATCGTATAATCACCGCAAAACTATATATAGTGGCCATAAAGAGCGTACATACGTTGACCGCCAGTGTATCTTTCTCGTTTCAAATTAAGCCATATTAACCAGAAAGGGCTAGTACTGGTACTGCTTTGATGTGTCCCGTCAACTCGCTGAACGAGGAGAAGCTTGCTTACTACGCCTCTCCCTCTCGCCCACGCGCGCGGTGGCTCGCAGGACGAGGAGAGGGTTTTGACTACAGTGCCCTCTCCCTCTCCCTCTCGCTCGCCCTCGCGGTGGACGTGCAGCAGTTCAATCGGTGTCAGATTGCCAGAAGCATATTGTATTGTAGTATCATCATTGTTGGACCTTCCGAAGAGGCGAAGAGCCAAGTGAAAGGTTCACACGAGTACGAACTATTGAACCTCCCGAAGAGGCAAAGAGCCAAGCGCAAGGTTTTATAGGAGTTGCCTTCCTAGTAGGAGTATTACAACTATGGCGAACGATGCTACTGTATGATGCCGCCACATCACCTATATCCAAAGCTGTGCCACCTTTTTTTTCTCAAAGAGCATGTTGGAGCCCATGCAACAACCACACAAGTTGCACATACACATAACACATTTACTAGTAATAAATTCTAAAGGAGAAATGCCAGTATGCCACACAAGTTCATCTCCAATTCATGTGATAAATTTGTGCACGACTAGTCTACATATATATTCACAGTGCTACCGTTCACAATTTACCATACCCCAATTACACATTATAGATGGGCTACATGTCCTCCTCCAGGTTCCAGTCCCAGGTGTTCTTCATGGATGGCACGATCCATAGTGGTGGGCAACGGGAATCATTGTCGCAGCTTTCTAGTCTGGTTCCACACGATGGAGACTCATCCAAGCTGAAGCGGCATAAATCAGGGATAGCGTGTCCCAGCATATCATTCATCCGGTGGTGCGCACTAAAGACACAACCATCCTTCATGAACGGCAGGCCTTCGGTTTCGTGCACGGAAGGTGGTATCCGCTTCACAATGGGGTAGCTGTCCCCAATGAAAAGCTAGTACTCTCCAAGAGTGTTCCTCGGCACCCACATAGCATCACCGGGGTGGAACTCGGCGCCGTTCATCTGGTCATCTGGTACACGCGGCATCTTAGACCTGGACACATGGTGACGTACACAGTCAAGCTCCATGCATAATAATGTTGTGCTCAAATATGGCGGTCAGTAATACCGTGTAGAAAATAGTACTACTCCGGTTTAGAGGAAGTAAAATAACTGGCTTATTATATATAGCCACTCTTGGCTACATGGATGAGATAGTAAGACATGGAAAAACAAAAATGGTGGCAGCTAGTGGGTTCAAGTCTTCAAGGGCCTAGCTAGCTATATGCGTCCTCCAAGGTAAAAAGTACTCCTACTAGTACTAGTAAGTAAGTAGTACAAAAACGAAAGAGAAGGCGAGAGGGTTAAAAAATATAATACTAAATGGAATACCTGGTTAGATGGTGACGGTCCGATCATGATAGATTGTGTGACCATGCTGCACATCAGTGGTACCATGGGTAACGACTGCTAAGGTAGTTGATCCCGATATGCCAAAGTCAGCTACAAGGTTCCAGGTTACACCGAATCACGGATGCAAATGCACATCCAGGATCGGCGATCTTATTTTGATCGGGGGATGACTGGTCCCTGCAAAATAATGGAGTACCTTTAGGGATGCAAATGATGGTTTGTGCATTCCGTTTGTAATCTCCCATACCGTAGGATGGCAACCAGATGAAACAAGTCCCCTGGCTTGTCACCGCGAAGATACGGCCTAGATGGCGCACGGCGTCTTCGAATGTGTAGGGGTACAAATCTGCCGCGACCAACATGTGCCAGCCTCTGCCGTTACTGCCTCTTGCATTGATGACAATCCTTATGTCGAACACCGCGATGAGATAGTAATCGTCGTAGCCGCGTCGCTTTGTTGGCGGGTCTGCAATTGCTATCTTCTTCAATCTCATGTAGGCAATATCATACGTATTCAAGCCCAGCCAGTCCGGAAGGCCGATCCCAATGGCTGAGAAGGGGTCTACGGGAACGGCCGCACTACTGTGGATGTTGTGCAAAATGATGGTGGTATCCGACCGGAGGTATGCAAGCCTCTTCGTTGGTACCGACCCAGACCTATATATAAGATAGTGGGCAGCGGAGAAATTACGGGATGGAAATGGAATAACTAAGTACTACATGATCAAACTCCATGACTGACCTGCTCATCGGCCGAAATCCGACTACCTCTCAACGTCGGCAACTCTAGCGGAGTCAACATGCAACCATGGCCAGGGAGCGGTGGACTGTTCGAAGGATTGTCCCATAGAAGAACCTTATCCTCAAGGATGCATGGAAGACCAACAAGCATGGCCTTTTCCCAAGCTTGTTTAAGAACCGTCTTGAAAAAGTTGGTGCAGGAAGCACCGAGTCTTGCGGCGGTGAGTACATCGCAGCGACGTCCGATTTCTCCCAGAGGATCGTCGTCCAAGGTCTCCCAGCCCAGACGAGGAGGAGAACCGCCTGGCGAATCCATGGGAGCAGCGACGAACTGCCTTCTCTTCGGGGGGGAGGGGAACTGGCGAGGAGGAGATAAGAGCGTAGTAACCGCAGGGCCTCGTCCCTTCCAATTGTACCTCCTCGATCGTTCCTTAGAGCAGGGGTGAGGCTATTATTTACTACGTACTCGTACTGTAGCAGTACTAGTACTACTTTATCAACTATTAGTCGATGTAGTACTGTACTTCTAGTATAGTGCACCAGTTTTGAACTCTTGAATCTCAGGGCCAAGGAGCTACAGTTGGAAGTGGAGGGTAGTATTGTTCTCTAGAACCATCGTTGTACTATCAATGCAGGGAAAGTACAACTGCGTAGTGGGTAGTCTCGGTGCTCTATTCCAGCGCGTAGCTAGCCTACTCAGCCGCTCCTCTCATGCACACACTAACAACCTGTTTATCAGCGACGGTTACTGTGGGGGCAGAACATTTGAGTTATTTGATACAGCGATACTAGGCTTTTCGCTTCCATTTGTGGAGGTGTAATGGATCTTGTCGAACTTTGTTAGTAGTTCCGTCTTCATGAATGAGATGAGGCAAAGCTTTTGTGTCCGTTTCAAAACAAAAAAAATCGCATCAAGAGGAATTTCTTTTATTGAGCCGATAATGGAGTGAAGTCCATGCGTACAACGTGTGACGCCCCCAATTCAATCGTACACTAATCATACATGCAAACGTGTACGATCAAGATCAGGGACTCACGGGAAGATATCACAACACAACTCTACAAATAAAATAAGTCATACAAGCATCATATTACAAGCCAGGGGCCTCGAGGGCTCGAATACAAGAGCTCGATCATAGACGAATCAGCGGAAGCAACAATATCTGAGTACATACATAAGTTAAACAAGTTTGCCTTAAGAAGGCTAGCACAAACCGGGATACAGATCGAAGGAGGCGCATGCCTCCTGCCTGGGATCCTCCTAAACTACTCCTGGTCGTCGTCAGCGGCCTGCACGTAGTAGTAGGCACCTCCAGTGTAGTAGTAGTCGTCATCGACAGTGACGTCTGGCTCCTGGACTCCAACGTCTGGTCGCAGCAATCAGGTATAGAAAGGGGGAAAAGAGGGAGCAAAGCAACCATGAGTACTCATACAAAGTACTCGCAAGCAAGGAGATACAGTACAAATGTATGCATTGGTATCAGATGGAAAAGGGGGTATCATATGTGGACTGAACTGCAGAATGCCGGAATAAGAGGGGGATAGCTAGTCCTTTCGAAGACTACGCTTCTGGTAACCTCCATCTTGCAGCAGAAGAAGAGAGTAGATGGTAAGTTCACCAAGTAACATCGCATAGCATAATCCTAACCGATGATCCTCCCCTCGTCGCCCTGTGAGAGAGCGACCACCAGTTGTATCTGGCACTTGGAAGGGTGCGTTTCATTAAGTATCCGGTTCTAGTTGTCATAAGGTCAAGGTACAACTCCAAGTCGTCCTGTTACCAAAGATCACGACTATTAGAATAGATTAACTTCCCTGCAGGGGTGCACCACATTTCCCAACACACTCGATCCCCTTTGTCCGGACACACTTTTCTAGGTCATGCTCGGCCTCGGATGATCAACATGTCGTAGCCCTACCTAGGCACGGCAGAGAGGTCAGCATGCCGGTCTAAATCCTATGCGTGCAGGGGTCTGGGCCCATCGCCCATTGCACGCCTGCACGTTGCGTACGCGGCCGGTGAGCAGACCTAGCAACCTCCATTACAAAGGAAGTTGCGTTACGCGGTCCAACCCGGCGCGCGCCGCTCAGTCACTGACGTCACGAAGGCTTCGGCTGATAGCACGACGTTGAGTGCCCATAACTGTTCCCGTGTAGTTGGTTAGTGCGTATAGGCCAGTAGCCAGACTCAGATCAAATACCAAGATCTCGTTAAGCGTGTTATCTTGAAGTAACCGCGAACGCCGACAGGGCCAGGCCCACCTCTCACCTGGGTGGTCTCAACCTGCCCTATCGCTCCGCCACAAAGATCCACACAGAGGGCCATCAGGAAAGTATGTCCTTCTAGCCCCCAATTCGTGAATCAACCGTGGGTACTCAACGAGCCGACCCGACTTTAGTCACAACATATATCATGTGTAATAGGTATAGTATATACCCGTGATCAACACCCGACGTGATCACGGCCCGATAGTATAGCATGGCAGACAGACAAGAATGTAGGGCCACTGATGATAAACTAGCATCCTATACTAAGCATTTAGGATTGCAGGTAAGGTATCAACAGATGTAGCAACAATGACAGGCTATGCAGCAGAATAGGATTAACGGAAAGCAGTAACATGCTACACTACTCTAATGCAAGCAGTAGAGAGAAGAGTAGGCGATATCTGGTGATTAAGGGGGGGCTTGCCTGGTTACTCTGGCAAGAGAGAGGGGTCGTCAACAGTGTAGTCGTACTGGGTAGCAGTGGCGTCAGTCTCGGTGTCTAGCGAGAGAAGAGGGGGAAGAAACAATAAATATTAAGCAAACAGATGCATAGCGATGCATGACATGACAAGTAGCGGTGCTAGGGGTGCCCTAACGCGGTATGAGGTGGTACTGGTGAAGGGGGGGAAACATCCGGGAAAAAGATCCCCGGTGTTTCGCGTTTTCGGACAGATGAACCGGAGGGGGAAAGTTGTGTATTCGCTATGCTAGGGATGCGTGGCGGACAAACGTGCTACATATCTGGATTCGTCTCGTCGTTCTGAGCAACTTTCAAGTACAAAGTTTTTCGATCCTAGCTACGATCTATTTTATATTGATTTTAAAAGATTTAAATCATTTTTAGCATTTATTTAATTATTTAAAATCAACATTATCCAGAACAGTGCACGCTGACGTCAGCAGAGGCGTTGGCTAGTCAACTGACGTGTGGGTCCTGTTCGTCATTGACTGTTTAGTCTAATTAGGGTTTAATTAAACTAGCTAGTTAATTAGATTAATTAAACATGATTAATTAACTTAATTAATTAATTTTAATTAATTTTTTTTATTTTTTGTTATTCTTTCTCTTTTTTTAAATCGTTCCAGGGGTGGGCCCCTTTGTCATAGGGCCAGGGGCAGGACCCACTGGTCAGTGGCCCATAGGCCACTACGCGCGCGGGCGACAGGCGCTGGGCGCCTGGTGCGGGTGCACCCGAGCGGGGCAAGCCGGCGCGGCCATCTCCGGCGACGGCTGGATCGATGAGTGGGCTCGGCAGAGGCGTCGGCGTCGAGTGGAGCAGTGTTGGGGCTCGGCCTCGCAGCGCGCGCGACGAGGACGGCAAGGCGTGGCTGTCAGCGGGCGGTGTAGCCGAGCGCGGGGGGTGGCAGGCGCGTTCGTGTTCGCGAGGAGGGGCGAGCCAAGGTGGGAGCGCCGTCGCGCCTGCGCAGTCGATGCGGGCGGCGGGGCGACGCGCAGGGTTGGCAGAGGCGGGGCTTGGCGCGACTGCAGGCGACGGGGACGGCCACGACGCGGGAGCGAAGGAGTGACGGAGGCGGGGCGCGTTGCGGAGGGAGCCGGGCGCGGCCAGGCCATGTGCCAACGCAGGCCACGGCGATGCAGGGAGCGGGGCGCGGGGCGTGGCCCCGAGCGGCGTGCGCGGCGATGCAGTGTGGAGCGGCGGGCAGAGGTGAGCAGCAGCGCCGAGGCGCGGCCATGGTGGAGGGGGGGCGGTGAGCGCGGAGTGCAGAGGGGAGGGAGAAGGCAGCGGCTCACGGCGGGGAGTAGGGGTCGGGGCAACGGGGGTTGAGGAGGAGTCGGGGACGACGGTGCCGGCGAGGAGGAAGGCGACGGTGGTGGTGATGGATGCGTCCGGCGAGGACGGGAGCGACCGTGTCGAGGCGGGATGACGCCAGGGATGGGCGTGGCGACGCCGGCGAAGAGGGTGGGGCGGATCCGACGAGGTGGTGTCGCGGGGGAGGACGGAGGCGCGACGGGGCTCGGGGTTCGGGCGCCTCCAAGCGGTGGCGGCGTCGAGCGCCCCGATCCAGTTCAGGATCGGGGGATGGGGAGAGCATAGTGGGGGGAGTGGGTGGCTGGGGTGGTTAGGCTTACGGGGTGTGGGGTGTGGGGGTTAAGTAGTGGGAGTAGGCCGGCCTGGCATGTGGCTGGGCCGAGGCCCAGTGGGGGGAAAGCCTTTTCTCTTTTCTGTTTTTTTTGTTCTATTTTGTTTATTATTCTTTTACTATTTTTATTTTATCTCAATTTATTTTTGTTTGTAAAATATATGATTAACACCCAAATTTGCATTACTAAATATACCTTTGCCACTTTAACTTTGGCACCTAATTAAATTAGTTTGGTGTTTTGTAAAATATATTAGGAGTATAACTAATTGTTTTGCTTTTGTTTTAATCACTTTAGGGTATTTAATTATTTTATAAAGATGTTGTTTCTCCACCAATAATATCCATGATTTATTTGTCACATTAAGAACATTTTAATTTTGACTTTTGAAAACTTTATTCGTTTGACTTGATTTTTAAATTTGAAATTTGGACGGGATTTGAATCATCGCAAGATTAACAACTGCAATCGTGGTGATGTGGCATCATTAGCACAGGGTTACTGTAGCGTAACTATCCGGGCGTCACAATTCTCCTCCACTACAAGAAATCTCGTCCCGAGATTTTAGAGGTGGAATAAGGGGGAAATGTCTGGTTACGAAATCCTAACGAATCTTCTCGGTCTTGCTTGCTCTTCTTGAAGTGGTCGATCCATAGCGCTGATGTCTTCATTTCTCTGCTTTAGGTCATCATGATGAAGTTGTCGTCCCTCCTTCAGGATCTTCACCGTACTTACGAAAGCGTAAGAAGGGAAAACTCTATAAGGACGGATTCTAACAGGATTGAGCATCAGACAGTTAACTCAGGGGAAGAAGCATAAGTATCTCTCGAATTGAAACTTAAGAAAATATCGAGAGTAAAGTAAGGAGGTACCCTAAGAAGTTTCAAGCGGGTAGGCAATCGTTCGATGCCGAAAACAACATGTGAAAGGGGTTCAAAGTAAAGGGAATAAGTATTATGTCTGATACCAGGATTGATGATCTCTTGGAGGGTGGCTCGTGAATAACATACGAGGTCATGCGCGAGGAATAACTTTGGAAACCGGGGGTGTACAGGAGAGTTAGGTTTCGATCCTGTGGAACTGTGGGTTATTGGCCCACCATGTGGGTTAAAAGTAGGAAGGGCGGTGACGTCTTGCACGATCATGTAAGCAAGGCATGTCAGAGGATAGTCTGCCAGTTATGTCGGCAACAACATCGGTACCAAGGGCGATGGACGAAGAGAACCATTTTCCTGCTCGCTGGACGAGGTAGACCAATAGGCAAAGTTCTCGTCCATCGGCGGCTACCGCAATGTCATCAACAATAGTAACAGGTTCTTACTAACAGAGTTGTACACTGAGGTGCTTATAAAAGCAGTGACGTATTACTGCTTAGATCATATAAACCTCAAGAAGGTTAAACAGAACAATGGAAAGGAAAATGTGATTATCAGAGTAAACAGAACAATGGAAAGGAAAATGTGTTTAAACACATATTTCAGGGGTATATCCTTCCCAAGAACAAGCAGGGTATGATATCCAAGACCGGATAGAAGGTAGAAAACCACTTAGGTAAGGGGAGAGGAATTTCATGACGTTACCCATACAGTGGTGCTTGGGTAATTGAGCAGGAAACATTTAGCATTGGGCTTCAAATGTTCTCGTTGAAAATCGGAGTACCACAGACAAGCTTCGAGATATCATTGACATGGTCATTGGGTAAAGATCATACTTTGGATACACAAGGAATCCATCGAAAACAACTCATAGAATAAGTCTTACAAATTACTCATGGAAGAATGACTAACCTTGCTAGAAAGGAAACTATTACAATAGGCCCTCCGGGCAGGTGTGTTTGGATGACATCACCTTACCGGGTTAAAGAACAATGTTATAACACTTGGAAATATGTTCCAACCATCATACCTGACCGAGATTCAGGTCTGATTGGTGTCAGGATACTTCAGACTCAAGATGCCTGAGAAAGAAAAGGTGCCACGCAATTGATGAGATGACATTGTAAGATTTTAGGGAAATTAACTATTGAAGCAAGTCCCGAATCATGAGTTCATCATTCACCCAAGGAGAGGATGAGGGGGTGGCTGATGGACTCAGTGTCAATCCATCGAGATTTTCAAGAGATGGATCTCCCCAATTAGGTGAACAAGGAGATAACATTTGTCAAATCAAAATGATATAAAGATGTATGCTCGAGGAAAACATACACAATTAAACATTGGTTCAAAGCAATAGGGTTGCTAAAAGTTTTGAATTCACACATCATAGTTCATTTGTCGGCATTCCGGTTAGGAACAACACGAGGACTGTCGGTGTCAAAACCGGCGGATCTCGGGTAGGGGGTCCTGAACTGTGCGTCTAGGATCGATGGTAACAGGAGGCAGGGGACACGATATTTACCCAGGTTCGGGCCCTCTTGATGGAGGTAATACCCTACATCCTGCTTGATTGATATTGATGATATGAGTATTACAAGAGTTGATCTACCATGAGATCATAGAGGCTAAAACCCTAGAAGCTAGCCTATGATATGATTGTTGTATATGATCCATCGACTAGCCTGGCCTCGGTTTATATAATGCACCAGAGGCCTAGGATAACAAGAGTCCTAGCCGAATACGCCAGTGGGGAGGAGTCCTTGTCTTGATCACCAAGTCTTGTGGAATCTTCCATGTATGCGGCAGCTGTCCGAACTGGCCCATGAGTATACGGCCATGGGGGTCCTCGGCCCAATCTAATAGATCGGGAGACAACATGGTGAGTACCCCCTAGTCCAGGACACCGTCAGTAGCCCCCTGAACCGGTCTTCAAGTTAGGACTCTCCTCGATTCTTCTGAACTGTTCTTCATCTTTGGTTGTCGGTCTTGAAAACTGGTTCAACAAATCTTCTCATCTTCGATCTTGAGGATCGCCGAAATGCATTCGACGAGTTTACACGTCGGGTATCCGAGGAGCCCATTTAAGTTTCCGGCCTTTATCAATGCCTTGTTATTTTTATGCCACACCTCGGGTTTGAAGTTGTTCCCGGGAGGCAGTGTCCTCTTGCGTCCGAGCTCTAACGCCGGACCGCATTCAAGGTATCTTTTGCAGACGAGCACCAATGCCGGACTGCTTCCGAGCTCCAACGCCGAAATGTATCCGAGCTCCAACGCCGGACTGTGTCCAAGCTCCAACGCCGGACTATATCCAAGATGTCATAGATCATCTTGGTCCAAAAAAGTTGAAGGAGTTTAGCCGGGCTTAATGCTGGAAATGCTCTCTATGGAGCTAGCCGCTAGCGCCCGAGCTTTATGCCGGACTGCTTCCAAGGTGGTGCACCACCCCGACCGCGGGCTGATTTTTTGTGAATATTTTTAACTGGTGCAGTTTATTCTCTACGAATGTATATCCAGTAGCCCTCAAGGTGTGTATCAGTCTAAAACCCGAGATGCACCTGAAGGCAAGCATAAAATCGATGTTCCCAGTAGCCCCTGAGACTCAGGTCGATGCGCGAAATCGGCCTGAGGATCAACTCCTAGCTCGGCAGCATACATAGGAATAAAAACGCAATGTAATATATAAGAGATAATAGTGATCGACGAACGGGCCCCCTGAGAGAGGGTCGTGAGAAGTCACCGTGATATATAGCTTGATGCCAGATAGGTCCAGATGGTACTTATTGATGTCCGAAGACGCGCTTCCCATAGTTTGATCAAGCCGAACACTGAGCCCTTTGAATTTTCTGCATTAAATAGGCAATGCAGTAGCCCCCGAGACACTGGTCGGGTGGCAAGACCAGATCAGGGGATTGATGTGCCCCTTTAATATTTGTAAATAATGAGCGCAAAGCCCAGTAGCACCCGAGCCTTAATGTGGGCACGTGTGGCCGAATTAAGGATCGATATCCAGAGTAAAATCACAGATTATGTGTAATGATTCGATGTATCCAAGTACTTTACATCATTATTTTGACTCCATTGCGACCGTTTATCAGTTGAAAGTGGCCCATCGTCAACCTCTACCCCTTGGTAGATACTACGCAGGGTGTTTCCGCAATAACAAAACAACCCTTAGCCGACGTCTCGGTGCCCGAAGGCGGTTGTGTTAGCGGAAACGAGGCAATCAGATATGCGGGGTTTATAACTTTCACTTAGTCATAGGAGCTTTAAACTGGGGAAGCTAGCTATGAGCCCCCGGTTAGTGTTCGGCGACATCCGAGGTCAAGCCGTAAACACTTCGGCTAATGTTATGAACGACCCATCATTTAACATAGTCATCAGATCGCTGACCAGTTTACGCCTATTGTGACAGTCAGTTTTCGGCTTTCTCCACTAAGGTGCTTAACCATGCGAGATGGAAGCACAATCGCAGTGGTTCTCCCTTTGCACACCTAGCCGAACAAAGCGGAATGTAGGAGGCAAGCACAGGAGCCGGGCAACCCAACTATTGACCAAAGACACAATTCGAAACCGATGCATATATGGCAATATCCGGGAGTGTTTTTGCCGAATCTCTAAAGATGTCCGGCATTGCACTACGAGACTAATGCTGGAAACACACAAATAGTTTAAAAGTGCCATAGGCTTGGAAAACCAAAAATGTCAGTGAAAACCTGACGTTCGAACAAGATAAAGTGTTTGGTGCCAATCTGAAAATTGGACTTTAGAAAAAAGTGCTTCTGTCGTGCTTTAACATGACACATCCTATCTCAAGACTCCAAGCGGGTTAGCCCACGGCTTCAACCTCCTATCCCGAAGGCGGAGTACTTTTCATTAGGCCAGTTTAGCAAACTAAACTCTAGCGGTTTTGAGAGAGAAATTAGGCTCCTCAGCTAGTGACCACATACTTGTGTCGAAAAAAGGAATGATAAATAATAACAATAATAATAATAACTTTGCAACGACTAAGAAGAAGAGCACTTATTATAAAATGGCTCATATAAATTTAAGAGCCCCCAAGTGACTTGGGTAAAAGAATTTTATGTATAATGATTGTATGTACCAAAGTACTTATATCATATCTATGTTCACCCGAACTTTAAACGCGTCTTAACCGACCGTCGGCTTCTCCCTCTCCGGTCAAGGACCGAAAAGTGTTATGTACTCCACCTGTCGAGAATATCGACGGTGTTTCCAATAACCAGGCAATCAGGCCATAAGGCTGTAACAGACAAAGCGCGCTCAGGGAACTTATGCTATATTACTGGCGAAGTGTAAGAAGCATCTTCAAAGAAAATAGTACCCCCACCGATACCTTTCTTCGGTGCTCATTGTTACTATGAGACTTGTGCAATAGATTTTTTTGTACTCATGAGTTCCGTTGTGTGCCGACCATCATTGAAAACAATAAGAGCGCTAGCTTTCGGCTTCACCTAGTCTGAGGTCTAGCTCGGATGACCCGATCGTGACAATCGCAGAGGTGCTCCCTTTACTCCCGAGCCAAACAATCGGGAACGTAGGGGTTAACACAGGAGCGAGACAACCCAGCTTGCAAATCGCTTAAGTCAATATGGTGCATATTGTGGCATAATACACGAACAAGGAATGAAGCCGTACAAGTATAATCATATGCAAGAGGAAAAGCTTCACAAAGGAAGCCCCCAAGTAAACGGGGTATTTGAATTTGTGTGTCACAAACGAAGTTTGGACAAGGAAAATGTTTTTACAAGCAACTTTTTTCCAAAAAAGTATAATGCTTGGTCGAGCCGAACACAAGTTAAAAATTTAAAACTTTGAGCATGAAGGCAACTTAGCTGGTTAATGTGTTCGGTATTGATGACGCGGTCCGAGCTTGATGTGAGACAAGGTTCCATCCCCCAAGCCGGTCCCGAGGTGGCGGAGCAAAGAGCTTGGCACTCCGAAGTGGTGACATAGCATGGCCAATGCAGGGCGGCAGAGTGATGCCGAAGTCCCCGGCAAGGGGTAATGAAGTGTTGACGAAGCCCCCTGTCCAGCCGAGGTGACGCCAAAGGATATAGTCCGGCTGGATCATTTTCCTGTGCACAAAAAATAGTGCAAACCGGAGATAATAGTAATAATAATAAAAAACTCTCAGATATTGCCATATATGCATCGGGTTTGTGTCCTGGACTAGGGGGTACTCACCATGTCGTCTCCCGATCTGTTAGATTGGGCCGAGGACCCCCATGGCCGTATACTCATGGGCCAGTTCGGACAGCTGCCGCATACATGGAAGATTCCACAAGACTTGGTGATCAAGACAAGGACTCCTCCCCACCGACGTATTCGGCTAGGACTCCTGTTATCCTAGGCCTTTGGTGCATTATATAAACCGAGGCCAGGTTAGTCGATGGATCATATACAACAATCATACCATAGTCTAGCTTCTAGGGGGAATCCTAGCCGAATACCGATGTCCCCTAGACCAAGAAGGAATGGTGATGGTGATAAGTATTACATGTATCAAGAATTCTCAGGAGGTGGTGAAATTCTCACGACACTCTTGACATAAAAGATGGTAATACTCCAAGGTAAATAAGAATATTTGCTGGATAGCACGGGTCTCCAGGTATAACACAAAACATGAACAAGTTTGTGTTGGAGGGAAAGAAATAATGTTGTCGGTGATAACACAAATCATCGAGGGACAGGGATGGTACTTGTCATCATGAATTTGGTTGATATTCTGGAAGGAATCAAAATGTTGTTTGACGATCACGACAAATTTTGTCGAGAGGCTCCACGAAGATGTAATCGATCAGCGATGACATTAAGTCAAAGGACTGATGAAGCGAAAGGTTATTGGAACCAAGGATAGGACACTTACTCAAAATCAAGTCGGCTGTTCAAGGCGAAATGATATGATGAGGAAGATCGATGTAGGGTTAGCTCATTATCGGAAATTGTGCTCCGTGAAGGACCATGTAGCACAGTAAAAATTTAGTATGATAATGATATAGCCAAACATGTTAGGAATGGCGTGATCGGGTACAAACTCGCAAGTAAAGAAGATTACTAAGAGTTGTTTAGTCGCGATGCGGACTCGATTTAGTTATCGGTGTCCTTGAGGGTTTAATAACTCAGAGCCCGTGAAAAATTTGGAATCGGTGAGAATGTAGTACTTGACGAAGAACTCATAAGAAGTTATGTAGTTCCACGACAATCTCGAGATACTAGGGGGGTAATACTCGACGACAGACCAAAGTAAAGGTTGGACAGGTGTATTGATCCACAGAAGACAAGTGCTTAAACTTTGCCCGAGAAATGGGATCAAAGAAGAACATATGGTCAGAACCATGATTGCAAAGGATCAATTCACCGATACCAAAGGATATTAAATCAAGGAAATAGTTATTATTACAAGAAGCTTTCATGATAGGATCTACATCATTTCCATGGGCATGAACACAAAGTTCAAGGTCGACTCCCACTTCTTCAATGTATAACCTTCCATTCACCTCTCGTATTCGAAAATGACATTAGTTGTTGAAAGTTTTTACCTGGTGCAATACCAGATAAGTATGACCCGTGAAATCTTTCGGGTTCACACGGTTTAGGGAAGGCGTAGGTTCAACCCATCAGGGCATCTTAGGAACATATACTACAAACTTTGGAGTAGATAATACAAGTTCGAAAGTGGAGTATGGTTATCAAAGCAGAGGATACAAATTGCCAAAGGCATTATATATCAGGGAAAGAACTTCTCAAGGTTTTTGTATACAAAGGACATTGTCGGATGATATTTCAACAAAGGATCTGACGGTCCATAGAGAAGCTAATGTGATTATCGGCACTCAACTAGATGAAGAAACAATGCAAAGGCATTAGATTATAGAAGCAACTGGCTAATTCAAAGCTCACATGTAAAGGAATTATGATTTCCAAATCAAAGGATCAGAAGCAAATGCTCTAATTAAGGATAGATAAGTTGAGTAAGCTTAGGGGTAAAATCGACAACAATTTGATTGTTCGAGATTCAGCTCACGTTTAAAATGACGTCTGAGCCTAAAGGATGAATTCTAGGATCTGATTGAGGATTGCGAGCATTCGCAACATATTAAATCAATGGACTCAAAATGATAGTGACAAAGGCTGCCAATAAGATTACTATACTTATGGGCTTAACCATAATGCAAGCAAGAAAGAATTTCAAGAGCAATAAGTGCTAAGGATTTTCGGAAGATCGAATATTATTTCGAAGACCTTAGTGAAACACATAAACAATTGGGGAAGGGCAGATACTCGGTAAGTGCGAGGAATTATCCGTAGGGGTATTCAGGTGGCTTAGAACTGCAAGGCAGTAGGCACAAAGTATTCTCGGAACAATAGAGAGAATTTTCGACGTATCTTGTAATAACAAGATCAATGGGATTTGAAAGGGCAAGTGTATGTAGTTATCCATAATGATACAACAGTGGTAGGGAATTTGCAAAGGCGGTGGGCACAACTGTCTTGAGAGAACATCGAAGATTATGTTCGGAATCTTCTGGTGCAACAGGCAATCATCTGTAATAAGGGGAACTCCAGGTGGACGTGATCACGAGATCCTAATGTTAGAGTTAGTAAAACCATTTAAACCCGAATAGAAGAGAGATCACAGTCCCAGAGTATAGACGAGGAATAAAAGATCCTAATACCACCCAGATGGCGACGTGGGCCCGTAAGACACACAGCCATGTTAGTAAAAGTTTTGCAATGTCTAGACTCGACTTCGGCCAAGGAGTTTGGAAGGGGGATTCCTATAGGCAGTCGGCTCTGATACCAACTTGTGACGCCCCCGATTCAATCGTACACTAATCATACACGGAAACATGTACGATCAAGATCAAGGACTCACGGGAAGATATCACAACACAACTCTACAAATAAAATAAGTCATACAAGCATCATATTACAAGCCAGGGGCCTCGAGGGCTCGAATACAAGAGCTCGATCATAGACGAGTCAGCGGAAGCAACAATATCTGAGTACAGACATAAGTTAAACAAGTTTGCCTTAAGAAGGCTAGCACAAACTGGGATACAGATCGAAGGAGGCTGATACGTCTCCAACGTATCTATAATTTTTGATTGCTCCATGCTATATTATCTACTATTTTGGACATTATTGGGCTTTATTATCCACTTTTATATTATATTTGGGACTAACCTATTAACCGGAGGCCCAGCCCAGAATTGCTGTTTTTTGGCTGCTTTAGGGTTTCGAAGAAAAGGAATATCAAACGGAGTCCAAATGGAATGAAACCTTCGGGAACGTGATTTTCTCATCGAACACAACTCAGGAGACTTGGACCCTACGTCAAGCTACGTAACAGGAGGCCATGAGGTAGGGGGCGCGCCCTCCACCCTCGTGGGCCCCCTGTTGCTCCACCGACGTACTTCTTCCTCCTATATATACCCACGTACCCCCAAACGATCAGATATGGAGCCAAAACCCTAATTCCACTGCCGTAACTTTCTGTATCCATGAGATCCCATCTTGGAGCCTGTTCGGGAGCTCCGCCGGAGGGAGCATCGATCACGGAGGGCTTCTACATCAACACCATAGCCTCTCCGATGAAGTGTGAGTAGTTTACTTCAGACCTATGGGTCCATAGTTAGTAGCTAGATGGCTTCTTCTCTCTTTTTGGATCTCAATACAATGTTCTCCCCCTCTCTTGTGGAGATCTATTCGATGTAATCTTGTTTTTGCGGTGTGTTTGTTGAGACCAATGAATTGTGGGTTTATGATCAAGTCTATCTATGAATAATATTTGAATCTTCTCTAAATTCTTTTATGTATGATTGGTTATCTTTGCAAGTCTCTTCGAATTATCCATTTGGTTTGGCATACTAGATTGATCTTTCTTGCAATGGGAGAAGTGCTTAGCTTTGGGTTCAATCTTGCAGTGTCCTTTCCCGGTGACAGTAAAGGCAGCAAGGCACGTATTGTATTGTTGCCATCGAGGATAACAAGATGGGGTTTTCTTCATATTGCATGAGTCTATCCCTCTACATCATGTCATATTGCTTAAGGCGTTACTTTGTTTTTACTTAATACTTTAGATGCATGCTGGATAGCGGTCGATGGGTGGAGTAATAGTAGTAGATGCAGGCAGGAGTCGGTCTACTTGTCTCAGACGTGATGCCTATATACATGATCATACCTAGATATTCTCATAACTATGCTCAATTTTGTCAATTGCTCAACAGTAATTTGTTCACCCACCGTAGAATACTTATGCTCTCGAGAGAAGCCACTAGTGAAACCTATGGCCCCCGGGTCTATCTTTATCATATCAATCTCCTACTACTTAGTTACTTGCTTTGCTATTTACTTTGCCTTTATTTTACTTTGCATCTTTATCATAAAAATACCAAAAATCTTATCTTATCATATCTATCAGATCTCACTCTCGTAAGTGGCCCTATAGGGATTGACAACCCCTATTTGTGTTGGTTATGATGATTTGTTTGTTTTGTGCAGGTACGAGGGACTCGCACGTAGCCTCCTACTGGATTGATACCTTGGTTCTCAAAAACTGAGGGAAATACTTACGCTACTTTGCTGCATCATCTCTTCCTCTTCGGGGAAAACCAACGCAGTGCTAAAAGAGGTAGCAAGAAAGATTTTTGGCGCTGTTGCCGGGGAGGTCTACGCAAAAGTCAACATACCAAGTACCCATCACATACCCTTGTCTCCCGCATTACATTATTTGCCACTTGCCTCTCTCTCTATCCTCCCTCTATTTTCCTCTTTTTGTCCGCTTGCTTTTTGCTTGCTTGTGTGTTAGTTTGCTTGCTTGTCACGATGGCTCAAGATAATACTAAATTGTGTGACTTCACAAATACCAACAACAATGATTTTATTAGCACTCCGATTGCTCCTCTTACCGATGCTGAATCTTGTGAAATTAATGCTGCTTTGTTGAATCTTGTTATGAAAGATCCGTTCTCCGGCCTTCCTAGTGAAGATGCCGCTACCCATCTAAATAGCTTCGTTGATTTATGTGACATGCAAAATAAGAAAGATGTGGATAATGATATTGTTAAATTGAAGCTATTTCCTTTTTCGCTTAGAGATCGTGCTAAAGCTTGGTTTTCGTCTTTTCCTAAAAATAGTATTGATTCATGGAATAAGTGCAAAGATGCTTTTATCTCTAAGTATTTTCCTCCCGCTAAGATCATCTCTCTTAGAAACGATATTACAAATTTTAAGCAACTTGATCATGAACATGTTGCACAGGCTTGGGAGAGAATGAAATTAATGATACATAATTGCCCTACTCATGGTTTAAATTTGTGGATGATTATACAAAACTTTTATGCCGGATTGAATTTTGCTTCTAGAAATCTTTTAGATTCGCCCGCGGGAGGCACTTTTATGGAATTCACTTTAGGAGAAGCTACTAAACTCCTAGATAATATTATGGTTAATTATTCTCAATGGCATATTGAAAGATCTACTAATAAAAAGGTGCATGCGATAGAAGAAAATAATGTTTTGAGTGGAAAGATGGATGACCTTATGAAATTATTTGCTAATAAGAGTGTTTCTCCTGATCCTAATGATATGCCCGTGTCTACTTTGATTGAGAATAATAGTGAATCTATGGATGTGAATTTTGTTGGTAGGAACAATTTTGGTAACAACGCGTATAGAGGAAATTTCAACCCTAGGCCTTATCCTAGTAATCCCTCTAATAATAATGGTAATTCCTACAACTATTCTTATGGAAATTATAATAAGATGCCCTCTGATTTTGATTCTAATATTAAAGAATTTATTACTTCACAAAAGAATTTTAATGCTATGATTGAAGAAAATTTGCTTAAGATTGATGATTTGGCTAGGAACTTTGATAGAATTGCTCTTGATGTTGATTCTTTGAAACTTAGATCTATTCCACCTAAGCATGATATCAATGAGTCTCTCGAAGCCATGAGAATTTCCATTGATGGGTGCAAAGAAAGAACCGCTAGGATGCGTGCTAAGAAAGATGCCTTTATAAAAGCGTGTTCTTCTAGTTCCTATGAAAATAATGATGAAGATCTAAAAGTTATTGATGTGTCCCCTATTAAATCTTTGTTTTGCAATATGAATCTTGATAATGATGGGACTGAATATGATCCACCTTTACCTAGTAGGCGTTCCAAGAATTCTGAATCTTTTGATCTTGATGCTAAATTTGATAAAAGTGGGGTTGAAGAAATTAAAACCCTAGATGTTGCTAAACCCACTATTATGGATTTCAAGGAATTTAAATATGAAAATTGCTCTTTGATTGATTGTATTTCCTTGTTGCAATCCGTGCTAAATTCTCCTCACGCTTATAGTCAAAATAAAGCGTTTACTAAACATATCGTTGATGCCTTGATGCAATCTTATGAAGAAAAACTTGAATTGGAAGTTTCTATCCCTAGAAAACTTTATGATGAGTGGGAACCAACTATTAAAATTAAAATTAAAGATCATTAATGCTATGCTTTATGTGATTTGGGTGCTAGTGTTTCCACGACTCCAAAGACTTTGTGTGATTTGTTAGGTTTCTGTGATTTTGCTGATTGCTCTCTAAACATGCACCTTGCGGATTCCACTATTAAGAAACCTATGGGAATAATTAATGATGTTCTTATTGTTGCAAATAGGAATTATGTGCCTATAGATTTTATTGTTCTTGACATAGATTGAAATCCTTCATGTCCTATTATTCTTGGTAGACCTTTCCTTAGAACGATTGGTGCAATTATTGATATGAAGGAAAGAAATATTATATTCCAATTTCCATTAAGGAAAGGCATGGAACACTTTATTAGAAATAAAATTAAATTACCTTATGAATATATTATGAGAGCCACTTATGGATTGCCCTCCAAAGATGGCAATACCTAGATCTATTCTTGCTTGTTATGCCTAGCTAAGGGCGTTAAACGGTAGTGCTTGTTGGGAGGCAACCCAATTTTATTTTTATTCCTTGCTTTTTGCTCCTGTTTAGTAATAAATAAATTTTCTAGCCTCTGTTTTGGTTGTGTTTTTTTGTGTTTAATTAGTGTTTGTGCCAAGTAGAACCGTTGGGAAGACTTGGGGAAAGTCTTGTTGAACTTGCTGTAAAAACAGAAACTTTAGCGCTCACGAGAACTGCTGTCATTTTTATTTGGAAAGTGATATTTAGTTAATTATTTTTTCAGATGATCAATAGATAAATTACTCACGTCCATCAATTTATTTTAGAATTTTTGGGGTTCCATATCTTGCGCTAGCTACAGATTACTACAGACTGTTCTGTTTTAGACAGATTCTGTTTTTCGTGTGTTGTTTGCTTATTTTGATGAATCTATGGTTAGTAAAATAGTTTATGAACCATAGATAAGTTGGAATACAGTAGGTATAACACCCATATAAATAATGAATGAGTTCATTACAGTACCTTGAAGTGATCTTTTGTTTTCTTTCGCTAACGGAGCTCACGAGATTTTCTACTTTAAGTTTTGTGTTGTGAAGTTTTCAAGTTTTGGGTAAAGATTTGATGGATTATGGAACAAGGAGTGGCAAGAGCCTAAGCTTGGGGATTCCCATGTCACCCCCAAGATAATCTAAGGACACCTAAAAGCCAAATCTTGGGGATGCCCCGGAAGGCATCCCCTCTTTCGTCTACTTCTATCGGTAACTTTACTTGGAGCTATATTTTTATTTACCACATGATATGTGTTTTGCTTGGAGCGTCTTGTATGATATGATTCT
The DNA here is from genome assembly GCF_003073215.2 of Triticum urartu. Lineage (NCBI taxonomy): Eukaryota > Viridiplantae > Streptophyta > Magnoliopsida > Poales > Poaceae > Triticum > Triticum urartu. Next base: position 269,366,160 of record NC_053028.1, read on the forward strand.
TTTCTTGTTAGTTTACCACAATCATCCTTACTGTACACACCTTTTGAGAGAGCCATACATTATTTGGAATTTGTTATAATACTCTATGTGCTTCGCTTATATCTTTTGAGTTATATAATTTTGCTCTAGTGCTTCACTTATATCTTTTAGAGCACGATGGTGAATTTGTTTTATAGAAACTATTGATCTCTAATGCTTCACTTAGATTATTTTGAGAGTCTTAAATAGCATTGTAATTTGCTTAAAATCCTAATATGCTTGGTATGCAAGATTAATAATAAAACTTTCTTATGAGTGTGTTGAATACTATGATAAGTTTGATACTTGATAATTGTTTTGAGATATGGAGATGGTGATATTAAAGTCATGCTAGTTGAGTAGTTGTGAATTTGAGAAATACTTGTGTTGAAGTTTGTGATTCCCGTAGCATGCAAGTATGGTGAACTGTTATGTGATGAAGTCGGAGCATGATTTATTTATTGATTTTCTTCCTTATGAGTGGCGGTCGGGGACGAGCGATGGTCTTTTCCTACCAATCTATCCCCCTAGGAGCATGCGCGTAATAATTTTCTTTGATAACTTGTAGATTTTTGCAATAAGTATATGAGTTCTTTATGACTAATGTTGAGTCCATGGATTATATGCACTCTCACCCTTCCACCTTTGCTAGCCTCTCTAATACCGCGCACCTTTCACCGGTATCATACACCTACCATATACCTTCCTCAAAACAGCCACCATACCTACCTATTATGGCATTTCCATAGCCATTTCGAGATATATTGCCATGCAACTTTCCACCGTTCCATTTATGACACACTCCATCATTGTCATATTGCTTAGCATGATCATGTAGTTGACATCGTATTTGTGGCAAAGCTACCATTCATAATCCTTTCATACCTGTGACTCATGAGTCATTGCATATCCCGGTACACCGCCGGAGGCATTCACATAGATTCATATTTTGTTCTAAGTATCGAGTTGTAATTGTTGAGTTGTAAGAAAAATAAAAGTGTGATGATCATCATTATTAGGGCATTGTCCCAGTGAGAAAAGGATGATGGAGACTATGATTCCCCCACAAGTCGGGATGAGACTCCGGACGAAAAATAAAGAAAAGAGGCCAAAAAAAAGAGAAAAGTCCCAAATAAAAAAATGAGAGAAAAAGAGAGAAGGGACAATGTTACTATCCTTTTACCACACTTGTGCTTCAAAGTAGCACCAAGATCTTCATAGTAGAGAGTCTCTCATGTTATCACTTTCATATACCAGTGGGAATCTTTCATTATAGAACTTGGCTTGTATATTCCAATGATGGGCTTCCTCAAATTGCCCTGGGTCTTCTTGAGCAAGCAAGTTGGATGCACACCCACTTAGTTTCTTTTTGAGCTTTCATATACTTATAGCTCTAGTGCATCCGTTGCATGGCAATCCCTACTCACTCACATTGATATCTATTGATGGGCATCTCCATAGCCCGTTGATACGCCTAGTTGATGTGAGACTATCTTCTCCTTTTTGTCTTCTCCACAACCACCACTCTATTCCACCTATAGTGCTATATCCATGGCTCACGCTCATGTATTGCATGAAAATTGAAAAGGTTTTGAGAATGTCAAAAGTATGAAACAATTGCTTGGCTTGTCATCGGGGTTGTGCATGATTTAAATATTTTGTGTGGTGAAGATAGAGCATAGCCAGACTATATGATTTTGTAGGGATAACTTTCTTTAGCCATGTTATTTTGAGAAGACATAATTGCATTGTTAGTATGCTTCAAGTATTATTATTTTCTATGTCAATATGAACTTTTGTCTTGAATCTTTCGGATCTGAATATTCATACCACAATTAAGAAGAATTACATTAAAATTATGCCAAGTAGCACTCCGCATCAAAAATTCTGTTTTTATCATTTACCTACTCGAGGACGAGCAGGAATTAAGCTTGGGGATGCTTGATATGTCTCCAACGTATCTATAATTTTTGATTCCTCCAAGCTATATTATCTACTGGTTTGGACATTATTGGGCTTTATTATCCACTTTTATATTATATTTGGGACTAACCTATTAACCGGAGGCCCAGCCCAGAATTGTTGTTTTTTTCCTGTTTTAGGGTTTCGAAGAAAAGGAATATCAAACGGAGTCCAAACGGAATGAAACCTTCGGGAACGTGATTTTCTCATCGAAGACAACTCAGGAGACTTGGACCCTACGTCAAGCCACGTAACAGGAGGCCACGAGGTAGGGGGGTGTGCCTACCCCCCCAGGCGCGCCCTCCACCCTCGTGGGCCCCCTGTCGCTCCACCGACGTACTTCTTCCTCCTATATATACCCACGTACCCCCAAACGATCAGATACGGAGCCAAAACCCTAATTCCACCGCCATAACTTTCTGTATCCACGAGATCCCATGTTGGGGCCTATTCTGGAGCTCCACCGGAGAGGGCCGTCATCACGGAGGGCTTCTACATCATCATAGCCTGTCCGATGAAGTGTGAGTAGTTTACTTCAGACCTACGGGTCCATAGTTAGTAGCTAGATGGCTTCTTCTCTTTTTGGATCACAATACAATGTTTTCCCCCTCTCTTGTGGAGATCTATTTGATGTAATCTTCTTTTTGTGGTGTGTTTGTTGAGACTGATGAATTGTGGGTTTATGATCAAGTCTATCTATGAATAATATTTGAATCTTCTCTCAATTCTTTTATGTATGATTGGTTATCTTTGCAAGTCTCTTCGAATTATCAGTTTGGTTTGGCCTACTAGATTGATCTTTCTTGCAATGGGAGAAGTGCTTAGCTTTGGGTTCAATCTTGCGGTGTCCTTCCCGGTGACAGTAAGGGCAGCAAGGCACGTATCGTATTGTTGCCATCGAGGATAACAAGATGGGGTTTTCTTCATATTGCATGAGTTTATCCCTCTACATCATGTCATCATGGGAAAAAGAGGCTAGGTGGCAAATGATAAAACCAAGGTTGGGCGTTGCTAGAGGAGTTTTATTCAAGGCGAACTATCAAGGGTTTCCCATTATAACCCAACCGTGTAAGGAACACAAAATCCGGGAACATAACACCGATATGACGGAAACTAGGGCGGCAAGAGTGGAACAAAGCACCAGGCATAAGGCTGAGCCTTCCACCCTTTACCAAGTATATAGGTGCATTAAGATAAACAAGATAATATGGTGATATCCCAACAATAAACAAGTTCCAACAAGGAACGATCTCCAATCTTCACCTACAACTAGCAACGCTATAAGAGGGGCTGAGCAAAGCGATAACATAGCCAAACAACGGTTTGCTAGGACAAGGTGGGTTAGAGGTTTGACATGGAAATTTGGGAGGCATGATAAGCAAGTGGTAGGTATCGTAGCATAGGCATAGCAAAAGAGCGAGCATCTAGCAAGCAAAGATAGAAGTGATTTCGAGGGTATGGTCATCTTGCCTGCAAAGTTCTCAGAGTCGACTTGATCCTCGTAAGCGTACTCAACGGGCTCCTCATTCACGTACTCGTCTCCCGGCTCTACCCAAGCAAGAACAACAAACAAAAGGAACACAATCAACCACGTGCAATGCTCAAGCAACATGATGCAAACATGGTATGATATGCGGCATGCGACATGTGATGCATATGCAAGATTTGGAAAGGAATGATTGAACCTGGCCTCAACTTGAAAGTCCAAGAGTGCCACTGGAAAGGTGAGGTGATTTCGGTCGAAATTGATATAAAGATCACCGGAATCGGATGCACGGTTTGGAAATGGCAAGCAAAACAAATATGGCACCGGTCTGCGATAATTCAGCACGAGACCATCTAAATGCATCAAGATAAATAGCTACTGCACTCAAACGTGGCAACAAAATACATGGAAGGGATCCACTCATGATGCTTGACAAAAGATGAACACTGAGCTACGGCTAGTTCACTCAATAGCAGGTTCAAACAAGCATGGCAAAAGAGCAAAAGATAACAGGTTTCAGACTTAGTGAAATTAACAGCATGTCAGGAATTTAACACCAGGAAGCAATGTTTAGAGCACGATAACTATATGCTACAGGAACATATCATGGCAAAGCAAGGCATGGCATGAAGCTACTCAAAGCATACAACAAAAGTCCCTTAGTGACCATGAGCCAAAAGGGATCAGAAAATACAATTGCAAGCATGTGAACATAGCAAAAACATAAACAGATTCAGACTTGGTGAAAAACTGGAGCATGGCAAAACAGATAATGAGTAGGCATGTTTACGAGCTCGATGCACTCACTACAAAGCATGGCATGATTAACTAAGCATACACCCAGAAAGTAGACATGGCATAGAAGCTAGACATGGCAAGAACAACATCATAGCATGCACGGATCAACAACAACAAGCTCGGCAAAATTGCTAAACATGTTAACGATCTGCCAGGAACATTTTATAGCAAAAGTAGAGCTCGATTGACTCAAGCTAGGGTGCTCCATAATTGCAAACAAAGACATGGATGGATAGAGCACAACATTATCTACAAAACATCCTTACTGATCATGCTCAAAAGAGGCATGGATCACTAGGAAACAACATGAACATATGGCATAAAAATAATGACAGGGCAAGGACTTAGTGAAATTCTAAGTCCTTGAAATCAGCATCATTGAGTAAGCTACTTTGCATGCTTGTGCTAGTCACCACAGAGATCACAAAAATACATGGCATACACCCCTGTAAAGATGGCATGGCATTCTTCAAAACACATGTAGAGCTCAGGATCATAGCATGCACACATTAATCATAGCAAAACTGACAAAAGTGCATTTGCTGAAACAGATCTGAAACTATCATCACATAACCCTCTTCCAACAGCATTTCATGCATCAAGATGAGCTCAAATGAAAATGATGCAATGAGATGAAATGATGTACTCGTCGAGACGAACATTTTGATATGCTACACGCACGAAACGGAGCCACGATGAGGAAGTTATGATGCGTCAAAGTATGCAAAATATCTAGGGTTTGGTGGGGGGGAGTCAACCGAAACTTCTCAGATCCAGATCTGGCGCGGATTACGAGGTTCGTCGGTGCAGGAGTTACTGTTCACCGGAGTAAGGTCGCCGGCCGGAGACGAGGAAGAGGCGGGGAGGCGAGGTGGTGGCGCGGCCGGAGTCGAGGAAGAGGCGGCGGGGCGGCAGACGTCGGCGCCGGACGGCGAGGGAGCTCGCCGGAGTGCGGCTCCCGCTGGCGAGAGGAGTGGCGGCCGACACGGAGCGCTGCGGCGGCGCGGGCGCGAGGCACTGGCAGCGGAGGGCGGCGCGAGGAGATGGGCTCGGGGGGCCGCGCGCGGGCTCTCCCGGGCCGGCGGTGGAGGGAGGCGGCGGACGAACCACGTCGTGCCACGTGGCGGCGGCGGGGCGGAGCAGACGTTGTCCGGCGGGGGCTGGACACGTCCGGTGCACGGAGGAGCGAAATTTAGGGTTAGGGGAAGAGGAGATCCGGGATTTTCGGGAGGGGATCTATTTATAGAGGTAGAGGGAGCTAGGAAGCTCCAAATGAGGTGCGGTTTGCGGCCACGCGATCGTGATCGAACGGCCTAGGTGATGGAGGAGGTTTAGGTGGGTTTTTGGCCACTTTGGAGGGGTGTTGGTGTAATGCCTCGAGACCGATGTGCCAGGTGTCTTCGAGTTATTCGCTGCTGTTGCCATGTCAGTTGCTTGCGTGTTGCATTGCATATCATGTCATCATGTGCATTGCATTTGCATACATGCGTCTCATGCATCCGAGCATTTTCCCCGTTGTCCGTTTTGCAATCCGGCGCTCCTATGTCACCCGGTGTCCCTTTCTACCTCTTTTCGTGTGCGGGTGTTAAACGTTTTCGGATTGGACCGAGACTTGTCATGCGGCCTTGGTTTACTACGGGTAGACCGCCTGTCAAGTTTCGTGCCATTTGGACTTCATTTGATACTCCAACGGTTAACCGAGGGACCGAAAAGGCCTCATGCATGTTGCATCCCAACACCATTCCAAAGTGTCCCAAAACCCACCTAAACCCCCTCCATCATCTCGGTCGTTCGATCACGATCGCGTGGCCGAAAACCGCACCTCATTTGGACACTCCTAGCTCCCTCTACCTATAAATATGTGCACCCCGTCTAAATTCGCGGTCGAAACCCTAGCGTCTTCCTCCTCGCGCCGCCGGACATGTCCAACCGCGCCGGACATGTCCAGCCTCCACGTCGCCCCGGCCAATCACGGCTTGCCTTGTCGTCACCGCCGCCTCCCGCGCCAACCCCGCCGTGCCACGTGTCCGCGCCACCCTGTCCTCCCCGCGCCTCCCAGCCGTGTGGCCCGCCCAGGCCCGGGGCGAGCCCGCGGGGCCCATCCAGCGCCGCCCCGAGTGCTCGAGCCTCGCCGCCTCTTCTCCGCTGGCGGCAGCCGCCGTTCGTCGTCTTCGCCGCGCCCGGTCGCCGGACTCGCCGCGCCCCGCCGCCACCGACCATCGCCGTCGCCGCCGCCTGCGACGCCGAGCGCCGCCGCCTGCGCCCACCGGCTGCCGCCTCCGTCCTGCTCCTGCGCCGGCGCCGGCCCGCCTCCCCTCGCCGGCGCAGCAGCTCCGGCCACCGCGGCTCTGCGCCGCCTCGTCGTCCGTACCTCGCCGGCCCCGCCTTGCTCCGGCCACCACACGTCGGCGCCGTCCCGGAGCTCCGCCATCTCCGCCGCCGTCGTCGTCAATTCCGGCGAGCGCGCCGCCGCCTCAAAATCCATGCAATCTGGATCTGAGATCTAGATCCCCTCTCGGTTGACTTTTTCTCCCCGAAACCCTAGCATTTTGCATTCTTCCACATGTCATAACTCTGCATCCGTAGCTCCGATTCGTGCGTGTAGCATATCAAAATGTTCGTCTCGGCGATTATATCATTTCATCTCATTGCATCATTTTCATTTGAGCTCATATTGATGCCCAAAATGCTGTTGGAAGAGGGCTATGTGGTGAATTTGTCCGATCTATTTCAGCAAATGGCATTTTGTCATTTTCGCCATGATTAATGTGTGCATGCTATGACCCTGAGCTCTACATGTGTTTTGTTATATGTCATGCCTTCTTTACAGAGGTGCTTACCATGTATTTTTGTGATATGTGTGGTGACTAGCACAAGCTTGCAAAGTAGCGTAATCGGTAATGCTGATTTCAGGGACTTAGAATTTCACTAAGTCCTTGTCCTGATTTTGTCGTTATGCCATATGTTCATGTTGTTTCCTAGTGATCCGTGCCTCTTTTGAGGAGGATCAGTAAGGATGATTTGTTAATATTGTGGTGCTCTATCCATCCATGTATTTGTTTGCATTTATGGAGCACCCTAGCTTGAGTCAATCGAGCTCTACTTTTGCTATATCGTGAATCCTGGCAGATTGTTGACATGTTTAGCGATTTTGCCGAGGATGTTGCTATTGATCGGTGCATGCTATGATGTTGTTCTTGCCATTTCTAGCTCCTATGCCATGTCTTCTTGATGGGTGTATTATTAGTTTGTCATGCCATGCTCTGCAGTGAGTGCATCGAGCTTGTAAACATGCCTACTCGTTAACTGATTTGCATGCTCCAGTTTTTCACTGTCTGAGATCTGTTTATGTTTTTGCTATGTTCACATGCTTGCAATTGTATTTTCTGATCCCTTTTGGCTCATGGTCACTAAGGGACTTTTGTTAAGTGCTTTGAGTAGCTTCATGTCATGCCTTGCTTTTCCATGTTAAGTTCTTGTAGCATCTAGTTTTCATGCTCTAAAGTGTGCTTCCTGATGTTAAATTCCAGACTTGTGTTAATTTCACCAAATCTGAAACCTGTTATCATTTGCACTTTTGCCATGCTTGTTTGAACCTGTTAATTGATGAATTAGCCGTAGCTCAGTGCTCATCTTTTGTCAAGCTTCATGAGTGGATCCCTGCCATGTATTTTTTTGTCATGTTTGAGTGCTGTAGCATATTTATCTTGATGCATTTAGTTGGTCACTTGCTGATTATCGCAGACCGGTGCCATATTTGTTTTGCTTGCCATTTCCAAACAGTGCATCCGATTCCGGTGATCTTTATATCATTTTCAACCGAAATCACCTCACCTTTCCAGTGGAACTCTTGGATTTCTAAGTTGAGGCAAAGTTCAATCATTCCTTTCCAAATCATGCATATGCACCGCATACCGCATCCCGCATATGATACCATGTTCATGTGTGGTTTGTTTACTATGTTGTGTGCTTCTTTCCGCTGTTGCTTCTTCGGGTTGGTTCCGATAACGTCGCGTTTTTGAGGACCCGTTCGACTACGTCCATTTGTCTTCTTCATGGACTCGTTTCTTCTTCCTTGCGGGATTTCAGGCAAGATGACCATACCCTCGAAATCACTTCTATCTTTGCTTGGTAGTTGCTCGCTCTTTTGCTATGCCTATGCTGCGATACCTACCACTTGCTTATCATGCCTCCTATATTGTTGAGCCAAGCCTCTAACACACCATGTCCTAGCAAACCGTTGTTTGGCTATGTTACCGCTTTGCTCAGCCCCTCTTATAGCGTTGTTAGTTGCAGGTGAAGATTGCAGCTTGTTCCATGTTCGAACATGGATATTTTGTTGGGATATCACAATATCTCTTACTTAATTAACGCATCTATACACTTGGTAAAGGGTGGAAGGCTTGGCCTTATGCCTGGTGTTTTGTTCCACTCTTGCCGCCCTAGTTTCCATCATATCGGTGTTATGTTCCCGGATTTTGCGTTCCTGACGCGGTTGGGTTATAATGGGAACCCCTTGACAATTCCCCTTGAATAAAACTCCTCCAGCAAGGCCCAACATTGGTTTTACCATTCACCACCTAGCCTTTTTCTTTCCCTTGGGTTCTGCAAACTCAAGGGTCATCTTTATTTAAACCCCCGGGCCAGTGCTGCTCTGAGTGTTGGTCCAACCTGTCAGCTGCCGGTGGCCACCAGGGGCAACTCTGGGCTGGCCTACCGGAACCTTGGACAATCCGGTGTGCCCTGAGAGAGAGATATGTGCAGCTCCTATCGGGATTTTTCGGCACATTCGGGTGGCTTTGCTGGTCTTGTTTTACCATTGTCGAAATATCTTGTAACCGGGATTCCGAGTCTGATCGGGTCTTCCCGCTAGGAGGAATATCCTTCGTTGACCGTGAGAGCTTGTGATGGGCTAAGTTGGGACACCCTTGCAGGGATTTGAACTTTCGAAAGCCGTGCCCGCGGTTATGGGCAGATGGGAATTTGTTAATGTCCGATTGTAGAAAACCTGAAGTTGACCTTAATTAAAATACATCAACCGCGTGTGTAACCGTGATGGTCTCTTTCCGGTGGAGTACGGGAAGTGAACACGGTGTTGGAGTACTGCTTGACGTAGGTTATTCTAGGATCACTTCTTGATCATAGTTGTTCAACCGTGCTTTTGCCTTCTCTTCTTGCTCTCATTTGCGTATATGTTAGCCACCAAATATGCTAGTCGCTTGCTGCAGCTCCACCTCATACCTTTTACCTTACCCTTAAGCTTAAATAGTCTTGATCGCGAGGGTGTGAGATTGCTGAGTCCCCGTGGCTCACAGATACTTCCAAAACTAGTTTGCAGGTGCCGATGTTACCGAGCAAGTGACGCAACCAAGCTCAAGGAGGAGCTCGATGAAGTTCGTGTTCATTGGGTTGTTCCGTTTCCAGTTGGTCAGTAGTGGAGCCCAGTCGGGAAGATCGGGGATCTGTGTAGCATTTGAGGTAGTCTTCTTTTATTTTGGTTCCATACTCGGACCTTGATTGTATCTGGTTTATGTAATGCTTTATTCATGTATTTGTGTGAAGTGGCGATTGTAAGCCAAATATGTATCTCTGTCCCTTATGTATTACATGGGTTGTGTGAAGATTACCTCACTTGCAACATTGCTTTTGATGCGGTTATGCCTCTAAGTCGTGCTTCGACACGTGGGAGATATAGCCGCATCGAGGGCGTTACAGTTGGGCTGCAACATACACGAGGTCTTTTCGGTCCCTCGGTTAACCGTTGGGGTATTAAACGAAGTCCAAATGGCACGAAACTTGACAGGCGGTCTACCGGTAGTAAACCAAGGCCGCATGGCAAGTCTCAGTCCATTCCGGAAATGTTTAGCACCCACACACGAAAAGAGGTAGAAAGGGACACCGGAGGACATAGGAGCGCCGGAATGCAAAACGGACAACGGGGAAAATGCTCGAATGCATGAGACGAACACGTATGCAAATGCAATGCACATGATGACATGATATGAGATGCATGACAAAGACAAAACACACGGAGACAAAAACCCGACCACGAGGAAATAACATAACTTAGCACCGGAAATGGCAAGAGTTGGAATACAAATAAGGTAGTTACATCCGGGGTGTTACAACACTCCACCACTACGAAAGGATCTCGTCCTGACATCTAGGACTGGAAAAACTCCGGGTACTCAGAACGGAGGTGATCCTCGCGTTCCCAGGTTGCTTCACGGTCGTAATGATGTGACCACTTGACTTTCAGGAATTTGATTGACTTGTTGCGAGTCTTGCGCTCAGTTTCTTCAAGAATAGCAACGGGGTGGTCACGATAAGACAGGTCTTCTTGGAGATCAATGTCTTCGAAGTTGACGGTGCGGTCGGGAGTCTTGAAGCACTTGCGGAGCTGAGAGACATGAAACACATCGTGCACGTTTGCAAAGTTGGAGGGAAGCTCAAGTTGATAGGCGAGATCTCCTCTCTTGCTGACGATCTTGAAAGGACACACGTATCTAGGGGCAAGCTTCCCTTTGATACTGAAGCGACGAGTACCTTTCCTTGGAGAGACACGGAGGTAGACATGGTCTCCGATCTCGAAAGCCAAGTCACGATGCTTGCTATCATAGTAACTCTTCTGACGCGATTGCGCGGCTTTGAGATTATCACGAATGACTTTGCACATTTCTTCTGCCTCTGTGATCAAGTCATTGCCAAGAAGTTGACGTCCACCAGTCTCTGACCAGTTAAGAGGAGTATGGCACTTCCTGCCATAGAGAATTTCAAATGGGGCCTTGCCCGAACTCGCTTGGAAGCTGTTGTTGTAGGAGAACTCGGCATATGGAAGACAATCTTCCCACTTCATACCGAAAGAGATGACGCAAGCCCTGAGCATATCTTCAAGAATCTGATTTACTCGCTCGACTTGGCCACTAGTTTGAGGATGAAAAGCTATGCTGAAACGGATGTTGGTGCCCATGGCCTTCTGAAAAGAATCCCAAAACTTAGACGTGAAGATGCTGCCATGATCTGAAGATATCAACTGCGGAATGCCGTGCAGAGAGACAATCCTGGAGGTATATAGCTCTGCCAACTAAGCTGTTGTGATAGATTCTTTGATAGGAAGGAAATGAGCCACTTTAGTGAGTTTGTCGATGACAACGAAGATAGCATCATTGCCACACTTGGACTTTGGAAATCCAGTCACGAAGTCCATCTCAATATGGTCAAACTTCCATTCTGGAATGGCAAGAGGTTGGAGGAGACCAGCTGGTCGTTGGTGTTTTGCCTTCACTCTTCTGCAGGCATCACATTCATTCATGAACTGAGCAATCTCATGCTTCATTCGAGTCCACCAATACGACTGCTTGAGGTCCTGGTACATCTTTGTACTTCCAGGGTGAATAGAGAGGAGTGAATTGTGAGCTTCATTCATAATGACTTTACGAAGGTCACCTTTAGGCACAACAATGCGATCCTCGAAGAATAGAGTATCCTTGTCATCAAGGCGATAGCACTTGTACTTGGGTTGACTATTGGCAATCCCAATCTTCACCTTCTTCACCATAGCATCAAGAAGTTGAGCCTCACGAATCTGATCTTCCAAAGTAGGAGAAACTTGGAGGTTGGCCAGAAATCCTTGAGGAACAACTTGCAGATTGAGTTTGCGGAAAGCTTCACAAAGCTTGGGTTGGTAAGGCTTGAGAATCAAACTGTTGTAGTAAGCCTTCCTGCTCAATGCGTCAGCAACTACATTGGCCTTGCCTGGAGTATATTCGATACTCGGATTATACTCTTGAATCATCTCGACCCAATGAGTCTGCCTGAGGTTGAGATTAGGCTGAGTGAAGATGTACTTGAGACTCTTGTGGTCAGTGAAGATGTCCACTTTTCTTCCCAATAAGAGATGTCTCCAAGTTAAAAGAGCATGCACAACTGTCACCAACTCGAGGTCGTGAGTGGAGTAGTTCTTTTCATTGGGCTTCAACTGGCGAGAGGTATAGGCCACAACTTTCTTCTCTTGCATCAACACTGCACCAAGACCTTGAAGGGAAGCATCACAGAAGACCTCGTGCGGTTTGGATTCATCAGCAGGAGTCAGAACTGGAGCCGTGACTAATTTCTCTTTTAGGGTGTTGAAAACAATGTCACATTCAGGAGACCAGACATACTTCACATGCTTCTGGAGAAGGTTGGAAAGAGGCTTCGCGATCTTTGAGAAGTTCTCAATGAACCTTCGACAATAGCTTGCGAGACCAAGGAAGCTGCGGAGTTGCTTCACGTTCTGAGGTGGTTCCCAATTCACAATTGTAGACACCTTCTCAGGATTCACCGCTATGCCCTTGGCGGAGATGATATTGTCGGTGTTAAAACCGGCGGATCTCGGGTAGGGGGTCCCGAACTGTACGTCTAGGCCGGATGGTAACAGGAGGTAAGGGACACGAAGTTTTACCCAGGTTCAGGCCCTCTCGACGGAGGTAAAACCCTACGTCCTGCTTGATTAATATTGATGATATGGGTAGTACAAGAGTAGATCTACCACGAGATCGGAGAGGCTAAACCCTAAGAAGCTAGCCTATGGTATGATTGTTCTGTATGTTGTCCTACGGACTAAAACCCTCCGGTTTATATAGACACCGGATAGGGTTAGGGTTACACAAAGTCGGTTACAATGGTAGGAGATCTACATATCCGTATCGCCAAGCTTGCCTTCCACGCCAAGGAAAGTCCCTTCCGGACACAGGACGAAGTCTTCAATCTTGTATCTTCATAGTCCAGGAGTCCGACTGAAGGTATAGTTCGTCTATCCGAACACCCCCTAATCCAGGACTCCCTCAGTAGCCCCCGAACCGGGATTCAATGACGATGAGTCTAGCGCGCAGATTGTCTTCGGCATTGCAAGGCGGGTTCTCTTCTGAATTCCGTGTACCTGTCGAATAAAGTCCGGTTTCTTGTAAATGTTGCGCTCCTTGGCTTCTACGCCCAATAATGGACGTCTCCCACGTGTCAAACGAATATGAAAAGTCTGAGTGTTTTTACATCCACACCCCTAGCCGCGTAAATGAGCCGCCCATTTAAGGGGATGTGGATTTAGATCCATACCACACCTTCTCCCCTTCGCGAGTGTTCATCAAAGCGCATCCGACAAAGGTCCATTCCACCATGGCCAGCCGTCGCAACTCCTCCCTTCGCCCTTCCAGCCCTAAGCCTGGATATTGGGAGAGATGCTCCGTCCCACATAGCGAGCTAGTGACGCTCCAGACCAAGGGATTTCTCCCCCCGGCCTATATGGTCCCGGTTCGAGCCGGTCTTGCCATCTATAATGGCAGAGAGCAAGCGGAGAGTGCCCCTAATCCCTCCAAAGGAGAGCGGGTATGCCTTGTCCCTTATTTAATAAGAGGGCTCAGATTTCCAATCCATCCGTTTCTCCGGGGGCTCCTGGAGTTCTATGGCCTCCAGCTACACAATCTTACGCCTACCTCCGTATTGCATATCGCGGGCTTCGTAGCCCTCTACGAGCTATTTTTGGGTGTTGAGGCTCATTTCGGGCTGTGGAAAGAGCTATTCTGCCTCGTGCCCCGTTCTAAGAAGGGGTCAATATATCAAGTGGGCGGAGCCGAAGTGTGGCGCATCGCCGGGACCGGATATCTATCCGGAACCCCAAAGAAGGCATCCGAGGACTGGCCTTCGGAATGGTTTTACATAGAGGACGTCCCGCTGCCAACTCCTGTCCAGATCGGCCTCCCTGAGTTCGAGAGTACTCCACTAAAGAAGCGCCTAAGTTGGCGTCCATGGAGCCCTTAGAGGGAAAGTGACAAGGACATTATTTACCTGATGGGCCGGATAAGATTGTTAGCTCATTCCGGACTAACCATGATCGGGGTCATGGCCGCATGCATCATGCGAGGGGTGCAGCCGCTACAGTATAGAGGCCACCCCATGTGGGACTTCAATGGGGAGGACGACGCCACCCGCTACGGCCGTAAGGGGCCGGATTCGACTGCGGCTCTAACAAAGACCTTGTCCTCTTTGTACAAGGGAGAAGAGGAGGATTTTCTCCGCGTCGACCCGAAGGGTGGATTTTCTATGTACAATCCTCCAAGCTGGGTAAGTGGTCGCATCTTGCCCATCCGTTTTATATCCCCATCATTAAATATTCAGTCTGGCGACTTCAACGCAGGAACTGCGCCAGGCTGTTAAAGAAATAAACAGCCCTCCTCCACAACCCGAGGACCCAGGACGGTCCCTTGACCCGGCCTCTCAAGAGGATCCGGACGTATCTGTGGAGCTGATTGATGGAGTGTTCCATCAATTGAGCAAGGACAACGCCTTGGTGGCCATTACGGCCGATTACCCAGGGCTAATCCCGGCCTTCCAGGTAACTAAGATTGAAGTCCCAGTACCCTGAATAGGGGTCCGCCCTCTCGTGTTTTCAGTTTCCTGATTACAACCGAGCTTTGCAGGGGAGGTTTCTGAGACGGGAGGCCGAACCTGCGGTGACAAGCCAACGAGGGGTCGCAGGGCCCCGTGGGCAGAAAAGAGGTGCAGTCCGGACCGAGGCGTCAGCGCAAAGGTATGGCGCGCCTCCTTATCCCAGGTGTTATACCTTTAAGGCATATTAACACTCATGCTCTCTTCAGGACAAAGAGACCTCGCCGGACTATATTCGGAGAGGCTGCCAATCGCGCCTCCACCAGCCAGGCTCCAAAGCCTGGTCCGAAGGCGGAGGAGAACACAAGGCGCGCACCGGATGCTCCTCCGACGGAGGATGTGGACAGGTTGTCTGCCACCAACTCTGAGGTGGAGAGTGCCATGAACCACAGGCATCGCCGGACAATTTTTCGTGACGCTTGTTTCTCCCAAGAGGCATTAGATGCCTTCAAGTCGGGAGATGCGTACCTCTGTGCCGCTCAAAATGGTCTAGCTAGAGCCACAGAGCAATATGTAAAAGACATACGGGTAAGAAAATTTTGGTAATTATATATGTATACCAGTAGCCCCCGAGACTTGAAACAGTTAGAATAACTAATTTAAGGATCATTTGTTATGCAGGTTCTTACAGAAAAGAATTCCCTACCATCCCAGGAGCTGGAAGAGTGCAAAGCCCAACTTGAGGCCGCACTAGCCACGGCAGGGGAGCCCAAGGAGACCCCCTCTGGTAATATACACTTCGAAAGATAAGCATTTTGTGAAGCGCGGCATGGGTGCAAATCTGACAAATGAAATTGCAGATGACGCCGGATTGAATCCGGAAAGGCAACACCTCCTACGCTAGCTGAAGGCTGGTGAGAAGGTGCTGACAAAGGTGAGGCGGGAGAAGAACGATTTCCAAGATGCCAACACCAAGCTGGGCATTGAACTGAAGGATGTTTGTGCCCGGCTGTTGGACTCCGTTAAGGAGAATTAGCGGCTTCGGCGCGGCATATTTAGTAAGTGCTTGAATGAACCTTTGAAAAAAGTTCGGCAGGGAAGTCGACTAACAGAGTAATGTCTGTAGGTGTGCTAACAGGTCGTCCTGCAGAGGAGATGCCCGGTTCTACGGGTGACCTTCTTCCCGAGCTCTCGCAACTGCTCGAGCGAGTTCAGCAGGCGATGCAAGGCATCGCCCAGGCCTTGTGGCCATCCATCTCCATGCCCGAAGGTCTTGGAGAGCTTGCGGAGAAGCTAAAGGGAGCACGGCGGCGCTTCCGATTGTGGAAGATATCGGCCTGCCGTCAAGGCGCTAGGGAGGCCTGGGCATGGTAAAGACGCGGTACACAAAGGCTGACCCCAACCACATGGCTGAGGTCGGTCCTGTGGGGCCCGATGGGACGGAGATCCCTGTAAGCTTAGTATACGGCCAAGTAGAATTGGCCACAAAGTATTCCCAGCAGGACTGTAAATTAGACAGTCTGTTAGATGGTATTGAAGAGGAATACAATCAGTCAGAATGACTATGTAATTTAATTGACATTTATAATGCCTTCTAGCCGGATTGTAGATCGTTTGTCATGGCCGACCTTTTCGCTTCAGCCTAGGGACCTGATGGTCCGGAGTGTGTCCGAATTCCCATGCGGTTATATAAGAACCGGGGAATGCATGGAGACCATGCGCCGTACACCATAAAGAATGGTGTGTATCCGTTGGTGTGATTCGGCGTGGTCTGCAGCCCCCAGAGTACGGAGTCGAGCTCCTCTACCCAGTGCGTGTTAGATTCCTTGAGGGACCGCACTAATCTGGGTTTGATGCCGCTCATGATAAGACCATTTGCACGTTCGACCTGGCCGTTAGTTTGTGGGTGATAGACGGCAGCATAATCGAGCTTGATGCCCATGTTTTTGCACCAGAGTTTTACCTCGTCGGCCGTAAAGTTCATGCCGTTATCAGTGATGATGCTGTGGGGGACGCCGTAACAGTGTACAACCCCGGATATAAAGTCTATCACCGGTCCGGATTCGGCCGTCTTAACAGGCTTGGCTTCTATCCATATGGTGAACTTATCCACCATGACTAGTAAGTATTTTTGCTTGTGGGTTCCGCCTTTAAGGAGTCCAACCATGTCAAGCCCCCAAACCGTGAAGGGCCAAGTGATGGGGATAGTTTGGAGGGCGGTGGGTGGCATATGGCTTTGGTTTGCAAAGAGCTGGCAGCCGACGCATCGTTGGACTAAGTCCTGGGCGTCTGCCTGGGCCGTCGGCCAATAAAAGCCTGTACGGAAGGCCTTGCTTACAAGGGACTGAGCTGCAGCGTGATGACCGCCGAGTCTGGCATGAATTTCAGCCAGGAGGTTCCGCCCTTCCTCTTCGTAGATGCACCTTTGAAGGACTCCGGTAGTGCTTTTCTTATAAAGCTCTCCCTCGTGGACTTTGTAGGCTTTGGATCGCCGCACTATGCAGCGTGCCTCATTTTGGTCCTCGAGGAGTTCCTGCCTAGTAAGGTAGGCGAGGAATGGTTCTGTCCACGGGGCGATGACGGCCATTATTATGTGGGCTGAAGGTGTTATTTCATTGGTAGAGCCTCCGATTGTGTCAGAATGTTCGCTGTCGGGTAGTGCGGTTGGGTCCGGGCTGTTATTGTTCGGCTCCCCGTCCCATACTACGGATGGCTTGAACAGCCTTTCCAAGAAGATGTTGGGGGGACTACATCGCGTTTTGCACCGATGCGTGCCAGGACATCTGCCGCCTGATTATTTTCCCGGGCTATATGGTGAAATTCAAGCGCTTTGAGCCGAGCTAACATTTTTAGGGCGGCGTTATGGTAGGCTGCCATTTTTGGATCATTGGCATCGAAGTCTCCATTTATTTGGGATATTGCGAGGTTCGAGTCCCTGCGCACCTCTAGGCGTTGAATGCCCATGGATACTGCCATCCGGAGACCATGTAAAAGGGCCTCATATTCGGCTGCATTGTTGGAGTCTGTGTACATAATCTGGAGTACGTATTGAACTGTGTCTCCTATGGGGGACGTCAAAACGACGCCAGCCCCTAGTCCGGCCAACATCTTGGAGCCGTCGAAATGCATGATCCAATTTGAATATGTGTCGTACTCTTTAGGGAGTTCAGCCTCCGTCCATTCTGCGACGAAGTCGGCCAAGACTTGCGACTTGATGGCTCGCCGTGGCTTATAAGTTATGTCGAACGGGAGGAGCTCAATGGCCCATTTTGCAATCCGGCCCGTTGCGTCACGGTTGTTTATAATATCGTTAAGTGGTACTTCCGAGGCTACTGTTATTGAACACTCTTGAAAGTAGTGTCGTAGCTTCCGGGATGCCATGAATACCACGTACGCAATCTTTTGATAATGCGGGTACCGTGATTTGCACGGGGTGAGGACAGTGGACAAATAATAGACCGGCTTTTGAAGGGGGAATTTATGTCCGTCCGTTTCTCGTTCGACGACGAGCACTGCGCTTACAACCTGATGTGTTGCTGCAATGTACAATAGCATTGGTTCGCCAATGTTTGGCGCGGCCAGGACTGGGTTTGTTGCCAATATGGCTTTTATTTCGTCGAGTCCGGCCGTGGCTGCATCCGTCCATTCGAAGTGTTCGGTGCGCCGAAGGAGGCGGTAAAGGGGTAGGGCCTTTTCTCCCAAGCAGGAGATAAAGCGGCTTAGAGCCGCTACGCATCTGGTTAACTTTTGTATTTGTTTGAGGTCCTTCGGGATATCCAATTGTGACAGAGCTTGGATCTTGGCTGGATTTGCTTCAATTCCTCTACCAGATACAATGAATCCCAAGAGCTTTCCGGCGGGAACGCCGAAAACACATTTTTTCGAGTTGATCTTGTTGTTGTATGTTCGGAGGTTATCAAATGTGAGCCTCAAGTTGTCTACTAGAGATTCGACATGTCTTGTTTTTACGACCACATCATCTACATATGCCTCCACTGTTTTGCCGATCTGGTTTGCCAGACATGTCTGAATCATGCGCTGATATGTTGCGCCGGCGTTTTTGAGCCCGAAGGGCATTGTGTTGAAGCAGAATGGGCCGTATGGTGTGATAAATGCCGTTGCGACTTGGTCTGATTCTGCCATCTTGATTTGGTGGTAGCCGGAATATGTGTCGAGGAAACACAACGAATCGTGTCCTGCGGTAGCGTCGATAATTTGATCGATGTGGGGGAGGGGGAAGGGATCCTTTGGGCAAGCCTTGTTAAGGTCTTTAAAATCAACGCACAGGCACCAGGATTTGTCCTTCTTTGGTACCATCACCAGGTTTGCTAGCCAGTCCGGATGTTTTATATCTCTGATGAATCCGGCCTCCAATAGCTTTGCTAGCTCTTCTCCCATGGCCTGTCTCTTAGGTTCGGAAAAACACCGAAGAGCTTGTTTGACAGGTTTGAATCCTTTTAGGATATTTAAGTTGTGCTCAGCCAGCCTGCATGGGATTCCTAGCATGTCTGAAGGGTGCCAGGCGAAAATGTCCCAGTTCTCTTGTAGGAACTCTCGCAGTGCGGCCTCTACATCAGGGTTTAACTGTGCCCCGATGGAAGTTGTTTTATTGGGGTCCGTTGGATGGACCTGGAATTTGACTATTTCGTTCGCCGGTTTAAAGGAGGTGGACTTGGATCTTTTGTCGAGTACCACATCGTCCCTATTCACCGTGGAGCGCAGCGCAGTCAGTTCCTCAGCCGCTAGGGCTTCGGATAGTGCCTCGAGGGCCAGTGCGTCTGTCTTGTTTTCGGCGCGGAGTGCTATGTCCAGATCACTAGCGAGAGTGATGATCCCGTTAGGCCCGGGCATCTTGAGCTTCATGTACCCGTAATGGGGTATTGCTTGGAAGATTGTAAACGCTTCCCACCCTAGCAGAGCGTGATAACCGCTGCTAAACGGAGCCACATGGAACGTGACCTCTTCGGACCTGTAATTATCCGGCGTGCCGAACACCACATCTAGTCTGATTTTTCCTGTACATCATGCTTCCCGACTGGGGATTATTCCTCTAAAGGTTGTGCTGCTTCGCTCAATGCTTTTCCAGTCTATTTCCATTTTTTGAAGGGTTTCCTCGTAAATGAGGTTCAATCCGCTGCCGCCGTCCATGAGTACCTTGGTAAGACGAAAGCCGTCCACTATTGGACTGAGGACCAATGCGGCTGGTGCTCGGGCTATTCGGAATTTAGGTTCATCACTGGCGTTAAAGGCAATAGCCGTGTCACTCCATGGGTTTATTGTTGCTACTTGGTAGACTTCGGCAAGGTTGCGGAGTGTCCTTTTTCGCATATTATTTGATGCGAAAGTCTCGAAGACTGTTAATACCGTATTGGTGTCTCTGGGGTGGCTTTCTGTGGCCTCCGGAATTAGGAGATCTTTGCCAATTTTGGCCACCTGCCGGAGTACCCAACATGCTCTAAGGCTGTGAGTTGGTGTGGCGTCCTCTGTACTGTGAATTTTACAGGGTCCATTGAGCCATCCTTCCAGTATGATTCTATGCCCTATAGAGGGTTTTTGCTTTTTGGTGTTTGACCCGGGTGTCTGGCGATGATGCACCCTTTTATTTCGGACTGGGTTTGTATTCAGGACCGGATCGTCCCAAAATTTTATTTTGGTTTTCCAGGCGCTTTCCGTCGCACAGTACTTTCGTACAATGGACGCCAAGTCAGCGAAGCGTGTAATATCACGGCGACTTATGGCGTTGAGGATTCCCTTGTCCGTGCAATTATTGCAGAAGATTGAGATTGCGTCTTCCTCGCGGCAGTCCCTTATCCTGTTCCTAACCAGGAGGAATCTGGCCCAGTGATGACGTACTGTTTCTTCGGGCTCTTGCCTGATTTGGGATAGATCGCTTGTGTTCGGGTGGGTGCGTGGAATTAAATTCGAAGCCTCACCCAATCTGAGGCTCACAGGCCGAGGAGTTTCCAAACTTGAAAATTTGGATTCCTGGATGTTGTCCAATGAATCCAGCCCGTCGCCTGACTCTAAGTTCAGGTCTTGAGTGATATCCTCCCCTCCGCGGGTATCCGGCTTGGAGGGATCGGGGATCCAGACGTAGCTAGTCCTTAAGATAGATGAAGGGTCGCCGCACTGTCCCTTTACCACGGCAACGTGATGGGTGACTTGGGGAGAGTTAATCTCTCTCAGATCAGGTTTAGGCCCAATCTGGTCATAATCCGTAGCGACTCCCAGGGCGGCGATGCGATCCAAGAGCTCGTTTATGGAGGAGAGCTCCATTGGATCTAACTGCTCAGCAAGTTCCGAGCTGACATGAAGATTGTTTTCGATGGCTCGAGAGGTCATCGTCGGCGTAGAAGCCGAACAGGCGGTCATAATAAAACCACCTAGCCGGAGGGTTTGGCCGACAGCCAAAGCTCCCTTAGCAACGGTGTCGTCTTTAAAGACGGGGCGAGGCATCCTTCCTGATCGCGATGACACAGAGGAACTCTCAATGAAAGCACCAATGTCAGTGTCAAAACCGGCGGATCTCGGGTAGGGGGTCCCGAACTGTTCGTCTAGGCCGGATGGTAACAGGAGGTAAGGGACACGAAGTTTTACCCAGGTTTGGGCCCTCTCGACGGAGGTAAAACCCTACGTCCTGCTTGATTAATATTGATGATATGGGTAGTACAAGAGTAGATCTACCACGAGATCGGAGAGGCTAAACCCTAGAAGCTAGCCTATGGTATGATTGTTCTGTATGTTGTCCTACGGACTAAAACCCTCCGGTTTATATAGACACCGGATAGGGTTAGGGTTACACAAAGTCGGTTACAATGGTAGGAGATCTACATATCCGTATCGCCAAGCTTGCCTTCCACGCCAAGGAAAGTCCCTTCCGGACACGGGACGAAGTCTTCAATCTTGTATCTTCATAGTCCAGGAGTCCGACTGAAGGTATAGTCTGGCTATCCGAACACCCCCTAATCCAGGACTCCCTCAGATATGCCCGAGGTAGAGAACCTCATCGAGCCAAAACTCACACTTTGAAAACTTCGCATAGAACTGATGTTCTCTAAGCTTATCCAACACCAAACGCAAGTGCTTGGCATGATCTTCCTTGTTCTTGGAAAAGACCAAAATGTCATCGAGGTAGACCAAGACGAAGTCATTTTTATAGGCGTTGAAGATGAAATTCATCATGTGAGAGAATGCTGGAGGAGCGTTGACGAGGCCGAAAGACATGAGAGTGTATTCATATGAACCATAGCTTGTTTTGAATGATGTCTTAGGGATATCTTCATCACGAATGCGAATCTGATGATAGCCCATACGGAGATCAAGCTTGGAGAATACTTGAGCACCTTTGAGTTGTTCGAAAATCTCATTGATGTTGGGAAGTGGGTACTTGTTCTTTATAGTATTCTTGTTCAATGGACGATAGTCGACACCGAGTCGGTCCGTTCCATCCTTCTTTTTCACAAAAAGAACTCCACAACCCCATGGAGAAGAACTTGGTCGGATGAGACCCATGCGCTCTTGAATATCGAGTTGTTTCTTCAGCTCCTTCAACTCTTCAGGTCCAAGCTTGTAAGGACGTTTGCAAACAGGTTCCGTGCCAGGCTCAAGATCGATGACGAATTGAACTAGCCGGTGCGGAGGCATTCCTGGAAGCTCTTCTGGAAAGACGTCTTGATATTCGCAAACGACTGGAATTTGCGAGATGGCATCTAGCTCACCCTTCTCATTGAGAGAAAATAGTTGGATGGTATCATCACGAGCGGCAAAGACAATTACATGCTCAGACGAATGAGTCAATTGAATCTGCCTGGCAGCACAATCAAGGTGAGCCTTGTGCTTAGAAAGCCAATCCATTCTGAGAATAAGATCAATACCCGAGTTACCAAGGACCACTGGAGAGGACAGAAATTTGTAGTCGCCCAACGTGATAGTAACATCCGGAGCAACCAAACTAGAAGTCAAAAGCTTGCCAGGAGAAACAACTTGCATTACTTTGGGCATAACCTCATTGTCAACATTGTGCTTCGATGCAAATGGGAACGACAACAAAGAATGTGATGCACCAGTATCAAAAAGTACTTTTGCAGGAACATCGTTAATAGGAAGGTTACCCATGATGACATCTGACGAGTCCTCTGCCTGAGCTGCATTCATCAAATTGACCTTGGCGTGCTTGGGGTTATGCTTGACCACTGCGGTACTAGCAGATCTCACAGGAGGAGGAGGAAGACGCCTCTGATTGAAGCATTTGTTGGCATAGTGACCCTTCTGCTGACACTTGTTGCACGTGACCTCCGAGAGCGGACAGTGATACGGAGCACTTGATCTTGGAGCTTGAGACGAAGTCTTGTTCTGAAAGCCTCGGTTGGGTGGGTGGGAAGATCCATTGCCACCTTTGCTCTTCTGCTGATAAGGCTGACGTAACGGGGGGGAGGCAGCCAATACGTTTGCTGCTTAGAAGCCACTCGAGTTGAGGAAGAAGGAGTAGCATCTCTGGCTCGCTTCTTGGAAGCATCGCACTTGAGTTGAGCAGTCTCTTGCTTCATTGCCATATTGTAGAACTAATCGTACTTCTTTGGCTCAAAAAGGACGAGAGCTAGTTGGAGATCTTCTCTGAGGCCACCCCTGAACTGATAAATCATGCTCTTCTCATCAGGGACGTCTTGCTTAGCGAAACGAGCGAGCCTCTGGAACAGAATGTTATACTGGTAAACAGACAAGTTGCCTTGCTTCAAGTTGCGGAATTCCTCACGCTTGCTTTCAACAACACTCTGAGGAATGTGATGAGCTTTGAAGTCTTGACGGAATTCATCCCAGGTAATCACACGGCCTCCTCTGGAATCTTTGTATTGCCGAAACCATTCTGCAGCTTGGTCTTTGAGTTGGAAGGAGGCAAACTTGACAAAGTCCTCAGACCTGATGTTACTGCACTCGAAATGCTTGCAGATATCCACGAGCCAATCATCAGCGTCTGAGGCCTCGACACAGTTGCTGAAGGTCTTTGGCTGATTAGCGAGGAACTGGTTGAGTGTAGCAAACTGATTCTGATTGTTGCCATGGCCATGATTCCCTTGGTTGCGCTCTTGCAGAATTTGCATGATCAGTTGCGTGTTTGCATTGGTAGCGGCCATCACAGCTTGCCATGCCTCCGGAGGTGGAGGTGGTGGTGGCGGATCCTGATTCTGATTCTGACCCTTAGCAGGAGCCATCCTGAAGAGGGAGACATTCGTTAGCATCTTGACAGACATATATTGAAGCTGAATCCAACGGATAGAAATTGCAACATAAAGTCTTAACATCCGAACAAAATGAACGAATGAATTCCAATTGAAATGGTCACATTTCCATAAATTGAGAAGCCACTTAGATAGAGGTGGAAGAATAAAACAACAAGGTACGGACAAGAACAAATACTTGGTGAGGATTACCCAATCACAAACCAAATATCCGCGGAAGAAATTCTAGAGCTACATGAATTCCCACCTATGAAACTCCCGAACCTTTCCGGTTATGCAATCAGGTGTTGGGGATACAAGGGAGGCATAATATCTCACCCAAATCTAGCAATTCCTACATCCAGCTGTATCCATCCTTCAACACATAACCAAGAAAACTTCGGAAATCATTTACCTCAACCTTCGAAAAGCATCCGTTATATGAGTTATGGCAATACTCCCGAACTCCCGCCCCAGTACTGGGTGGCGTCGAGGTTATCTCACCAACAACTGCATAAAAGAGATTTTCGATGTCGGCGAAACTCAGGTATTCCGGAATCTCAATGATAAAATTGTGACGACAACACCTTGGAGCTCAACTCCACGGGACATTGCCACAACCCCTAAATGTCAGGAGGCACCAAGAACAATATTCTCATCACAAAACCATCGGAACGATTCCAAGATACCCACGTGATCCTAAAACAATTTAGTGAAATTTGAGAAGAGAAGAGTCAAAACTCTACGTCAAGATGCCTCACCAGAGCGACGAAGGGACTGAGGAGTAAAAAGAATTCCTAACTCTCCGATATATATAATCCTAAATGACTCAAACATTTTTCTAGACTCAACAATGCCAACGATTCGATCAAGCAGGGGGCTCCTAAGGTTGGGGAAGGCTCTTATTACCAACTTGTAATGCCCTTGATGCGGCTATATCTCCCACGTGTCGAAGCACGACTTAGAGGCATAACCGCATTGAAAGCAATGTCGCAAGTGAGGTAATCTTCGCAAATAACCCATGTAATACAATAAGGGAAAAGATACATAGTTGGCTTACACTCGCCACGTCACACAAATAGCATAAATAACATTACATTCATCAAAATACACTCAAGGTCCGACTACGGAACCAAAATGAAGATAAACCCCAAATGCAACATAGTCCCCGATCGCCCCAACTGGGCACCACTACTGATCATCTGGGAAAGACACGTAGTATCGTCCCGAGTCCTCATCGAACTGCCACTTGAGCTCAGTTGAATCACCTAGAGTGGTATCATCGGTCCCTGCATCTGGTTATGGAAGTAATCTGTGAGTCACGGGGACTCAACAATCTCACACCCTTGCGATCAAGACTATTTAAGCTTATAGGAAGGGTAAACGTATGATGTGGAGCTGCAGTAAGCGACTAGCATATTTGGTGGCTAACATACGCAAATGTGAGCGAGAAGAGAAGGCAAAAGCATGGTCGAACAACTATGATCAAGAAGTGATCCTTGAACAACCTACGTCAACCATTTCTCCAACACCGTGTTCACTTCCCGGACTGCGCCGAGAAGAGACCATCACGGTTACACACGCGGTTGGTGCATTTTAATTAAGTTAAGTTTCAGGTTATCTACAACCGGACATTAACAAATTCCCATCTGCCCATAACCGCGGGCACAGCTTTTGAAAGTTTAGGGGAGTCCCAACTTAGCCCATCACAAGCTCTCACGGTCAACGAAGGATATTCCTTCTCCCAAGACATTCCGATCAGACTCGGCATCCCGGTTACAAGACATCTCGACAATGGTAAAACAAGTCCAGCAACACCGCCCGAATGTGCCGACAAATCCCGATAGGAGCTACACATATCTCGTTCTCAGGGCACACTCAGATGAGACATCCTACGAGTAAAACCAACCCTCAAGTTGCCCCGAGGTGGCCCCGCGGTCTACTCGGTCGGACCAACACTCAGGGGAGCACTGGCCCAGGGGGGGTTAATAAAGATGACCCTTGGGCTCCGGAAACCCAAGGGAAAAAGAGGCTAGGTGGCAAATGGTAAAACCAAGGTTGGGCATTGCTGGAGGAGTTTTACTCAAGGCGAACTGTCAAGGGGTTCCCATTATAACCCAACCGTGTAAGGAACGCAAAATCCGGGAACATAACATCGATATGACGGAAACTAGGGCGGCAAGAGTGGAACAAAGCACCAGGCATAAGGCCGAGCCTTCCACCCTTTACCAAGTATATAGTTGCATTAAGATAAACAAGATAATATGGTGATATCCCAACAATAAACAAGTTCCAACAAGGAACGATCTCCAATCTTCACCTACAACTAGCAACGCTATAAGAGGGGCTGAGCAAAGCGGTAACATAGCCAAACAAAGGTTTGCTAGGACAAGGTGGGTTAGAGGTTTGACATGGCAATTTGGGAGGCATGATAAGCAAGTGGTATGTATCGTAGCATAGGCATAGCAAAAGAGCAAGCATCTAGCAAGCAAAGATAGAAGTGATTTCGAGGGTATGGTCATCTTGCCTGCAAAGTTCTCAGAGTCAACTTGATCCTCGTAAGCATACTCAACGGGCTCCTCGTTCACGTACTCGTCTCCCGGCTCTACCCAAGCAAGAACAATAAACAAAAGGAACACAATCAACCACGTGCAATGCTCAAGCAACATGATGCAAACATGGTATGATATGCGGGATGCGATATGTGATGCATATGCATGATTTGGAAAGGAATGATTGAACCTGGCCTCAACTTGAAAGTCCAAGAGTGCCACTGGAAAGGTGAGGTGATTTTGGTCGAAATCGATATAAAGATCACCGGAATCGGATGCACGGTTTGGAAATGGCAAGCAAAACAAATATGGCACCGGTCTGCGATAATTCAGCACGAGACCATCTAAATGCATCAAGATAAATAGCTACTGCACTCAAACGTGGCAACAAAATACATGGAAGGGATCCACTCATGATGCTTGACAAAAGATGAACACTGAGCTACGGCTAGTTCACTCAATAGCAGGTTCAAACAAGCATGGCAAAAGAGCAAAAGATAACAGGTTTCAGACTTAGTGAAATTAACAGCATGTCAGGAATTTAACACCAGGAAGCAATGTTTAGAGCACGATAACTATATGCTACAGGAACATATCATGGCAAAGCAAGGCATGGCATGAAGCTACTCAAAGCATACAACAAAAGTCCCTTAGTGACCATGAGCCAAAAGGGATCAGAAAATACAATTGCAAGCATGTGAACATAGCAAAAACATAAACAGATTCAGACTTGGTGAAAAACTAGAGCATGGCAAAACAAATAACGAGTAGGCATGTTTACGAGCTCGATGCACTCATTACAAAGCATGGCATGATTAACTAAGCATACACCCAGCAAGTAGACATGGCATAGAACCTAGACATGGCGAGAACAACATCATAGCATGCACGGATCAACAACAACAAGCTCGGCAAAATTGCTAAACATGTTAACAATCTGCCAGGAACATTTTATAGAAAAAGTAGAGCTCGATTGACTCAAGCTAGGGTGCTCCATAATTGCAAACAAAGACATGGATGGATAGAGCACAACATTATCTACAAAACATCCTTACTGATCATGCTCAAAAGAGGCATGGATCACTAGGAAACAACATGAACATATGGCATAAAAATAATGACAGGGCAATGACTTAGTGAAATTCTAAGTCCCTGAAATCAGCATCATTGAGTAAGCTACTTTGCATGCTTGTGCTAGTAACCACGAAGATCACAAAAATACATGGCATCCACCCCTGTAAAGATGGCATGGCATTCTTCAAAACACATGTAAAGCTCAGGATCATGGCATGCACACATTAATCATGGCAAAAATGACAAAAGTGCATTTGCTGAAACAGATCTGAAACTATCATCACATAGCCCTCTTCCAACAGTATTTCAGGCATCAAGATGAGCACAAATGAAAATGATTCAGTGAGATAAAATGATGTACTCGTCGAGATGAACATTTTGATATGCTACACGCACGAAACGGAGCCATAATGAGGAAGTTATGATGCGTCAAAGTATGAAAAATATCTAGGGTTTGGGGGGGGAAGTCAACCGAAACTTCCCAGATCTAGAACTGGCGCGGATTACGAGGTTCGTCGGCGCCGGAGTTACTGTTCACCGGAGTAAGGTCGCCGGCCGGAGACGAGGAAGAGGCGGGGAGGCGAGGTGGTGGCGCGGCCGGAGTCGAGGAAGAGGCTGCGGGGCGGCGGACGTCGGCGCCGGACGGCGAGGGAGCTCGCCGGAGTGCGGCTCCCACTAACGAGAGTAGTGGCGGCCGACGCGAAGCGGTACGGTGGCGCGGGTGCGAGGCACTGGCAGCGGAGGGCATCACGAGGAGATGGGCTCAGGGGGCCGCGCGCGGGCTCTCCCGGGCCGGCGGCGGAGGGAGGCGGCGGACGAACCATGTCACGCCACGTGGCGGCGGCGGGGCGGGGCGGACATTGTCCGACGCGGGCCGGACACGTCCGGTGCGCGGAGGAGCGAAATTTAGGGTTAGGGGAAGAGGAGATCCGGGATTTTCGGGAGGGGATCTATTTATAGAGGTAGAGGGAGCTAGGAAGCTCCAAATGAGGTGCGGTTTGCGGCCACGCGATCGTGATAGAACGGCCTAGGTGATGGAGGAGGTTTAGGTGGGTTTTGGGCCACTTTGGAGGGGTGTTGGGATGCAACACACACGATGCCTTTTCGGTCCCTCGGTTAACCGTTGGAGTATTAAACAAAGTCCAAATGGCACGAAACTTGACAGGCGGTCTACCGGTAGTAAACCAAGGCCGCGTGGCAAGTCTCGGTCCAATCCGGAAATGTTTAGCACCCACACACGAAAAGAGGTAGAAATGGACATCGGGGGACATAGGAGCGCCGGAATGCAAAACGGACAACGGGGAAAATGCTCGAATGCATGAGACGAACACGTATGCAAATGCAATGCACATGATGACATGATATGAAATGCATGACAAAGACAAAACACACGGAGACAAAAACCCGACAACGAGGAAATAACATAACTTAGCGCCGGAAACGGCAAGAGTTGGAATACAAATAAGGTAGTTACATCCGGGGTGTTACATGGGCAACCGACATTGTATAGAAAGATTTGTAATATCTTCAATCTTCTTGCTCTTCTGCTCTTCTTTAAGATGATCCTCTTCTCTTCTTTAATAAGTATGTTCCTTGTTGGGAAGAGTAGCAGATATATTTGAAGTCGACTGGTCAGGTCGAGTTGTTCTCCCTTAGTATATTTTGAATCTTTCAGGTCAGGTTGACTTGTTCTTCTTTACTATACGTTGAAGCTATCATCCGCGAAGTATCATCAATTCTGGAGCTCTCATATTTTGAGTAGTAGGCCACATTATATTAATGCACACACCAAGTTACATCATGCATGGCATCTCTCAGAAGAATTGCAGAGATAGCACAAAGGGGTTTACAGGGAGGCAGTATTGGATTAGAATCACTTCTGCATTACAAAGAAAATCTCACTTGTTTTTATGTTTTCATGCATGTCAGGTACTAAACATTATCAAAATGAATATGAGAATGGGCGCACGAGAGGAATATTGCGGAACAATCCACTGGCTAACAAACTTGGCAAGGTGGAGGATGGCCTATCTTATTCACCCATCAAGGTGCTTGCTCTAACTTGGCAAGGTTGTATTGGTCGCACATATTTTTCATCTGACCTCTTAAATTACTTCTACTTTGTTACACCATCTTCTTAGTTTAAGCATCATATATAAGTATATGCCATACCTATCCATTTTTTGTACGTATTCCATGTGTCGTCATACTATGTTTTTCCAGTCAAATGTTGTTCTTTCGTAATAGATGTCCAAAAGGAAGAGGGTGACTGCAGATCCTCAAGGAGTACAAACTAGGTATTTGGAAAAGGTAGTGATACCTGATAAATCAGATAGATTAGCAGCCAGAGAAAAAACAAGCCCAACTGTACCACACTCTACGCCTACTCCACTGGCCAAACCCCTATTAGAATTGCTGAGAGCCCAGCGTCAAGTACTGTCTATGATATCAATTCAAAATTTGAAATCCTAAATTTCTGCATGTGCCTTACCTTATCTCTTGTATGAAAACTAATTTCATATGAAGCTCCTTGCTCAAAGGATCATAGGATCTCACAACAAGACTGGGCTCTACATTGCTCTTGTTAGTAGCTCTTGCCCTTTGTCAACATACTTACACTCATTGTTGTTTGATTATGTAGCATCACTGTAAATGTTCGCTTCTTTATCCTCCCTTTGCTTGAAATTATAATATCTATATTTACTCTTAGACAAATGTAGAATTAACACAATGGTTATGAAGTTTTGGATTGCTCATGTAAGTACTTGTTGTCATGTACTCCCTCTGTATCGAATTAATTGTTGATCAATTGGATGTATTTAGAACTTAATAGTGCTAGATACATCCATTTGAGCGACAAGTAATAGCGGACGGTGGTGGTATTACTGTACTTGCATCGCGAGATAGTTGATTGTCTAGCATTTCTCTGCATCTTATCTGTCCTGCCCTCCACTTTCTCCAAATTATCATATCTACATCTACTCTTACCAAAATGTTGAATAAAGCCAATGACACTACACACGTTGATGTCTGCATTCCTCTTGTCAGTACCTTTTGCCTTGTAACCCTGTACTTAATTAATTTCTATTTGATTATGTATCATCAGTCTGCACCTGAGCTTCATTATCCTCTATTTCTTCCAATATTATTTGATCCATATCACTCTTTGCAAAATGTAGAAAAATGGCAACGCTTATAAAGAATTTTCTTTGGGGAATTTATTGAATTATCCTTCCATCAACATGGTGATGGGCTTTGTCCACCCCGTGTTAACATGTAATGTAAGTTCATCCTTCTCAAGCCTTCAA
Organism: Triticum urartu; assembly: GCF_003073215.2. Lineage (NCBI taxonomy): Eukaryota > Viridiplantae > Streptophyta > Magnoliopsida > Poales > Poaceae > Triticum > Triticum urartu. The sequence continues at coordinate 269,396,935 of NC_053028.1, forward strand.
ACTTTGTTCTAGTATAGAGTTGGATAGGCATCATTTCCTCCACTGATGTTTACTTTGCTTTCTACATCTGATTGGATGTTTGCAACAACTACTAAGTTTTAAATTCTAGTTGTAAAAACATGTTCCTTATGCAGAACAAATCCATTTATTTGCTTATATAATTGTGAAACATGTTATGTGTTTACTAGTTTCTCTTTCAGAGTCGTATCTCTTATGCAAGGCAGAACTTTAGTGAAGATAGTGAGCCAAATCATATTGAGGACAGTGAGATGACCCCAAGGTCATGTCTTGATGAAGATAGTGAGTTAAAGCTACTCACCAGCATGTGTGAGACAACCTCTGGGCAGTCGCTACCTCAATCAGTTCGAATTCTTCAGTCTCAACTTAAAGCCGAAAGGCTTGCTTTAGCTCAGCTCCGACTTGAAGTCAAAGATGCAAGGAAGATGTCAGAGGACTGCCTTGTGCACTATGGTGCCATACAGCTAAGGATGGAGTATCTATCGTTGACACAACAGAGGCCTCATCAGCTTGTTCGGCTGCTTGCGGGGCCCGCCCGGGCCAGGCCTCGTGCCTTCTGAAGTGCTCTTAGTTTTGTATATTCTTTTGTCAGCACGTTTATATGCATTGGTGGAGACCTTTGATGCCCAATGTATGTAATCCATGGTCACGTTGCGCTTTATTATCACCGGTAGCGAACTTTGATTCCCAGTGGATGTAATATGCTGTAATTTCTTTATTGTATAGTCTAGGTTTATTCTTTGGTCGGTATGCTATAATTTCGGCCAGAAGGTTCAGTGGATCTCAGTGTTGTCGGTCTTCAGGACGGCCCGTTACTCATATGGGCCAAATCATGGGCCTGTAATCATCTTGGGCCATTAGCAGGTCTAAACCTATAGTAGTTCCCTGCCGTTAACATGCTGAGTAAAGTTCTAGCCAGCTGGGCCAGAGAATACCATGGGCTTTTAACAAGATAAAACCTAGATTGGGCCAGCATTGGGCCGAAAAATTCACAGGCCAATACAGGCCGAAACTGCCTAAGGCCCATGTTTGGCCCAAATAGGACGAGCAGTTAACAGGCCAAAATATATCTTAGGCCAGTTTGGCCCAATAGAATTATGGGCTTTATGCAGGCCGGTATCCACGCGGGCCATAGGCCCAAAAGTGTCACGGGCCATTATCAGATGGGCTGTAAGCAGGCCTGATTCAACACGGGCTCTAATTAGGCCCAACTGTTCCACGGGCCATTAACAGGCCGATAGGCCTGTTGGGCTGAAATTTATCCACGAAGACCACTGGCTGTTAAGAGGCCTAAAGTTACTTCGGACAAGAAATAGCCCAGTTTCTACATGGGCTGTTATAGGGCCTAAAGTTAAACCGGGCCGACAACGTCCCAGATGCACCACTGGCCGCTACCAGGCCGAAACTATTATCGGGCCGAACTGGTTAACGGGCATTTAACAGGCTGAAATACAAACCTGTCTTAGAATGGGCCCAAAAGAATAGTGGCCTGTTAACGGGCCTGATCCAATATGGGTCGTAATTTGGCCCAAAACACGGCAGGCTGTGAACGGGCCTGATCTGGTATGGGCCTCAATTTGGCCCAAAACATGGCAGGTTGTTAACGGGCCAGCCCACTAGTGTCTGAAAAAACATGGTGGGCCTTTAGCTGGGCCGGCCTTTTCACCGGAATGGGCCTCTGTTGGGTCGTGCCACGTGTCGACGTATCATAGGCGCCTCCTGTCCAATGAATGGATGACATCTGTCCAAACAGTGAGCCAAAACGTGTTTCCTCCGGCCAATGAGAATTTTGCACGTGGAAAATCCTCACTGGGTACGGGCTGTTAGCGGGTTATCGGATCCAAAACCGGACCCGATAGCTTAATGGCGACCCATTACTGTGGATGCCACGTGTCGGTCACCCTTGACGAAAGCACTTCTGTGACGCGCGATTTATCGTCATGGAAGTGGACACTTCCGTGATGATAATTTTGGTAATGTCATGGAACACTTCTACGACAACACATGTATGACTATCTTGATTCTGACATAAAATTGGAATGGATGTACATGCATGACAGAAAACGTGACCTACTTTGACAAACACATATCATCACGGAAGTGTCTTTTTTTTGTAGTGGTGTGTTCCTCTTACTGGATTGATACCTTGGTTCTCTAACTGAGGGAAATACTTATCTCTACTTTGCTGCATCACCCTTTCCTCTTCAAGGGAAAAACCAATGCAAGCTCAAGAAGTAGCAACCACGCGCCGGCAAGATCCAGCCCCTGCGCCGGGAAGAACATGGCAGAGGATGAATCCACTCCAAGATACTCAAGACACCAGTGATTAGTAGTCATCGAGAGGTACTAGGATCATACCAAGACCAAGATTACTAAGAAGCAGGCCTTCCCGGGGAAGAACTTCCCACACTGCAGGCAAGTTCAAGAACTGGCATGCACCAAGCCTCCTGTCGCTCCACCAGCACCTACCCACTAGCAGGTGGCAAGCGTGCAGAGATCTGTCGACAAGTGGCACACGCGCATGTGGTTAGGTAGAGGCTGTCAGGCCACGTGATAAACCACCACATGAGGATCAACTTTATTAACACCCATCCATGTGCATGTCAAAGTAATAAAAGGTAGCTGGACTAGCGGAACAGGTGGATACGAAGCCCTTCATAGCAACCAGCGGAACAAGACACCTAATAGAGCATTAAAGCATTTGTCCTACATCGTCAGGGTTAGGTATGATAGAACTATAGCCACTATCATCATGACATTACCATTTTGCCATTGTTGGTGACCCCTTGAGCTATAAAAGGAGGCTCGTGGCATCCGTAATAACGATTCGACTCCTGTATAGCTAGTTGCACCCTCGAAGCTCCATGCCGGCAAGGATTGCATATCTGTAATAGGAGTTAGACACACATCAACATCAAAGCATGATTAGGTATTACACATATCTATGGCCTGAACTTGGGTAAACTTCCTTGTGCACTGATCGTGGTTTGTGTTGCTCTTTGTGTCTTGCGCCCCTCTCACCGAACCTGGAAAGGGGCTTGCCTTTGGCCCCATAGATTGTCGCACACCGACACTCTCTAGCCATGTGGATTGGGAAGGTCGGGCGGCTAGGCCCTAGGTCTTTGTGACCAGAGGGCGATTTCCCCCTTGTCCTCGGCAGTCATCTCCCCGGCCAAGGATTGAACGTCGGCCTTGGATGCATCAACCTCCCTGTAAGTGCATCTAGTGCCACCCCTAGTTGGTTTTGGAGTATTGACGACAAACCTGATTGAGGGACTAATGTGTTTGTGAGAATTGCAGGATAACATAGGTAGAAGTCCCTCATTGATTCGGTTTTCCTACCAGAGATGACCCCTAAAAATGTATGAAGACACTGAAGTCAAAGGTGGTATGTGAAGACATTCACATTGAAGACTATGACAAGAGAAGACATCGCGTGAAGACTATGGAGCGCGAAGATTTAGTTGTTTCGTCGTTCTTTTTCCTTTTTGTTGAGTCATAGGAACCACCCTACTACTAAGTGGGGTCCAAGTGAACCAGTCAGAGTGACTGAAGTGATGCTTAACCAAAATCCTATGTCTTCGAGCAAAGACAATGAGAGCAAATCTTATCCAGAGCTGGATAAGTTAGCTTTGCTTGTAGCCCAAGTAAAGTTGTCGTGTGTGTTTGAAATCTGACCATTGGAACACGTGTTAGTTCCTTAGTGACCCAGGGTCATTTCGGACAAATCTGGTCGGGTTGCCTAGTGGATATAAATAGCCCACCCCCTACAACCATAAACGGTTGGCTGCTCAGAGTTAGTGTACGGCTTTTGTCGTTTGAGAGCAACCCACCTCGAAGCCTTTGAGAGAGAATTCCTTGCGAGGACAAAGCCCTAAACACCCAGAGCCAAAGAGTGTTAGGCATCACTGAAGTCTTCCTGTCTATGTGATCTGAAGACTTATTACACTTGAGGATTGTGAATCCTCCAGCCGGTTAGGCGTCACGTTCTGAGCATCCAAGAGTCATTGTGGATTGCCGGTGAACGAAGTCTGTGAAGGTTTGGAAGTCTACCTTGAAGACTTACCAGAGTGATTGGGCGAGGACTGGATGTCCTTAGCTCAAGGGGATTATTGATAGTGGGTGTACTAATCACATGACTGGCAAGCGAAGTCTTCTCATGGACTCAACTTTACGTCCATCTGACAAGAGTCACATCACATTTGCTGATACTGGTAAAAGCAAGGTATTGGGTCTAGGTAGAGTTGCAATCTCAAGGGATCAACACATGGATAAAGTGATGCTTGTTGAATCTCTTGGTTTCAACTTAATGTCTGTCTCAATGCTTTGCAATTTAAACATGATTGTGATATTTGGAAAATATCGTTGCCTTGTTCTAATGGAATCTGACAAGTCTCTAGTCTTTGAAAGGTATCGGAAAGATGATTTGTACGTGGTAGATTTCTCAGCAGGACCACAGCTTGCCGTATGTCTTCTAGCAAAAGCTTCAGAGTGCTGGCTCTGGCATCGGAGGCTAGGGCATGCTGGCATGAGGAACTTACACACTCTTGCAAAGAAGAAACATGTCATATGCATCGAGGACATCAAGTTCAAGAAGGATCACTTATGCGGTGCCTGTGAAGCAGGAAAGATGACGAGGGCCAAGCATCCCTCGAAGACAATCATGACAACGACTCAACCCTTCGAACTGCTCCACATGGACCTCTTCGGTCCCACTCACTACTCAACTCTTACTACTACTGCTTGTCTCTATGGCTTTGTCATCGTTGATGATTATTCAAGATATACTTGGGTGCATATAATCCTCTACAAGACTGAAGTGCAGGATGTCTTCAGACGCTTCACCAATCAAGCCATGAACAACTATGGCATCAAGATCAAGCACATCAGAAGTGACAATGGCACTGAATTCAAGAACACTGGCCTCGACACTTATCTTGATACTTTGGGCATCACTCATGAATTCTCAGCTCCGTACATGCCACAGCAGAATGGCGCCGTGGAACACAAGAACAGAACACTTATTGAGATGGCCCGGACGATGCTCGATGAATACAAGACTCCAAGAAAGTTCTGGCCTGAAGCCATTGATACTGCATGCCATATCATCAATCGTGTTTATCTCCACAAGCTTCTGAACAAAACATCCTATGAGCTCCTCACTGGTAAGAAGCCAAATGTCAGTTACTTCAGAGTATTTGGTGCCGGGTGCTGGATCAAGGATCCACATCACACTTCAAAATGTGCACTGAAAGCACATGAAGGTTTTATGCTTGGATACGGAAAGGACTCGCACTCCTACAGAGTCTTCAAGCTCTTTCACTATAAAGTGGTTGAAACTGTGGATGTTCGGTTCGATGAGACTAACGGCTCGCAAAGAGAGCACCTGCCAAATGTGCTAGATGAAGTTCCATCCAGTGAAACCATCAAGCTCATGGGAACTGGAGAAATCATACCGTCTGAAGCTCAGCCTGAAGAGGAACTCATCATCTCTGCACCTGATCAACCTGAAGACAATGCTCAGCCTGAAGACAATCCTTCTAACGATGACAATGATCAGCAAGAGCAAAATCTTCGTCCTATTCATCCTCGTGTTGCAAATGAAGTATAGATTTAGAGAATAATTGATAGCATCAATGCACCAGGTCCACTCACTCGTTCAAGGGCAACACAGCTAGCAAATTTCTGTGGGCACTTCGCATTCGTCTCAATATCTGAACCCAAGAAAGTTGATGAAGCCTTCATGGAACCTGAATGGATTCAAGCTATGCAAGAAGAGCTTCAACAGTTTGAGTTGAATAATGCATGGGAACTGGTCAAGCGTCCTAATCCTCGTAAGCACAATATCATAGGAACTAAATGGATATATCGCAACAAGCAAGATGAGCATGGTCAAGTTGTCAGAAACAAAGCTCGTCTCGTTGCTCAAGGATACACTCAAGTTGAAGGAATTGACTTCGATGAAACATTTGCTCCTGTGGCTAGGCTTGAAGCTATACGCATACTGCTGGCCTATGCAAATCATCATAACATTCTTCTGTATCAAATGGATGTGAAGAGCGCCTTTCTCAATGGCAAGATTGAAGAAGAAGTGTATGTTGCACAACCGCCTGGCTTTGAAGATCCAAACCATCCTGACATGGTTTACAAGCTCAACAAGGCACTGTATGGCCTTAAACAAGCCCCTCGAGCTTGGTATAACACACTCAAAGACTTCCTGAAGAGCAAAGGCTTCAGACCTGGTTCACTGGATCCCACTCTCTTCACTAAGACATATGATGGTGAACTGTTTGTGTGCCAAATATATGTGGATGACATTATCTTCGGCTACACTAACCAGAAATACAGTGAAAAGTTTGGATATATGATGCAAGAGCAATATCAGATGTCCATGATGGGTGAGCTGAAGTTCTTCCTTGGTCTTCAAATACGACAGCAACGCAACGACATCTTCATATCTCAAGAGAAATACCTTAAAGATTGCCTGAAGAATTTTGGAATGCAAGACTGCAAAGGCTACACGACGCCAATGCCAGCTAAACACCATCTGGGTCCCGACGACAATGGTAAAGAGTTCGATCAAAAGGTATACCGCTCCATGATTGGTTCTTTGATTTATTTATGTGCATCTAGGCCAGATATCATGCTTAGTGTTTGCATGTGTGCTCGGTTCCAAGCGGCACCAAAGGAATCGCATCACTTAGCTGTGAAGCGAATTCTTTGATACTTGGCTCACACCCCAACACTAGGATTATGGTATCCAAAGGGCTCAGAGTTTGATCTAGTTGGATTCTCGGATGCTGATTATGCTGGTGACAAAGTGGATCGCAAGTCTACATCAGGCACATGTCACTTTCTGGGACGATCACTTGTATGTTGGTCTTCAAAGAAGAAGAACTGTGTATCTCTCTCCACTGCTGAATCTGAATACATTGCTACTGGATCTTGCTGCGCTCGGCTTCTATAGATGAAGCAAACACTCAAGGACTATGGCATTCATCTAAATCAAGTGCCACTCTACTGCGACAACGAGAGCGCCATCAAGATTGCTAACAACCCAGTTCAGCACTCGAAGACAAAGCACATTGAAATTCGTCATCACTTTCTCAGAGATCATGTCATGAAGGAAGATATTGATATCATACACGTCAACACTGAAGAGCAACTGGCAGATATCTTCACAAAGCCCTTGGATGAGAAAAGGTTTTGCATGTTATGGTGTGAGCTAAATATCTTGGAATCCTCAAATGTCCTGTGATCAGGCACACTTCCTAACACTTGTGCATGTTGATGACTTAGATGTGCAACACACGAAGTAACGTATGTCTTCAATCAATGAAGACTTGCATTCTGAGTGTGATTACATTAACGTGGAATTTGACTTCGGAGCGCCACGATAATTGTGCACCATGTCTGGGTCTAATACTTCCTATACGGTGGGTAACGCCACCACCAAATTCTTCCCTAAGAAGTGTTTCTCACATGGCGTTACATTTGCAAAGTCTTCACTTTCTGTTTGTCCTGAGTGTTAACATGACTTCAAGTTTATCTTCAACATACTGATTTGGTTTCTGTCCTCTACAGCATTCACTTATAGCTATTTCTTCTTGCTGAATCTTTTGAACTAAGTGAATGTGATCGGACCCTAACCCCTCTATGCTTCTTTCCTAAGTCTATCTATCCAAATCATATGCATTCTATTGACACTGTCAAAAATATCTTCTCTACGTCCTTGTCAGCAGAAGACACGGAGACAAACATTAATCCATTTTAAATGCTAAATCCTTCCACCTGAAACCCGGAGAAGTGGGAACGACCACCCGACACTCCAGGCGTGCGTGGGAACGTGGAACAACCTCCAATGTGTTGCATGATAGCCACGTGTCCTTCAGATGTGAACCGCCAGGGGCACCTGTGTAATAACACTGTGTCATCCCTGTCCCTATAAATACACGCCTCACCCCAGTCATTATATCTTCTTCCACTCTTGCACAAACCCTAGCGCCACCGCTAGCCCTCACGCCGGCCACGGACATCGTCTTCTCCGCCGTCGCCGTAGGTGTCCTCCGTCGCCAAGTTAGGGCACGGACGATCGAACTGCTCGGCCTCCTCTCCCACTCCGTCTAGCAGTTCCTCGTGTGGTAAATAAAACCTCCTTTTTACATTCCTTTTGATCTGATAGATTCATCCTTTTCAACCACAAGTAGTTTCTGTTCATGTAAGTGCATCTAGTGCCACCCCTAGTTGGTTTTGGAGTATTGACGACAAACCTAGTTGAGGGACTAATGTGTTTGTGAGAATTGCAGGATAACACAGGTAGAAGTCCCTCATTGATTCGGTTTTCCTACCAGAGATGACCCCTAAAAATGTATGAAGACATTGAAGCCAAAGGTGGTATATGAAGATATTCACATTGAAGACTATGACAAGAGAAGACACCGCATGAAGCCTATGGAGCTCGAAGACTTAGATCTTTCATAGTTATTTTTCTTTTGTGTTGAGTCATAGGAACCACCGTACTGTTAAGTGGGGTCCAAGAGAACCAGTCAGAATGACTGAAGTGATGCCTAACCAAAACCTATGTCTTCGAGTGAAGACTATGAGAGCGAATCTTGTCCAGAGTCGGACAAGTCAGCTTTGCTTGTAGCCCAAGTAAAGTTGCCGTGTGAGTTTGAAATCTGACCGTTGGAACACGTGTCAGTTCCTTAGTGACCCAGGGTCATTTCGGACAAATCAGGTCGGGTTGCCAAGTGGCTATAAATAGCCCACCCACCACAACCATAAACGGTTGGCTGCTCAGATTGAGAGAACGGCTTTTGTCGTGTGAGAGCAACCCACCTCGAAGCCTTTGAGAGAGAATTCCTTGCGAGGATAAAGCCCTAACCACCCAGAGCCAAAGAGAATTGGGCATCAATTAAGTCTTCTTGTCTGTGTGATCTGAAGACTTATTACACTTGAGGACTGTGCATCCTCCAGCCGGTTAGGTGTCGCGTTCTGAGCATCCAAGAGACATTGTGGATTGCCGGTAAACGAAGTCTGTGAAGGTTTGGGAGTCTACCTTGAAGACTTACCAGAGTGATTGGGCGAGGTCTGTGTGACCTTAGCTCAAGGGGAATACGGTGAGGACTGGGTGTCCTGAGCCGCGTGTTCATGACTGGGTGTCCGGGACTGTGTGTCCTAAGGTTTAAATACCTAGCCGCCCCAACCAGACGTACAGTTGTCACAGCAACTGGAACTGGTCCAACAAATCATTGTCTTCAACGAGTCACTGGTTTCATCTTCCCTTCCCTTTACTTACTGTTGCTCCTTGTGAAGTCATTGTATGTTTGCACTATCTTTTGTCTTCACTGAGTGACTGCATGTTCTGTATGGCTTCATAATATCTTCCTACCTGATCCTTACTACATTGCTGCTATTAGTCATTGTGCTTTCACTCTATTGAATACTTGACTATGGCTTGCCTAGTTTAGTCTACCTTCCACTGTATGGTAATAGGTTTATTTCTACCGTTTGTCTTCAGAACTTCCATGTTTTGAAGACTTTCATAAAAATCGCCTATTCACCCCCCCCTCTAGTCGATATAATGCACTTTCAATTGGTATCAGAGCAAGGTTCCCCCTTGTTCTGTGTGATTCGGTTTAACCACCTGGAGTTTTAGCTATGTCGACTGCAGGGATAATTAAAGTCTCCGCTGCATACCCCGTCTTCGATGGAACTGAATATCCCTACTGGAAGAATAAGATGTGCATGCATGTTGAAGCCATTGACGTCGACCTATGGTATGTCGTCAAGAACGGCGTTCCCAAGGCTGGAGAAGGTGTCACTACTGCTGATGTCAAGAAATTCGTTCAACTGGACTCTACTACCAAGAATATCATCTGTGGTCATCTGACCAAAGGACAGTATGGCCGTGTGAGTGCCTTGAAGACATCTAAGCTAGTCTGGGACTGGCTCTCCAAGGTCAATGAAGGCATCTCAACCCAGAGAGATCAGAGAATCAGTGTCCTTCGCAACCTCTTCAACCGCTTCAAGCGAAATGACAATGAGAATGTCCAGCACACATTTGACTGACTCACTGACATCACAAATGAGCTTCAAGCCCTCGGCGCCACTGAGATCACCAAACATGAAGTCGTCAAGACACTACTGAGATCACTTGATAGTTCGTTTGACATCCTAGCCCTGATGATTCAAGAACGTCCTGATTTCAAGACACTCGATCCATCTGACATACTTGAGAGGCTCAACACACATGAGTTTCAGCTTTCTGAGAAAAGAGATATCTACGGTCCAAACTATGGGCGAACTCGTGCCTTGAAGGCAAAAGCTGTCTACTCATCTGAAGAAGAATCTGACAGCAGTTCTGATGATCCTGAAGACATTGGAAGAGAACTTGCTATGCTTGTGAAGAAGTTCCAAAAATTCACCAAGAAGAAAGGCTTTAGAAAGTCTTCCCGATCAAGCTCAAGGAATGATGAAGCTTCTGCTCACGACTACAAGAAGAAAACATGTCACAAGTGCAAGAAACCTGGTCACTTCATCTCTGAGTGTCCACAGTGGGCGATGAGAACAAAAAGAAGAAGAAGAGCAAGGAATATGACTCTGACGACAAGAAGAAGAAGAAATACTCAAAGTCTTCGTCCAAGTCTTCCTCAAAGTCTTCATCACACAAGAAGAGCTCATCTGGCAAGGCACGTGCGTTTGTTGGCAAGGAAATGGATTCAGAGGAGGAGTCCGCTTCTGAGGAGGCGGAGGTGGAGTCTGAGGAGGAGTCCGATTCAGGTGTCGCAAGTCTGGCTAAAGCATACGTTGCCAAGTCCATCTTCAACACTGAAGACAATGACTTCATCACCGACACCGATGCAAATGACAAGGACTACTCCGCTTCTACCTACTGCTTCATGGCACGCGGTGCCAAGGTAAACACACGCACTACTCACTATCAAACATCTAGTGACGATGACTCTGATTGTGGTTCAAAACCCAGTTACAAAACACTTGCTAAAATTGCAACTGAACAACAGAAAGCTATGGAACATATTCAAAAACTGTTAGACAGAAGCGATGATCTGTTAGGTGCTGAAATGACTCGATCTGAATCCTTAATTGAAGACATAAAAAATCTTCACGTTAAGTATCAGGAACTTGAAAGTCGTCATGAAACTCTCTCAACAACTCATGAAAAGCTTTCCTATGATTATCTTCAAAGGAAGCAAGATCTTGAGAAATTGAGAGCGTTTCATGAAGATCTTCAAAAGGAAAACGAGCCACTTCACGCCAAACAGATCAGTTCCGCTCAGGAGGGATTTGAACCACCATGTCTTAAATGCATTGAGCGTGATAATGCTACTTCTGTTGCTGAATGTTCTACTGCTACTACTATTGCAATATCTTCAACTGTTGATGTGGTAACTAACCCCTCTGCTGAGGATACCACTACTATTGCTGATGAGAATGCTAGGTTGAATACATTGCTTGAAACAGGGATGTACAAAAGTCTTAAAGGGCATCAGACACTTTGTGATGTCCTCAAAAAGCAGATACTGAACCGAAACCCGAGGAAAGAGGGTGTAGGGTTCGTAAGGAAAATGAATGCTAATGGCTCTTACTGGAAACCTGAGCAGTACCCCAAAACCATGTGGGTTGCTACAAAGGAACCTTCAGTAGACCCATCCAATCTATCTGGCTTCACTTGTGCTAACCCCATTATCATTGATGAATCCTTTGATGCAAACTATATACTATTTAAGAATCAGAATGGTGAAGTGTTTGCCAGGTACATTGGTACTAACTGCAGGAATGGACCGCCTATGAAGAAGATCTGGGTTCCGAAAAGGTGTCTGGAGAATCTTCCTGTGAATGTCATCATGACACCTCACGTGAAGAAGACAAACCTCAGACCAAAGGCTTCATACGGTCCAAAGGCTTCATATAGACAGAGGACTCACCTGAGTCGCACTAACGCAAATGTTTTGCAGGGAAACCATACTCAGGCATATGAATATGAGAGCGGTTCATCAAACCGCCATGTTCATAAGACCAAGAACTATTCTTCTTATTCTTATGAGTACTATTGTCCGCCTGCAAGACTGTTTGCTAGGGCTCCAAAGCCAAAATTCTCAGATGCTGCACTTAGACTTATTGCTTGTCAGCCACCCTTGAAGATGTGGGTGGCTAAGAAAGCTTAACTCTCTTTTGCATGGAAAGGTCTCCAGCAGAAAACCAAAATCGTCTGACGCCATTGCTGGGGACCTTAAACATCTTGTAGGGCGCAAGATCAAATGCCCGAATGGTCTTACTATGTACTTCGTTCCTGAATCGCTTGCTACTCTCCCTATTAGTCCTAATCTGGATCTAAGCTTTCATAACCCATTGGTTCGTCAAATGTTTTTGCTTCACAATGCTCTTGGTGAAGCCTATCCCCCTAACTGCATTGTAGGGTATGACACCAGCGTCTTCAGAATGGATTATTGATAGTGGGTGTACAAATCACATGACTGGCAAAAGAAGTCTTCTTATGGACTCAACCTTACGTCCATCCGGCAAGAGCCACATCACATTTGCTGACACTGGTAAAAGTAAGGTATTGGGTCTAGGTAGAGTTGCAATCTCAAGGGATCAACACATGGATAAAGTCATGCTTGTTGAATCCCTTGGCTTCAACTTAATGTCTGTCTCAATGCTTTGCGATTTGAACATGATCATAATATTTGGAAAATATCGTTGCGTTGTACTAATGGAATCTGACAAGTCTCTAGTGTTTGAAGGGTATCGAAAAGATGATCTGTACGTAGTAGATTTCTCAGCAGGACCACAGCTTGCCGTATGTCTTCTAGCAAAAGCTTCAGAATGCTGGCTCTGGCATCGGAGGCTTGGGCATGCTGGCATGAGGAACCTCCACACCCTGGCAAAGAAGAAGCATGTCATAGGCATCGAGGGCGTCAAGTTCAAGAAAGATCACTTATGCGGTACCTGTGAAGCAGGGAAGATGACGAGGTCCAAACATCCCTCGAAAACAATCATGACCATTACTCGACCCTTCAAACTGCTTCACATGGATCTTTTCGGTCCCACTCATTACTCAACTCTTACTACTACTGCATGCCTCTATGGCTTTGTTATTGTTGATGATTACTCTAGATACAC